>NC_045453.1:44236785-44360114 GCF_002776525.5 Piliocolobus tephrosceles | reverse complement strand
ATAGATAGATAGATAGATAGATAGATAGATAGATAGATAGATAGATATCCATTATCCATAGCATAGATCCTGGCTATACTATGATATATGCATAGAAAAAACTGTGGAAAGAGAAACGCTGAACTGTCAGCGGTGGTTATCCTTGAGGGATGTGATTAAAAGACCCTTTCACTCTCCACTCTATGCAGTAGTCCAGCATTTAAATTTTTGCAACAAGTATTACTTTTACAAATCAGAAAAAAAGCAAGACAGACAATTCGATTTTGGAACACAAAGCATTAGAACTGTAGAGAGCAGGGGGACGAGGTCCTGGGACAGCTTTCTGTGGGCCCACACCCACCCTTCTCCCTCTGTGTCGTTGTCTCGCATCAGGACTCTCTAAGCCGAAGCGAGCTCCTCCTACAATTCTGTGTCTTGGAGACTTTTGGATCTCCTTACACCTTCCAATTTTAATTCTCTGCTTACTTTCCCAAGACCAATGTAACCTTGGAGAAATGGAGAGTGGCTGTCTTCCTTGACTCATTTCTTTATGCCTGTTTCTAGAAGATTCTTCATAGCTGTACGTGGTGCCCCCTTGATAGTAAAGTCTCTGGTTTATTTTAAGGATAATCTTTAACTGCACAAACTATGCTGCTTTGGTGCTTAGCCTGGTGATTGATTCTTCTTGGACCAGATTGAGAAGCCACTGTAGCCAGGACACTGGGCAGAGAGTTAGAGGGCCGGATAATGCCACGAAGTGGGTGGGGGATCAATGACAAAACACTTAATTTGTCTCATTGCTGTTTCTTGGACTGTTAAATGAGAAAAATATCTGATTTTCTTACCTCCTAGCTTTGTTTTGAAGAAAGCTCAAAAGTAGACATGAAGGCATTTTAAATAGAAAAGGAGGTGAGGTGGCCAAGTCCGGTGGCTCACGCCTGTAATCCCAGCACTTTGAGAGGCTGAGGTGGGTGGATCACAAGGTCAAGAGTTCGAGACCAGCCTGGCCAACATGGTGAAACCCCATCTCTACTAAAAATACAAATATTAGCAGGGCATGGGGGCATGTTCCTGTAATCCCAGCTATTCAGAAGGCTAAGGCAGAATTGCTTGAACCCAGGAGGAAGAGGTTGTAGTGAGCCGAGATCGCACCACCGCTCTCCAGCCTAGGTGACAGAGCAAGACTCTGTCTCAAAACAAAACAAAACAACAATGAAAAAAAGCAAAGGAGGTGAGGTGCTGTGCAGCAATGGAACATGCAGTTATTGATATATTTCACTTCGGACAGCAGCTGCAGATGACTAACATTGGTGTCAGCTCGTCAGACCTCACCATCAGTGTGCACGAGTCAGTGCAGGCTACACTGTGCTGTGATAACAACAACCACCTCCAGGTGCTCAGTGGCTTAGGACAGCAAACTTTCTATCTCATGTCCATTCTGTGCCCATCTCAGGTCTGCTGGGACAGCTCTGTGTTGTCCTGCCTCCACGGCCTGAGCTGACACAGCAACCTCATCTTGCATGTATGCAGGATACTTCAGCAGGAAGAAGAATCTCACATTATCCATTAAATGCTCTGGCTCAGGAGTGACATGTCACTTTCACTAACAAACAACTGGTCAGCACCAGTCACGTGGCCCCACCCAACCCCAAAGGGACAAGGTAGTGCTGTCTGCTGGGAGAGAATGGAAAATTGGGGTGAATATCACAAATCACCACCATGCGAACTTATCTTGGGAGTAGGGGTGAGAGTCACAGGAAGTCCCCAAGAAGGCTCTGTTATAGGCAATGTTTGCCCCTTTTTTTCATCTTTTTACAGATTTACAACAGTAACTGAGTTTCTTAACCAATGTGTGTGGGTATGATGAATAAATAGTGGATTTACATTGTGAAAACTTTGGAAAATATAGAGGAATGTATAGAAGAAAATGAACAAATTAGGAAAAAACCCTACCATCTAATATTTTATCAGATTTCTTTCCAGTCTCTTTCCAATTGCATACAGGTACATTTTTAACTAATAGCTTTATTTCAATAAAATTTGTATACCATAACATTTATTCTTTTAAAGTGTACAAGTTGGTGGTTTTTAGTATATTCACAGAGTTGATACAACCCTCACCACTACTTGATTTTAGAATATTTTCATCACCCCAAAAAGATATCCCCCTAGCAGTTGCTCCACTCTCCCAGCCCCACCCGGCCCCTGGCGATCACAAATGGACTCTGTGTTTCTGTGGATTTGCCTGTCCTGGACCTTTCATGTAAATGGAATCACATGCTCTGTAGTCTTTTGTGACTGGTTTCTTTCACTTAGCATCATGTTTTCAAGGCAAATCAATGTCACATGTATGCTGTGTATTTCCAGAAACCAACTGAGAGTCCAGGCGCAGTGGCTCATGCCTATAATCCGAACACTCGGGAGGCCAAGACAGGTGGATCATGTGAAGCGAGGAGTTCGAGACCAGCCTGGCCAACATGGTGAAATCCTGTCTCTACTAAAAATGCAAAAATAAATTAGCTGGGCGTGGTGGCGCATACCTGTAATCCCAGCTACTTAGGAGGCTGAGGCAGGAGAATCGCTTGAACCCAGGAGGCAGAGGATGCAGTGAGCCAAGATCACACCACTGCACTCCAGCCTTGGGGACAGAGAGATGTCTCAAAAAATAATTTAATAAATAAATAAAATTAAATTAAAATTTAAATGATCATATCAAACATAAGTTATCCTGTTTCTTTCATTTGTATGCTTTAAACATTTTCCCTCATCATTAAATCTTTCTGGAAAAATGGTTGTTTTCTTTTTTTTTTTTTTTAAGACAGAGTCCTGCTCTGTCGCCCAGGCTGGAGTGCAGTGGCCCCATCTCGGCTCACTGCAACTTCTGCCTCCCGGGTTCAAGTGATTCTCCTGCCTCAGCTTCCCAAGTAGCTGGGACTTCAGGCACACACCACCACACCAGGCTTATTTTTGTATTTTTAGTATAGGCAGGGTTTCACCATGTTGGCCAGGCTGGTCTCGAACTCCTGACATCAGGTGATCCACCCACCTCGGCCTCCCAAAGTGCTGGGATTACAGGTGTGAGCCACCGCATCCAGCCTGAAAAATGGTTTTTAACAGCTATGTGATTAACAGTCCATCAAATTTGTGTGCAACAATGTGTTGATTTGTGCCTTCTATTTTTGACTTTTAGGCTTTCGGTTTTTTTCACCTTTACAAAGCTTTTATGCGCAGCTACATATGTGTTTTTTTAAAAATGAATGAATGAATTCTTAAATAGAAATCTTTGCAATATTTCCCATTCTTTTTTTTTTAAGGAAGATGCCTAAGAATGCATTTAACTACATAAAAAAGCCCAGACATTTTTAAGGCTTTTGATTCTTACTGCAGCTGGTTTTTCTAGTCACCAACCTGGTGACTGGCTTCATGTTAGTCTGATGACATCCTACCCCATCTCAGAGTAAAACCAAATTTCTTCAGATGGCCTGGAAGACCCTGCACAATCTGGGCCCATTCCTTCTCCCATCTCCTCTCCACCCTGGCCATACCGGCCCCTTGTTTGTCCTCAAACACACCAGACCTGCTTTTTGGCATGGAGGCCTCCTGGCCTCTGCACGGCTCCTCCTGGGCCTGGAACAGCCTTCCCCAGCCTCCACCCAGCTCACTCACGTCTTTAAGACTCTGCTTACACTTTCTCAGGAGGTCCTCTCATTAAAAACACCACCCCTATCTCTGCTACCAGCTTTATTTTTGTTTTTTTCTTCACAGCAGCCCTATCATCTTCTAATACAATTTTAAAATGTACTTATTTTAATATGTCAACCCATTCAAATTAATCACTAGGGCCTGGCTCTGTGCCTAGTATGAGTAGGCACACAATAAGTCAGCGTTGAATCAAGCCAATGGCCAGCACTGAGAGCTGGGGGCCTCTCCTGTCCAGCCATCCGACCCTCTTCCCCGGCCATCAGTGGGAGCTCTGGTCTTCCACCGAGTCCTGTCAGCTGTTCTTTCTTGACTCAACTCTGGAGCAAACTAGAAAGACAACTGCCTCAAGGGTTGTTTGTTCTGCCTTGTGGTGAAACCTGGAAGAGGTTGACCTTGACAGAAAAATTCGCTGGTGACTGGGGTGAGCAAAGGTTTGTTTCTGGGAGGTGTACAAAGCCTCCCAGGGCTCACACAGAGCAGAGCCCTTCAGGGAACCCCAGTGGCCCACCCAACTACCAGACCCTGACTGCCCATGGGGCAGACTCAGGTGCTGTGACCTCACCAGGACCTGCCAGGGATCAAACTCCCATGCCCAAACAAGAACCGACAGCCCCCTGGTGCTCCTGAAAGCAGGCAGTTTCCTGAACAGCCACAGTGTGACCCAGGCAACCGGGCGGGAGAGGAAACACCCACGGGAAGCAGGGAAATCCCTTGGCTGGCTGAGTCGGGCAAAGCTGCAGGGAACTCTCGGGAACTTCCCCATTGTGCAACACTTCCGGCCAGGCTCCTTGGGCTTCCAGGGCAGGCACAGGATCAAAATTCCCAAACCTAATACAGTTAGGTTTTTAAACTGTAAGTCAATGGACAAAAAATGCCCCATAATTAATGGCCTCAGGGTTGGGCCCTCAGCAAAGGAAGCAAATTCAGAACTGCTCTGGGTCACCCCTAGGCAAGCAGGCCCCTCCTTAGAGCCAAACGGCTTCTCTCTCATTCCCCATAAGAATGTTGTCCACCTAGGCCCCTGGGTTACCTAGCCACTGCTGAGGCTACCCACTCCTGGCTCAGAACATTCTGGAATTCCTCCTTTGGAATGGCCACTAGAGCCCCAAGTGATTCTCTATACTAGTCTCAACATGGTGACGACCGATTTGATCTATTCTCAACGTGTCTTCTGAAGAACCAGTTGAGTGACTGAGTTATGGAATATGGTCTCTTACAAAACTCTGTTGAAGTGTAATACCCACAGAAAGGCGCACAAATTATCAGCAAACTGTGCAGTGAATTTTCAGAAGTGAACACAGTCACTTAACTACCACCCAGGTCAAGAACAGGACATTACTGGCAGGCCCTCAGGCCCCGTCTCAGCCAGGTCTACCTTCCCACAGCTGACATCTAGCAGCAGAGATCGTTTAGTCTATTTTTGAACTTTATATAAATAGGTGCGTAAAACATGTGCAGTTCTGTGTCTGGCTCCTTTCAGTGTTATGTTGGTGTGATTCGTCCATACTATTGTGTGTAGTAGTAATTCACTCTTTCTCGTGGCTGTATAGTATTCCATTGTATGAATAGACTACTTACTGGCTATGACAGATAGTGCTACTAAGCATATTCTTGTGTGTTTCTTTTGGTAAACGTACTCTCCCGTTTCTCTTGGGTGTACTTCGAAGTGGAATTGCTGGGTAACAAAGCGTAGGTATGTTAATTTTATCGGACACTGCCAAACAGATGCCCAACATGGTTGGACCAATTCATACTCCTGTCAGCCATGTACGGGAAGTCTGCTTGCCCCAAATCCTTATCAACACTCGGTGGGTCGGTCTTTTTAGTCTTGTCAATTCTCGGGGAGGTGTAGTAGCAACAAATTTTTCAGGATTTTTAAAGTTAAATTTTAATTTTTTTAGAGGGAGAGTCTTGCTCTGTGACCCAGGCTGGAGTTCAGTGATGCAATTATGGCTCACTGCAGCTTCAAATTCCTGGGCTCAAGTGATCCTTCTGCCTCAGCCTCCGGAGTAGCTGGGGATTATAGGTGTGTGCCACCACAGCCACATTTTTCAGTTTTAATTTGCATTTAGAAATATGGTCTTCATTGTTAAAAATCTTAACGTGTGGTTGTAAAAGAAGGAAAGGGACACCTGCATTGTAACCAAAAAGCTGGTGGGTCAGTCACTTTCTACCTGCAGAGTCCAGTGAACAAGAGTGAGGTCCACTATAAAGAAATTGATTTATTTTCAAAGCTAGATTACAGGACGAAGCACAGGTGTCCACCTTGCCTTTGAATGTATCACTTCATTTTTGAAGCAGAAAGTGGGCACTTTTAAAAGGCAGTGAAGGGGCTGGGCATGGTGGCTCACACCTGTAATCCCAGCACTTTGGGATGCTGAGGCAGGCGTATTGCTTGAGTCTGAGGCCAGCCTGGGCAACATGATGAAACCCCATCTCTACAAAAAATACAAAAAAAAATTAGCTGGGTGTGGTGGCGTGCACCTGTAGTCCCAGCTATTTGCAAGGCTGAGGTTGTAAGACTGCTTGAGCCTAGGAGGTGGAGGTTGCAGTAAGTGGAGATCGCACCATGGCACTCCAGCCTGGGTGACAGAGTGAGACCCCATCTCCAAAAACAAAAAAAGCAAGAAAAAAAATTTAAAAGGCAGAGGAGGAAGCAGGCAGGCAAGGCGAGGGGTCCGAGTGTGAGCCTGGTGTCTAGGTGGTTGAGCTGGTGGTGGTACCAGGTGGTTGAGCTGGTGACTGCTGGTGCCCTAATGCGCAGGCTGTTCTCTTTTGAGGCAACCTCCCAGAGGGTGAGAGTTCCTTAAGGTGCACGCTTTGGTTTGTAAATTGACTGTTAACTCTCAAGAGTTCTGTCTTGCAGCATGCAGATGAATTTGCCCTGTAGGGAGTCTGGTGAAGGGGAGGAAAAGGATATATTTGCATTTCTAAAGGGCTAAGTAGGAAGTGAGGAACCAGAGGAATGGGAAAAGAAGACATAGAAACAAAAAAATACTTAAACCATCTCTTAGGAAAATGGGGGTACTTACTTACAGTGCTGGGTTGGTAATGGGGCTCTGAAGACATCCCCAGTACCTGGAATCAGGGCAGCACCATGGCAGTAAGTGCCCAACGGGTGCACGCACCTGGGAGCAGAAGGTCTGATATCACTACTAATACATCAGTCCTGTACCATCTAAGCTTGCTTCAAAAATTCCAATCTTCCAGGGGCTTTCAGAGACATACAAAAAAAGACAATTCTGAGGTCTGTTAAAGTTCCCTTTACCAGGATTTGCAGACACCTGGGCTGCAGAATGCAGTGCTTCTCCAGGGACTGGGGGCTGGGGAGGGACCATGGAGTACTCTGCTCCTGCAGGTACTCAGAATCCCTAGAAACAGTCTCTCACGCTACCTATCTCTCCCTCAACCTCAAGAATCTGGAATGCCCGTGGAGAGAAGCTTGGCCCCTGTTCCAAAAAGTCTGTGTGATAGTGAGGGTGCCGCCTCCCCAGGAGGGTCTCCAGGCACTGTCTGAATATCCCAGGCAGGCCATTGAGGATGAAGGGGTGACAAGTGACAGCCCCTTTTTGGGGAATTACCAATGGCTTAGCCCAGAAGTGATTATGTTTCTCAACCTTAAAAGTATAGTCTCCCCTCCTCTCCCACCCACGTCCTGTTCAACATTAGTCCTGTCCACTCCCACTCCAGAATGTACTGCCCATCTTCCCACTTCCATAGCTCATGCCACACACTACTCCTAGCTGGAAGATGACAACTCTTCTCCACCAGCCCTGTTTTCACACCTTCCCTTCTATCCCCCTCCCTACCCCAGGCCTTTGATCCGCTGCCTAGCAGCCAGAAGAATTATTTAAAAACCAAATTAGATGATGCAGTCACATCTTTAAAACTGCAATGACCTTTCATTGCACTTGGAGTAAAATCGAAGTTCTCTGGGGCTTCCCTGGGTCCCATGTGACCTGTGCCTGTCTCTTTCTCAGACCTTGTCTTGGCCTCTCCCCTTATCTTCATCAAGACTTCTTCCTGATCCTTGAGGTAGACCAGTTAGTTCCTGCCTCAGTGTCTTTGCACATTCTGTTCTCTCCACCTGCAATGCCTTTTCCACTGGTATCTGCATAAAGTACAAATGTTGTCTCTTCGAAAAGGCCTTTCCTAAGCACTCACCTTCCAGTCATCTCCTCCTCTGGCTACTCTGTCATATCACCCTCTTTATTTTCTTAATAGTGCTTATCACCCTCTAAAAAGATCACAATTTGCTTCTAAAATGTCTGTCTCCCCATATCCAGAATGTAAGGTGGTATATCCCCAGCACCCTTAAGTGTGGCCAGCATTCTACAGGAAACCCATAGGTATTTGCTGGATGAATTCTAACATGCTTCCAGTAGGAGCAGGAGCTGATCCTATGGGTCTCCTCCCTTTCTCTGGTTCCAACAACTTGCAGTTGAATCCGTACCATGGCTCACAAGCCACTGGCTTTTCCTACCTCAGCTGTAGCAGTACCAGGAAGGTGAGCTGTCCCTACTCACATATTTGGGCAGCAAATTGAGAGGATCTGCTCCACTCCTGCAGAGTGCGTCTGTGTCCATCACAGAGCTGGAACTGCCTTTGTGTTTATATAAGCAAACTGAGGCACACACACTTTTTTAAAAAGTTGAGTACCCGCATGCCAGGCACAGTGCTAGGCACCAGAGTTAAAGCGAGAAAGTTCACAGTCCCTATTCTGAAGATGCTCACAGTTTAGGGTTGGGGAAGAAAAATAACGAGATAAGGTCAATGCTGTTGGGTTCAGAGGTTGCAAACGTGAGTGCCTGCGGGGGCCAGGCAGATGCTGTGTCCCCTCGCCCACCTCGGGGCTCGCCGGCGATGCAATGAACACCCTCAGATGCACTGCAGCTCCCTGCTTCTCTAAGGGCTTGCTGTGCTTGCACACTTGGCAAGCTGAGAGGACCAGGGATGGATCACCCCAGGAGTGGCCTACAGTCAACAAGAGATGACAGCTGGCGATAAATACCCCAGCCACCGCACCCCTAGTAGGACCATTCTGAAGCATGTTCTATGATGTTTCTCAGAGGTGCCCAGTAGCATTGAGCCCCATTTGCCTATGGGATAACTGGTCCATTAGCACCCTGTTTACAGGCTTTCTCTCCTCCCCATCTCCCTCCTCCAACCCCTCCCTTGTGCTTCCTGGATTCACCTCCCAAATAAACTACTTGTACCCAAGTTCTCATCTCAGGGTCTGGTTTGGGGGAAATTCACACTAAGGCAGTGTGAAGCAGCTGGGTGTCATACAATAGGGAATGGTGGGGACTGTGGTAAACTTCTGTGCTCCCTGAAAGGTAGCAGTTGACACTCAGCTCCCGGCTAGTGGTGGCCAGGTTGCCATCTCCTTCCATTTTTCAAGAGTTGCATCCCGATTTTCACGTGGTATCTCTCAACTTTTTAAAGTCATAATAAATTCGGAATAAATTTAAAATACTAAACAGAGCAAATAAAACACATCAATAGCTATAATCTGCCATATAGACCATAAATTTGCTGCCCCTGGTGAGCTCAGTTGAGATGTGTAGAGGGATCATGGTGACTCCAACCTAGCCCTGCCCAGCCTGAGAGTAGGTAGGGGAAGCTTCCTGAAGGGTGTGATCTTTGAGTGGGGTCTTGAGAAGGAGACAGCTGGGGAAGAAGATGGGAAAGGGCAGGAAGGGAACGTCAGGCAGGGAAGAGAAAATGGCATGAGCAATGTGGGGAGAATTAAAAAGGGGCTTGGAGCACTGGGGGATGGGGAGAGAGACCATGGATTGTCCAGAAAGATGAGAGAGATGAGTAACAGTCCACTAGATGCCAGGCATGGTATTAAGCACCTGTGTGCATTTTTCACTGCATCTTCCTAACAGAAGTTGAAAATATTATTGTTCACTTTACATATGGAGAAACTGAGACAGAGAGAGGTTATTCGCTCAAGGTCACACAGTCAGTCAGTGGAGGAACCTGGGCTGGATCAGAACCTTCTTACACTTAGGTGGAATGGGGCCAGATCACTCAACACCTCACGTATTACTCTCAGATCTTTACATTTTATTCCAACCATGGTGGGGAGACCCCGCAGAATTTAAGCAGTGAGGGTAACGTCACTATGACCACAGCAGGGGGAAGGCAGAGAGTGGGAGGCAGAATTGGGGGGCGATTGCATGAATCAAAGTCAGAAATGGTGGGATCTCAGCTAAGTCAGTGTTGGGGCGTGAAATCAAGGAGAGAGATTCAGGTGTAGGGGACGCTAATATGTTCTATTTTGGACACATCGAGCTGGAGATACCTCTGCAGCATCTCAGGGTCAACCCTCTGTAAGCAGATGGTTCTATGGGTCTGGAAGGCAGGAAGAGACTTGGAGTCATTAGGACACAGGCAGAAGACATGGCTGTGGGTGATGTTTCCATCAGGGAAGGTGGGAAGCGGAAAGTCGCTGAGATAGAATCCTGGGGACCTGCAAGGTTTCAGGGCGAAAGGCTGTAGAAGAAGGCACAAAGAACACCAAAAGGTAAGAGCCAGAGAAGCAGAAGGGGACCAGAAGAGAGCAGTTCCATGGGCCACTGAGAGAGGAGAGTTCCCAAAAGCCAGCATCAAATTCTTCCGAGGTCAAGCAAGAAAATGACTGAAAGTGTCCATTAGATTTGGCAACAAGGAAGCCATTGGTGACCTTAGCAAGCATTACTTCAGTGGGGACAGAGGCAGATTGGGGTGGGGTAAGGAGTGAACAGGAGACGGGGGTGGGGAGACGGTGAGAGTAGAAATGATTCTATAGGCTGCCTCACCCAGGGAGAGACCCAGGCAGCCTCCAAGGCGAGAGGCTGTTCAGCCTTCAGTTCACTTGTGCAATGCTGCGTGTGCAATGGGTATTTAAAAACGTGTATTTCTGCTTTCTAATTCCAGCAGGTAAACAAAAAAAAAAAGGAGGGGGGAAGAAAATTTGTGTTTGTGTGTCAACAACTTCCTCTGCTTGGCTAAGTTTTGGGAGAGCACCTTCTCTCCTTCTTTTACTCTTTTACTCTTCTTTTACTTTTTCTCTCTTGGAAAGTGCTTACACCTGCTTACTAAGTGAGTGTCTGCTCTTGATCCCTTTGAGTCCTTAGATGATTTTAAACCTTCATTAGAGGTGAGGGGGTGGGCAGGATCCATATCTTTCTGCTTCTCCCTTCAGATAAGTAATCTAGAGTGGCACGTGCGCACTGATCATCAGTACCCACCTGCTAGAGTCATGGAGCCTTGCCGTCCTCTATCGTAGACTGCATCACAAGATTGACAGGAGACCTCCACATCCGGTCTGGGAGAGGTCGCTGCCACCTGCTGCACTGCTCATGTGTGACCCAGCAGCCACTGTCATTGGCTTGAGAAGGAAGCTAAGGTGTTAGAAAATGTAAGGCAGTGACTCCTGTCATTCGCTGTTTTGTTCCTGCGTGTAGGAAAAACAAGAAGTAGAGCTGATGACAGGCAGGACCCTCTAATCGGGCTGGTATGGGGGAAAGTGGATTTATCTGAGTCCGTCCTTTTGGGATAGTCCTCAGTACTTCAGTAGCTGATACTTGAAACCAATTATCTAGGGGTATCTTCACACAGATTCATTCATTCATCCAACAAATCTTTGTGAGATCTATTGCAGACTTTTTTCAGTGGCTACAAATTATTTGATAGTCTTTCCATCAGTAACTGAGGTGTAGATTCTCTAGTAACTACTGTGGCCAACAGAAGATTGTGGAAGTTCTACTTTGTGTTCAGAGCTACACAGCTTTAGCCTAGTTCCCTGAGAGCTAAGCCATCTGACTGTCCTGAGGTTGCCAGGCTGGGGCCACCTGCAGGTCCCAGTCCACATTCCCAACTGAGCTCAGTGTCTCAGCCATTCCAGCCCAGGGCCCAGCCAAGAGAGGGAGGTAGACCTTTTGGAAGTAGACCCTCCAGTCCCAGCTCTTCAAGTCACCCCCAGCCAGTCCAGTTTTCATGAGGTCTCAGACATCATGAAACAGAAACATGCTATTTCTCCTGGGCCCTGCCCGAATCTGCAGGCATAATAAAATGCTTGTTGTTTCAGACCTCTACATTTGAAAAGGCCGTTATGCATAATAGATGGCTGAAATAAGAATCTACTGTCATCAGGTGCTACTCCAGGCCCTGCAGATAAGCAATAAGCAAACTAGAACAGTCCCTCGCTTTGTGGGGCTAACACTCTCACTGAGGAAGACAGATAATGAAAACAAGCACGGAAGCAGTGACTCAATGCTTTAGAAAAATAAAACCAGGGACCACGAGAGTGACTGTTGGACAACTTGGGGAGTGGTAGAATCAAGGAAGTCTATCTCAGGAGGTGATGTTTGGGCTGAAACCTTAACAAGAGCAGGAGGATCAGACAGAACAGCAAGAACAAAGGTGCTAAGGAGGCTTGAGGAGCAGACAGCAGTTGGGGAAAGTAGAGAGTGGTGAGGAAGGGCCTGAGTGAAATGAGATGAAGCTGGAGAGGCAGGTGGGCTACCCTGCAGGGCCTGTGGGCCAGGTAAGGAAGCCTGTGCTTTAAAGAGATGGCCCTGGCTGATGTGCGGGGGAAGAGTGAGGGTGGAAGCAGGGTCACTGGTAAGGAGCCTCCTATAGTAATCCAGGTCACAGACAGTGGTGGTTGGACAAAAGGTCAGAGTAGAGACAGGAAGAAGATGAAGTGACGCTGTGTGTTGAGGTTGAGCTGACAGCTCTCATGAATGGATTGACTGCAGAAAGCAAGAGACAGAGAAGAATCAAGGAGAGCTCCTAGGTTTTCCTATGTCTAATAATTTTGAATTGTATTCTAGGCATTGTGGATGTTATTTAGCAGTGACTCTGGATTCTATTATATTTCTGAAGAGCACTGATGCTTGTTTGTCTGCTTACTTGTTTTATAAAGCTGTAAACTTGGCTCTCTCCACTCCAGCTGCCAACTCTGCCTCTCGGGCAGCAAGTTGAACCTCAGCTCAGTTCTCTTAGTCTTGGCTGGGCTGTTGGAAGTCTTCCACACACATACACAGTTAAGGGATCAGCCAGAGATTTGTACAGAGAAAACACACAGAATTCAGGGCTTCTCCTCACTGGTCCTCACCTTTCTGGGGCTCTCCTCTTACTTTCTAGCAGCTGGGTTTGCCCAGACTCTAACTTTTGTCTGTCCAAGACAGAAAGATGGCAAGTTTTCTTTTTTCTCTTCTCTCTTTTTTTTTTTTGAGGACAGAGTTTCGTTCTTGTTGCTCAGGTTGGAGTGCAATGGTGTGGTCTCGGCTCACTGTAACCTCCATCTCCTGGGTTTAAGCGATTTTCCTGCCTCAGCTTCCCATGTAGCTGGAATTACAGGTACCTGCCACCACGTCCAGCTAATTTTCATATTTTTAGTAGAGACAGGGTTTCACCATGTTGGCCAGGCTGGTCTTGAACACCTGACCTCAAGTGGTCTGCTGGCCTCAGCATCCCAAAGTACTGGGATTACATATGTGAGCCACTGAGCCCAGCAGACGGCAGGTTTTCTATAGGAATTTTGACCACCCTGAATAGTTCAGGCTGAGAACTGCTTTTAGGCTCAAAGTCATAAAAACCAAACCAGCAACCTCTTTCTATGCCATTCCTTTCTTCCAAGTGCAGAGCCTCCTCCTGTTTCTGCCTGCTTTTGTTCATTCTGTGATGCCTTTGGGCAGTTGTTATTTTTATTTTGAGATAATTACATTATCACATGCAATTGTAAGAAATAACACAGAGATACTTCTTGTACTCTTCACTCAGTTTTGCCCATTGGCAACATCTTGCCAAATTGTAGTAGGACATCACCACAGGATATTGACACTGACACAGTCCAGATACAGAACACTTCCATCTCCACAGGGACCCCTCACGTTGCCCTTCCACAGCCACACCCTCTTTCCTCCTACATTACTCTTCCTTTAACTCCTTGTAACCACTAATACGTTATCCATTTATAAAACTTTATTATTTCAAAAATGTTATGTAAATGGAATCATACAGTATGTAACCTTTGGGGGAATTTCTGTTGTTGCTTTTTTCTTAGCAAGATTTCCTGGAGATTCATTGAAGTTGCATGTATCGATGGTTCTTTCCTTTATTTCATGGCATGGATGTGCCACAGTTTAACCACTCACTGGATGAAGTCCCTCTGGACTGATTTCAGCTTTTTGCTACTATAAATAAAGCTGCTATGAACATTCGTGTCCAGGTTTTTGTGTGAGCATAAGTTTTCATTTCTCTGGAATAAATGCCTAGGAGTGCAATTGCTGAGTCACATGGTAGTTGCATGTTTGGTTTTCTAAAGAAATCGCCAACTTATTTTCCACAGTGGTTGTACCATTGTAAAGACCACTACTCCTGAATGAGTGATCAAGGTTTCTTGCATCCTCACCAGCATTTGGTGTTTGTCACTAATTTCTGTTTTAGCCTTTCTGATAGGTGTACAATATCTTCTCATGACTTTAATTTGCATTTGTCTAATAGCTAAAAACATTGAGCATTTTTTCATGTGCTCATTTGCCATCTGTATATCCCCTTTGGTTAAATATCTGTTCACTTCTGAGCTTTGTTTTTATAAAGCAAAACAACATACACAGTTTTAATAGATACATATCCTACAAACCTTCACATTTGTAGTCTCTCTGTCTTCTTCCAGTGAGACTGCCACAGTCAGGACATTTTGCCCTAGGGTTCAGGAGATGATTGTGAATCTAAATCACCCTCAGGTCAGTGAGGGTGGCCAGGAAGAGAGGAGGGAGCAGGAAGACTTTCTGATGTCCTTAAGCAGAGGCCTGTGGATAAGATTTATCCTCTCTCTCTCTATTCCATTCCCCATTTTCTGATGGTAAACAGAGGCTCCTAGCCCAGTGGTCAGTTCCCATCCCTTCAATATCTTCCTTGGGCATCCTTTCCCACAGCCCCTCTCAAAGTCACAAAAGCTGACCCCATTGTATTGTACACAGTGGATACTCCAACAATATTTGGGTTTGGTGGATAGAGTTTAGTTGGAATTCTTGGTGTGGTATCACAGAAATCCGTTTGGAGCTTGCCTGGTCCAGAGGGGACATTTGTCAGAAACAGTCATTTCTGAGATATATTAAGTCAGTGTGGGAAGGATGGGAAGAAGCCTAGGTCTCAGGCAGCTGGAATCTGCAATCCAACCCAGCCACTACTCTGTTTCTCATCTCTGTCCTCTGCTCATCAGCTTTTATGCTCTGTGACTACAGATTGCCGCTTCCACAATGCAAGGAACATGGTGCCACCAGCCCTGGAGCCTCCCAGAAACAGAGGGCCTGACCCTGGTCCAGTATTTAAAGTCCTAGAAAGAGCAAGGACAGGCTCAGTAGTGGCAAAGGGGTGGGGCACCATGATGGACAGTTTATCAAATTGTGGGGGTGGGAGAGCAAGAGGTCCTTTGCAACCATAGCTGTTCGCTCTTAGTTTACTGCAAACATTGAAGGTTCCAGTGAGACCCTTGGAAGGCACATGAAGCTCACTCTCCCAATCTGGAAAGTCTGCTTGACTCCAGCCCAAATCTGACCCAAGTTTCGAGGGGTCATTCAAGTCAGCCTCCTCTGTGACCTACTTCCCAGGGTCTAACTCTCCACAGCATCCTCTGTGAGTCAGGATAACACTATCTGCTGTAACAAATACGCCCCTCCCTTGCAGTGGGTTAACACAATGCAAGTCTTTTCTTGACTCACTTAAAAGTCTAACAAGTGTATTTGAAGTTGATCCAGGGATGGAAATTTTCCTCTGATCTTGTGGCTCCACATTTCCCCATCTCAGAGTCCTCTGCATTTAGCCAGGAAAATGGGGAAAGATAATGGAGAAGACCCTTTCTTAACCACCTCACTCCCATTCACATTCTATTGGTGGGAGCTGGTCACATGGCCCTGCAACGTGCAAGGGGTGATGGGAAATGTAGTTCATGGTGCACAACTGCTTCCCAGGCATGACGTTATACCACGTAAGGAGGAATGTATGTTTTGGTGGATTGTTGGCTGACTTGCCACCCCACCTCTTGGCCACACAATCAGCTATCCATGGACGAGTGCCTCGACCTTTGTCCCTGCCTGCTAGTCTCAGTGTTCAACACACCTGGAGTCTTTGCCTCTTGTTACACCCAGACACCCAGCAGGCCAATGGATTCAAGAAAGAAGATGATTGGTCTAATCTAATAGCTTTTAAAAATCAAATTGGCAAGCTACAGCCTGCAGGCCAGCTGCTTAGTTTCGTAAATTAGGATTTATTGGAACCAGGGTGAGGATGAGGGTGAGGTGAGTGAGGCAGGGTCAGGCCAGTACAGGATCCAATCCTGTCTTTATTTAAAATTTTGACATTTTGCTCATTATGGATTTATTTTTTGCACATTTTGATTTTTTAAAATATTACTAAAAATATTATTTGCCTTGTTTACCAGTTTCTTGGTGCCCCCTTCAATGCTGCACCAAGGCCTCTTGCCTTACCCAGCCCTGGCTTCACCTTCCCATCACAGTTTCCTACTCTGAATGCCTGGCATTTGGGAATGTGCCCAGCTCTGTCTGAGTGAGGCTGGTGCAGTAAGAAGAAGCTGCTGCTTTACAAGCAGGAGGAGAGCGCAGGCCGCCATAGGTGCAGGGCTGGTGCCTCAGGGGAGGGGCTGGGCCAGAGGCTGCTAAGAAACCCACCATGGGCCTGTTGCTTGTCCTGGAGAAGAATTACTCTCCTGTCCTGGAGAAGAATTACTTTCCTGTAGCCTCCTTTCACCCAGTCCCTTCACTGCGCTTGGCCTGCAGGACCAGAAGGACTTGGCTGTGTGAGGACTGCTGTGGAAAGGTCCTGGCTGGCTCCTACGAGGCCTCCCTCCACCTTCCAAGGCTCCTGCTGCCTCTGAAGTAGCCAGAGGCCTCGCTTATCTCATTTCCTTGGAGTTATGTTGAGTTGAGCTCTGTGAGCCTTTCAAATTGAAGTCACATCTCACCATTATTTGGTAGAAAAACACAAGTGTCCCCTGTTTGAAGATATAGATTTTTTTTCCCCAGAGTTATTTGGTTTCACTTCGCAGGCCCCAGGTTTCATTCCTTTTTGCTTTGTAGCTAAATTCGTCTTTGTGGTTCTCTCTCTGTCTTTCCCTCTTTCTGTCTTCGCCTCTCTCAGTGTGTCTCCTTCTCTCTTAATCTCTCTCCCAGTCTTTACTCTCCTCTCTCTCTCTTTTTCTTTCTCCCTCCCTCCTTCTCTTCCTCTTGCCTTTCTTTCTCTCATTCTGTACTTCTATCAGCCATTATCTCTCTCCACCTTCTCGGTCTTTCATCTCTGTCTTGGCCTCTCTCTTGCTCTCGCTCTTTCTCAGTCTCTCTGTCTCTGACTCTCTCTGTCTATCTCTCTTGCTAAGTTTGGGTGGTGCAGACAACAAGGCACTAAGTAAGACCTCAGGGTTCTGTCTCCTCCCACCACCATAATCCCATTTCCTTCCCCTCCCTCCAGCGCTGGGGAGGAGGAAGGAATGTGGTCCTGCAGGATCCAGGCTCCGGCAGTCCTATCTGTGAAGGTCACGGGGAGAAGAGGAAGTGGCAACATTCTTTAATATGAAAATAAGAACATTTTCCAACTAAACCATACACCTTGTACCCCAAATGGGAAGTACCGAAAGCTTAGAAAACCACAGGCTGCCTTTCCCCAAAGAAAACAAACCACGTTCCATGAGTTAATGGAAGTTGACCTGCCACATACACTCACCCCATGCCCCTGCGATTCTCTCCTGGACATACCTAAGAGGAAAGCGTTTTGACCGGGCATGGTGGCTCACGCCTGTAATCCCAGCACTTTGGGAGGCCAAGGCAGGTGGATGATGTGGTCAGGAGTTCAAGACCAGCCTGGCCAAGATGGTGAAACCCAGTCTCTACTAAAAATACAAAAATTAGCCAGGCACAGTGGCAGGTGCCTGTAATCCCAGCTACTCAAGAGGCTGAGGCAGGAGAATCTCTTGAACCCGGGGGGTGGAGGTTTCAGTGAGCCAAGATCGCACCACTGCACTCCAGCCTGGGTGACAGAGTGAGACTCCGTCTCAAAAAAAAAAAAAAAAAAAAAAAAAAAAAAAACCAAAGAAAAAAAAAAACAACAACAAAAAAAGGAAAGCATTTCTATGGTCACCAAAACATCAAAAGACATAGTCAAGAAGGCTCACAGTGGCATTACTCACAATCGCCTCAAATCAGAAACTACTCAAATGTCCATCAACGATAAGATGAATAAATGCATTGAATAAATAATAATCATAGTAAACAGATCAATCAATCCCATTTGATGGAATATTCTCCAGTAATGAGAATAAACAGCCTAAAACTTTACACAAAGATGTCGTGTTGAGCAAAGGAAGCCAAACACAGAGAGCACTTGCTGGGTGCTGCCACATTTATAAAGTGCAAAAGGCAACGTGAATCTCTGCTGTCCAATGGTAGCACTGCCTCAGCAGGGCACAGACCAGACAGGGTGTGAGGGGCTTCTGGGGGCTGGGATCACAGTGGTTCTTGACCCGGGTTCTGATTACCTAAGTGTGTTCAGTTGGTGAGAATCAGTCAAGCTATATACTTGTATATGTTTCTAAATATCTGCTATGCTTAAATAAGATAAAAGCAAAAACCAGTCACCTCGCCTACTGTCTCATTTGATTCATGTTGCTGTAAAGGAATACCTGAGGCTGGGTAATTCATCGAGTAAAGAGATTTATTTAGCTCATGGATCTGCAGGCTGCACAAGAAGCATGGCACTGGTGTCTAAGGCTTCAGGCTGCTTCCAATCGTAGTAGAAGGCGAAGGGGAGCAGGCATGTGCAGATTACATGACGAGAGGGATCAAGAGATGGGAAGAGGAGGTGCCAGGCTCTTTTCAACAACCAGCTGTCTCTTAGGAGCTAAAAGTGAAAACTCACTCACTCTCACCAAGCCATTCATGAGGGATCTGCCCCCATGACCCGTCATCTTCCACCAGGCCCCAGCTCCAACACTGGGGATCACATGTCAACATGAGACTTGGTGGAGTCAAACAAAACCAATCCAAACCATAGCAGCTGGCCTCTTGGACTTCATGAGAGGTGAGGAGGTGTGGGAAGAGTCCTGGACCATCAGGCCCTGCAGCAATCCCCAAGCCTCCTGAATGTCCCCCAGGGCAGGGGCAGTCCTCAAAGATGACCCACCTCCTTGACCTGTCCCACACCCAGAGTAGCTGAGCCACATCCGATGGGGCACTGTTCTTGTCTCCAGGACTCAAACACTTCCCCAGCCACAGTCTAGCCCAGGCACATGCTGCATTGGACTCCAGGCCAGGCCCAGCCAAGGCTGGGTGGGTGAGCCCTGCCCCTCCAGGGAATGAGTCATAGGCCCCTGAGGAGGAGCTGAGACAGGCCGGCTGTTACCAGCATCAGGCCGGATGCTCTGAGGCCAATGGCACTCCTCTGACTGGCTCAGCTCAGCCCTGTCTCCATGCCACGGTCCTTACAGCCTCCGGAGAGGCCAGTAGGTCCCAGGAACTGTACCAGATACTGCAATCCACCCCTCTCCTCACAGCGTTGACATATAAAAAGCAAATGAATAAATAAGACAATGACAAGTTGTGACAATTTAACAAGATAATAATAGATACACCCCTAATATCTGTGGATGATGTACAAGAGTTCCAATGGAGGTTACTGGTCCAAATCCCATACCCCTTCTATGCTCCAAACTGTGTCTGAAGGCACTTTAATATAACCCAAGTACACAGTCACCTCCCACCACCCTCCCCTCCACAGGTACACACGCCTGTGTTGCAATCTGCTCATGGGAGAACAGATCCAGAGAAAAAAGTCCTGTGCAGCCCTGGGGGTGAGGCTGGGTGGTCTGGGTAGAGTTAGGGTCTCAGGTCTCCAGGTTGTGACCAGATGGAGCATGGGCTCTGGGTGAAAATCTCCCATCAGCCCCATTTGTTCCTTCCCTGGTGGGAAAGGGAATGGCCAGGAGGGCAGGAGTAGGGCTCGTGGCTTTAATGGCAGAAGTGATTATATTAACTGGGATAGGGACTACCAGGGGGAGAAGAAGTGCCAGGTAGGTGCCAGCTATGCAAAGACCCAGAGGAAGAACATTCCGAGAGGATGGAATGGCAGGTGCCAAGACCCTGAGGCAGGATGGAGTTTATAGAAAGAAGGCCAATGTGGCTGGAGCAGAGTGGGGTAAGCAGGGAAGATTATGCAATTCTTAGAGAAATGAAGACTTTATTTTCAGAGAAATGGGGACCTACTGGATGAGTTTTGGTTTCTTCTCTATTGAGGTATAATTAACACACAATAAAATGTACCAGTCTTAAGTGTACAGATCAACACATTTTATACATGTCTACACTCATGAAAGCACCACCAGAGCAAGACAGAACATCTTCAGCCCCCTCAAGGGCTCCCTAGGCCCCCTCTTAGTCAAAAGCCCCCTCTAGTATGACCACTATTCCAGTATCTATCATCGAAGGTTTGCTCTGCCTGTTTTTGACCTTCCTATAAATGGAAACATGTGGCTATGTGATCTCTGACATCTGGCTTCTTTCTTTCAACATTTTATCTGTAAGTCACCCATTTTACCACATGTAGCAGCATGTACATCATGGAAATGTGCATGTCATATCTTTTAATTACTATGTAAATATCCTGTTGTGTGAATATTTCCCAATGTATTTATCCAATCTCCTGTTGATAGGCAGTTGGGTTGTTCCCAGTTGGGGGCCATAGCGAAAGATGTGGCTATGAGTATTCTTGGAAAAGTCTGCTGGTGGTCATGGTGCCGTCTCTGTGAGGTATGTAGCCAGGAGTGGAACTGCTAGATCATAGAGTAGATTTACGGTGACCTTAGTAGATTCTGCCAAAGAGTATTCCTGGGTGGTTTGAGAATTTGAAGGAGAGTTCCCAGTGGGAGCCTGGTATGACCTGATTTATATTTAGGGAAGATCAGTTTGGTGCTTTGTAGAGAAGAGCTGTAAGGGGGTCAGAGTGGAGGTGAGGAGACCAGCTAGGAAGTGATGAAAGGGTCTGGGTAAGCCATGACAGAGCTACAGCTGTGGTTGGTAGCAATGAAAGGAAGAAAAGATGTCACCTGCCCTTCAGTGGGAAGGACCCAGGGATAAGCTGACTTGTCCACAAAGTCGAGCACAAAACCAGTCCTTGAACCCAGGGATCCTAGCATAACCAAGCATTCCTCCCCACAGATCTCTCTTGGGTTCAGGGCCCTGTCTCCTCTCTAAAACTCTTTTAACTATGGGATGTCAGCCCCCATGGCTCACAGGGCTGGTATAGGAAGCTTCAGGGAGAATAAAAGACCTACTGGAGACAAGCAAACCTCTCTTTCCCCCGAAACCTGGAAGCCACGTGAAAGTCCACTTGTTTTTACACATTTTTTCTTTTGAGACAAAGTCTCGCTCCCTCACCCAGAATGGAGTACAGTGGCGCTATCTTGGCTCACTGCAGCCTCGACCTCTGGGATTCAAGAAATTATCCCGCCTCAGCTTCCTGAGTAGCTGGGATTACAGGTGCCTGCCACTACACCCGGCTAATTTTTGTATTTTCAGTAGAGACAGGGTTTCGCCATGTTGGCCAGGCTGATCTTGAACTCCTGATCTCAGGTGATCCACCCGTCTCGGCCTCCATAAGTGCTGCATTTACAGGCACGAGGCACTGCACCCAGCTTTACACATTTATTGATAGCCCCTGCTCAGTTCCCAAAATGTCCCATCTCCTTGGCTGCCTCTCGGCTCTCTCTGGGGTTGGGATCCCAGTAGCAAACACCCATAGTTTCCTTCAGTGCTGTTCACGCTCTGCACCAACGGCACGTGCTGCACACTGGGAAGGGAGGCCATCTCCTGGGCTCTTTTCTGGCACCTGTGAGCAGCCAGGTATAGTGTGGACAGGGTAGTCCTCCTCCACCCTTAATGCACAGAGCCTGGGAGTCCAACAACATGTGGGCTTCCTCTAGGGCCTGGCCAAAATCCTCCTAACATTGGGACCGATCTGTAATTGAACTGCCTTTACTGCTCACTATGTAGTAGTGATGTCTTTCTATGTAGCTTTGTTCTTTCTTATCCTTTGGGGGTCCTCTGGAGGTGTCAGTGCAGGGTAATACCAGGGCTTTCTATGATAGGGCCAGAAATCCAATTCTAACTGGTGTAAACAGCAACACAATAAGTGTGTTGGTTTATATACCCGGGAAACCGGGGTGTTGGCTTCAGGAATAGCAGGCTCCAGGTCCTCAGAAATATCAGAAAGCTCCTACTCTCTTCATTTTCCTCTCTTCTTTTATCTCTTTTGGCTGCACTTTCAAGCTACTTTTCTCCACGTGATAAAAGGCATGGCCACCAACAGTACAAGCATGTCTTGCCTGCTTATTAATACCGTTGAAAAGGGAAGGGCTTCTTTCCCAAGCAGTTCCCAGGAGTGGCTTCCCTTAGTCTAACCTGGGTTGTGTGCTCAGCCTGAGCCAATCACTGTGGCCAAGGGCACTGATGTGCTGAGTTGCCACCCGGGAGCCAGAGGGTGCACTAAGAGAGAAGGAGGGGTTCCCCCAAAGGAAACTGGGTGCTGTTTCCAGACAAAGGAGAAGTGGCAAATGAACAGCCCCACACAACAGATTTTAAAAATTAAAAAAAATAAAAAATAAAAATAAAAATATGGTGTGAAATGATGTGGCTAGAAAAAAAATAAAATAAAATAATACCAAGTGGTCTTATGCTTTCCTTTCAGGAAAGTTGCTGGTAAATCATTCGAGGCAGCCTAAGAAGAATGGATGGATCAATAAATAGATGAAAAAGGGAACAAATATTTATCGGTCACAATATTTTAAGCTACTTGAGAGCCAGAGGGATGCATTTTCCAGGGCCTAGCCCAGGGCCTGGCACAGTATTAGATCTAGGGCAACTAATGCGTGCCATTCACATGGAAGACAAGATCAGAAGATAGCTGTTCTCTGTCCTGCTGAGTCCAGACCAGCCTCAGAATCCTTCTCAACACAGCACTCCAGATGAAACTAACTGCCATCCTTTTCAGATGCATCACCTCCTCTCAGAACCTGCCCCAGTTCCCTAGCAAGTGGTCAACAAAAGCTTACTGACATGGACAAGGTATCCATCGTGGTCCACACCCTGTGACAGGCACATTTGAACACCATCAGCTTTATAATGGAAAGCTATCTGCCGCTGCATCCCTTTCCCTGTCAATCTTACCTTTACCTAAGCTCTGGTAAGTGTTGACAGCATCTGTTTCCAGAGTGTGTTTGCACACGTTTAAAATGGCAGCTGTCTCTGTATCCTCAGAGTCCTAGGGAAGACCTTATAGCCATGATGTGGTGGTACATGTGCAATAACCAGCTCTCAAAAAAAAAAAAAAAAAAGGCCTGTTTATAGCATCTGCCAATTTCCATGATGTACATGCTCCTACCATGGTCAGTTTTAAGCTATCAGCCTGATCCCCCTAAAAGCAGAGTTGAGAAAAGATGCACACAATTGGCTCTTGAGACCTGGCATGAGCTGGCTCCAGCGTGACACAGCCTTCGAGTACATTTTGTTTGCCACATGACTCTAGAACCACATCAGAATTTTCTTCGCGGTTGTTTTACCAACAGTCACTCAGGAACACTTGCTGACAATCCAAGACAGAAACCTAAATTCTCTTCTAGAATTTAGAGCCACTGCCAAAATCAAGATTAATGCTACTTTAGGCTCTAGAGTGAAATGTGCAGGAAGAGATATCACCTGACATTGTAAAATTTACTTCCAGGTATTGCCTGCCTTCAGCACGCCACTTGGTTCCGCTCTTATTCTGTCATGCACATTCAATCCACTCATTGACAAAAACAGCTTTCAAAGCTTTCCCTCAAAATTTTATTACAGAAAGTGTTTAGCATTTATAAAAATAGTATACTAGGCTGGACACGGTGGCTCTCGCCTGTAATCCCAGCACTTTGGGAGGCTAACGTGGGTGGATGACTTGAGGTCAGGAGTTTGAGACCAGCCTGGCTAACATGGTGAAATCTCGTCTGTACAAAAAATACAAAAATTAGCTGGCTGTGGTGGCCCACGCCTGTAATCCCAGCTACTCGGGAGGCTGAGGCACAAGAATTGCTTGAACCCAGGAGGCGGAGGTTGCACTGAGCCGAGGTCGTGCCACTACACTCCAGCCAGGGCAACGCAGTGATACTCCGTCTCAAAAAATAAAATAAATAAAATAAAATAAAATAAAAAATAGCATACGACTATTGTGACCCAATTTAATTCTTATCAATCCATGACCAATCTTTCTGTATCTATACTCGACCCACTTTTCACCTCTTATATTACCTTAAAACAAACCCCAAACATCATTCATCTGTAAAGATTTCACTAAAAAGCAATAATATTTTAATCTGCAAAACTCACATAAACTGAGGTATTTTGCAAGTTTTCAGTATAATAAAAAAAGAAAGAAGTAAGCTGAGGTATAATCAACTGAGGAGGAGTAAATTGTCAGCTCTCTCTGACTTCGTGGAATTTTTATTTTTATTTTTGAGACAGAGTCTCACTCTGTCACCTAGGCTGGAATGCAGTGGCGTGATTTCTGCTCACTGCAACCTCTGCCTCCTGGTTTCAAGCAACTCTTATGCCTCAGTCTCCCTAGTAGCTGGGATTACAGGTGTGCACCACCACACCTAGTTAATTTTTTTGTATCTTTAGTAGACAAGGAACTTTGATATGTTGGCTAGGCTAGTCTCGAACTCCTGGCCTCAAGTGATCTGCCCACCTTGGCCAAGGCAGGAGGATTGTTTGATTGAGTCCAGGAATGAGAGACCAGCCTAGGCAACATATGGAGACCCCATCTCAACAAAAAATTTAAAAATTAGCTGGGCACGGTGGTGTATGCCTGTGGTTCCAGCTACTTAGGAGGCTGAGGCAGGAGGATCGCTTGGGCCCAGGAAGGTGAGGCTGCAGTGAGCCATGATCACACCACTGCACTCCAGCCTGGGCGAGAGAGTGAGACCTTGTCTCAAAAAAAAAAAAAGAAAAAAAAAAAAAAAGGAAAAGAAAATTGGGGATCATTTGCCAACACTTAGTACTTGGGAGATTTTTCCATAAAAATCCCGTGGAGGCCAACCCAACAGATTCTCTCCCCAGCTTTAAGCAGGGCTGACTGGAGACTCAACCCGCTACTCCCTCCCAAGACACCTCTGGCCAATGAGGAATGGATGTTGGTGGAATAAATACTCCAGGTTCCTTGCCCCTCAGACAGGCTGCTGTGAAGAATGTCCCTGCTGTCTCCCAGGGCCCCCGCAGTGCTGAGTCCTGCTTGTCCACGGTGCTAACTGCCCATCAATACTCTGAACAGGTTTGTCTCCCTTCCCCACTCCCCAGGGGGCTTCCAGTAATGAGTTTCCAAACAGTCTTCTGAACTCCATCCTTCTCTACTTCTGGGAGAATTCAACCCAAGATCTGGTCTACCAGCTCTCAGCCCAGGTCCTCCCAGTTACCAGCTCTACCCCCAGTGGGGCACGTTCATCCGGAGCGCTGCTGTGAGCCAGTCACTGTGCAAGGGCGCCGTGCTGCAAAGATCAAAGAAGCCTCTGCATTCTGGAAAATATTGGGTCAAATAGCATGTCATTTTAGAAAAGCTCTCAAGTATGGCATTTCCTGAGCACTGCAATTATAGCCTCTTTCTATGTTGGCTTTAAATGTCCATGTAAGCAGCTATTTACTCTCTGGCTCGGGGCACCACTAAAGAGTTCGTTCTAAATATATCATGGCAAACTCATAACCCTCAGGCTGCCTGAATGTATATTTGTGAGAGTCAGCCACCGTGCTTGTGGTTGAGTGCGTCCACATAAAACTGTGCCCCGAGTGCAGTTCAAAGCCAAGCAGAGCCTCTTTCCTACTTTCCCCTTTGCAGCCCCCCTTCCCAGGAGAAGGCATGAGGAATTTCTATGGAGAGAAAAAAGCAGCAGGACTTTGAGATTCATTGTTAGACTGGCTCCAAGGGCAAGAGCTTCCTAGAGTTTAACAACAGGCCTGGCACTTAAAATATGTGCCAACAAATATTTGTCAAATTCTGAACCATATTGGTGGATTGCTTTCCCCACTTCCCTTCCTCCTCCCTTTTCTTCCTCTTTTTTGTTCCTTCTTTTTCTCTTTCTTCTACTTTCTTCCTTCCTGTCTTTCTTCCCTTCTCTTTGCCTTCTCTCCTTCCTTCCTTTCTAAAGTATGCACATGTCATTGCTTGTAATAGACAAAAAACTGGATTGAACCTTCGTGCCCATGGACAATGGCAGGTTAAGTCCTGTATATCCACCTAATGGAATATTCTGTGGCCTTTTCAAAGAGGGCTCTTTACACTCTGAGGTGGAGGTGCCTCCCAGACATATTGTTAAGTGAAAGAAGCCACATGCTGAAGCGCATGTACGGTGTGTTATCACCTGTGAAAAAAGAAAAAATGCCGCTAAATGCATGAAATACCTCAGGAAAGCTAAAAAAGAAACTAACAAAGCTTGCGTCTGGGGAGAAGTGGAATGTAGGGGTTCGAGGTGAGAAAGAAACTTTACTTTGTATATTTTATTGATTGTACGTATGTATTTTTCAAATGCAATATCAATAAAAAGAAAGATGAAAGAGGCTGTTTTCCAGTCTGAATGCACTCGCTGGGGTGTGCATTGTCACAATGGGTTTTGGAATCCTGTGTGCGCCCCCAGCAAAGTAATTGCCTCAGAATATGTAACAGATAGGTCTGCCTCGAGTGAAGCAGGTGGTGTTCTCACCGGTGGTTCCCATCTACCAAATTCAGGCTGGCAAGTTGACCTTCTTTAGGCAGAAACATCACAAATTAGAAGAAAGCATTCTCCCAAGAGCACAGTGGACACGCCTTCGTTCACTCTGGACACATCTGCTAAGCACCTACCGTGTGCCGCACAGTGCTCCAGGCTCTAGGGTATGGCAGAGCCAGATGGGTAAAAAGCCTGCCCTTCTTGCCTTCTAGCTGGAGGAGGAGGGGATGTAAACAATCAACAAGTTAAGTAAATCGATGGAGGCTGGGCATCGTGACTCATGCCTGTCATTCCAGCACTTTGGGAGGCCAAGGTGGGTGGATGTCTTGAGCCCAGGAGTTTGAGACCAGCCTGGGCAACATGGCAAAACCCCATCTCTACAAAAAATACAAAACTTAGCTGGGCGTGGTGGCAGGCACCTGTAGTCCTAGCCACTCACTGAGTCTGGGAGGTCGAGGCTGTGGTGAGCCGTGATCATGCCACTGCATGCTAGCCTGAATGAGAGTGAGACCCTATCTCAAGTAAATAAATAAACAAATAAATAAATAAGAAAGAAAGTAAGTAGATGGAGTATGTTAAATACAGGTGCGGGCTCAGGAGGGGAAACAGCAGGAAAAGTGAATACGAGATGGTGGGGGTGGGGGCAAGGCTGTGACTTCAAGGTGATCAGGGAAGTCCTCACAGAGAAGGCCAAGGCCTGAGGAGGGCGGCAGTGGCTCTGGAGATATCTGGGGAAGGAGCTGGAAGGATCCGCACGTGCAGGGATGAAGCTCCTCCACCGTTGGTAGCGGGGTCTGGGTGCCCAGGAGCTCCCGAGAACTCCCCTGAGGCCTGGTTTTGTAGGAACTTGGTTTCTTTGAACTTGGATCAATCAGCCCTGTGCTCGCAATTAGGTGGAGTCAAATGCAAAAAGGGACCCAGGGCTGCGTGGCTCACGCAGAGAATGATGCCCCACCGGCCCGACCTCCACTGCAGGCTCAGATTTGGAGGAAATAGGCCCCAGAGACTAAAACAATAATACATGTTCCAAGAATACTTCAAAATATTCCTCCTCACAGACTTTCCCAGTGTGGGTTCTCCAGCCCACAAAACGCTGTGCTGAGAGAAAGTGGCTTCTAGGGGGCCTTTTGGAGACTGACCGAGGCTCCAACAAGTCCTGAGTAAGAAAACCTAACTCGCTTTGTTCATTTGGGTGTTTCCCAAACTTTCTTGATGAAAGAAGCTTTTTTTTTTTTTTTTTTTAAGTTACTGCTATTAATATTCCTGGACACAAATGCCCATGGACTCCTCTGAGCACCATTGAATTAGGAGGTTTTGGAGGATTTATCCCTGGATAAATCATTTTATGAATCAAAAACAGAAGTCTTTGCTTTCTGTTATTTTCCCTGTAAGAGTCTCTTTCAAGACTGTTACCCAAAAAAGAAAAAAGGAAAAACCAAAAAGAAGGTAAGCCTTAAAAGAACAAGAGCGTGCTATTTCCAGTTCAGTGGGATGCCTGTGTCCATTTACGGACAGTGAGTGGGCATCTTGGCTGTGGACAGACCCCGTGCCCGGCAAGTGGGCAACTGTCCAGCTGTGAGATCACATCCAGCGTAAGGATGTCCCATTCCCCACTGCCCCTAAACCTTCCCTGTTGCCTAAGAATGGGGAAAGGTGGAAGAGAACTTCCTAGAAATGAAGCCTCGAAATTCTTTTCCTAGGTATATGCCTACCAGAAACCAGTGCTTGTGCTACATGCAAGCTTCCTAAGACACGTACGAGAATACACATAGCGCGCTACTCATCGTGCCCCCAAACAGGAAACAACCCAAACATCCATCAGCAGGAGGAGATGTAAATTATGTGTGTGTGTTCATACGATGGAACGCAACACAATGAGAAAAAGCACAAACTACCGCCACACACAGCAGCATGAGGAACCTCTGGAAGCTTGCTGTGGGATTCCTCTGTTTGAAGGTCAGGGTCGGGCAAGACTGCCCCATGATGACAAAGGTCAGAATCATGGCTAGTTTAGGGGGCAGCGCGAGAGACCCTGCTGGAAGCTGAAACTACGCAAAAATCCAGTAAGTTGCCCACTTATAGTTCATGCCCTTTACCCTAAGTTATATGCCAATAAAGAAGTCAACAAGTTGAGAAGTAAAAACATAAAAGTAAAGGCTGGAAAACGGGAAGAGGTAGCCCACAGCTGCCTGCTTTTCTCGCCCTATTAAGGATGCCCCAAATGCCATCGAGAAGCAAAGGTTGTTTTTTCTCCGGCCTCTGCTACCGTCCCCAATCCAAGCCACCATCACCTTCAGCCCCAGGTAGGTCTCCCCACTACCCCTGCTGCACCCACCCCCCTCCACGTCAGTGTTTACACAGCCATTAGAGAGATCTTTCCAACACACGAATCTGGGGGAATCTGGGGAAGCCACTCGCATGATAGACTCTTCAGCATCTTACCTTTGTTCTCAGGCTAAAAATCTCAATGCCTTAATAGGGTTTACAGGACTTCTCCAGAGCCGACTGCAGCCTCCTCTGTCACCACCCTTCCTCTTCTTTTCCACACCTCACTCTTCCCTATAGTACCCGCTTCAGGTCCCTAAATGGGTCACGTGGGCTCTCTCTCACCTTTGCATAGATCATTTCCCCTGCCAGGATCAGTTCTCTTCCCAACTCACCAGCCCACCCCTGCAGCTGCCCATCACTTCTCCCAGGTCACCCTTCACCTCTCAGCTGCAACATCTCTTCCTCCAAGAAGCCCTCCCTGCTTCCACCTGGGTGCTCCTCTAGCAACCTCCTCAGAGCATCCACGGTGCTGTTGTGCAATCACCTGCGTAAGTATCTTCATCTCCTGCCAGATCTAGCCCCAAGAGGGCAGGGGCTGCCTGTCTTGCCCACCATCAGAGCCCCAGCCA
Source organism: Piliocolobus tephrosceles (assembly GCF_002776525.5). NCBI lineage: Eukaryota > Metazoa > Chordata > Mammalia > Primates > Cercopithecidae > Piliocolobus > Piliocolobus tephrosceles. The sequence continues at coordinate 44,330,750 of NC_045453.1, read as the reverse complement.
CTAGCACTCGGTCCAACACAGGGATATGCCCAACATGAGGTAAATGGATGGGTGTGTAGAGCTCCTTGGAAGGCGGCTATGGCAGGTGTGGCAGACTCCATCTACTGGGGTCTGTGTCTTTTTACATTAAAGCTTTCTCTGAAGCCTCAGAAGGCTGCTCTGTCCATGCCCAGGGCACAGTGGAAGGGCCGGGGGAATCAACCTCTGCCCCCCACAACCCTCAGCCCATGACTGACGGAAGTTGGTATATAAGCACCTCAGTTCCCTCTCCTTGGGGGTAATTCTGAGGGAGGGTTCCACTGCTTCCCTGAGTTTCCCCCACAGTTGAGCTCCCTTTGACCACAGTGGTAACCTGTGTGGGGGCCACGACCCTGGGCCCCCTAAAGGCTTGCTGAAAAATTTTTTGCTGAAAAATCACTGACACGAGGCAGATTGATTAACAATAGAACAGGGGCCAGGTGCTGTGACTCATGCCTGTAATCCCAACACTTTGGGAGGGTAAGGTGGGCTGATCACTTGAGGCCAGGAGTTTGAGACCAGCCTGGCCAACATGGCGGAACCCTGTTTCTACAAAAAAACAAAAAACAAAAAAATTAGCCGGGCGTGGTGGTACGTGCCTGAAATCCCAGCTACTCAGGAGAGGATCACTTGAACTTGGGTGGCAGAGGCTGCAGTGAGCCGAGATCACACCACTGCACTTCAGCCTGGGCAACAGAGTGAGACTCTGTTTCCAAAAAAAAAAAGAAAAGAAAAAATTATTTAACACATACACACGAGAGCCTTCAGAATGAGACCCCAGCCCCTTGGCAGCTCAGACGCTTATATACTGGATACACTATCCTGCCAAAGTGGGAGGGGCAATGAGAAATGCTTCTGAGGGTGTTTCTAGGGAGAATGACCAAGTCTTACAGGGAGGGGAAGGAAAAAACAATTGTTCTCATTGGTGGGTCTGGGTCTTAGGCAGATAAAGGGACTTCAGTTTCTTCTTGAGATAGACGGTGGGGGTCGGGGGAAGGTCGGAGAGACCTTGAGGCCTCTTCATGTTGTTTCAAATGTTTAATTTCCCGAAAATTTTAAACATTTTTCCAACATTCAGTTGAGCATGTCAAAATGCCATATTTTGGGGTATAGGTTTCTAAGCCCCAGAACCTACTTCCTAAGACACCTCTTTCCCTTCCTTGTCTCACTCCTATCAATATCTCCAAGGGCCACGTCCCAAATAAACATCTTGCCCTTGAATCCTTGCCTTAGGGATCACTTCTGGGGCCCTGTATTCAATAGCAGGGCTTCCCCTGTCCATTCCTATCTGGCCCCAAGCTGCATGTGGGCCTCTTGGCCCAGGCCCCTTGCCAGGACACCCTCTACAGCACACACAGGGCGGGGATCAGATGGACACAGGCCAGTGAGGACCTGGGAAAGGAAAGGCAGTGCCTGCCAAACTGAGAGGAGCAGCCAGGATGCTGGGGATAAAGGAAAATATGTGGCCACAGGAACGTGGTAAAGAGTGGCTGACATAGAAGTTAAGGTTGGAAATGCAACACCTTCAACAGAGGCTCGATGTGTCCCTGGAGGGGGCTGGGCTTCTGCCTTGGGTTCTGTAGGTTGAGTGAAGCTCACTGCCCGAACTTATGAAATACAGCAGAAGCCCGTGTACCTCCCTCCATTCCAGCCTCTGAAGGCCCAGGAGTCCTGCAAGGTGCCAGTAAAGCGTGAAGCAATGCCCTGGAAAGCACTAGGAGCGCTGAGAGACTTGATAAAGATGTCTAAGAGATAAGGGACCTTCGGTGGACCTTCCCAGGTTCCCAGCTGGAGGATCCAAGCCTCAGACAGCCAGGGGACCACAGCCTCTATTTGAAGATGGGACCAAGGTCTGAACTTGCACATCTGGGATCCCAAGTTAAAGATGCCCCCTGGCCTCAGAGGTGGATGGGTGAACATGTACGGCTGGTGAGGATGAGGGGTGGGCACCAGAAATACCAGCAATGGAGGCTGGGAGTCTGAGAAGCATGAGTCCTTCTAGGATGCCTTCCCCACACCCACAGGCTATGGGATTTGGGCCCAAACCCTGAATGAGGCTGTAGGAGACCAGAGTGGGATCTGTGCTCACCCCACTGGTTCAGCGTCCCTGGTTCAGTCATAGGTCTGCTGACCCTTCAGTTGGGCTACCAGACATCTATTTAAACAACTACAAGTCACATTGAATTAGCCAGATGTTTACACTGCCCTGGACCCCAAAAGAAATCCCTAAGTAAGGCCGGGCGCGGTGGCTCAAGCCTGTAATCCCAGCACTTTGGGAGGCCGAGACGGGCAGATCACGAGGTCAGGAGATCGAGACCATCCTGGCTAATACGGTGAAACCCCGTCTCTACTAAAAAATACAAAAAACTAGCCGGGCGATGTGGCGGGCGCCTGTAGTCCCAGCTACTCCGGAGGCTGAGGCAGGAGAATGGCGTAAACCTGGGAGGCGGAGCTTGCAGTGAGCTGAGATCCGGCCACTGCACTCCAGCCTGGGCGACAGAGCCAGACTCCGTCTCAAAAAAAAAGAAATCCCTAAGTATGGAGAAGAGGGGGGCAGAGAGACTCCTGAGGAGAGTAGACGGGTGCCTAGGGTGAAAGATTTGAAATGTCTACTTTGAGGTAGCTCTTTGGGCTGCTCTTAACTGGTCTTAGCTTGCACCGATTTGCATGCCTATATTAATTCCATTGATACTGGTGCCGTCCAATACATACGTGACCAGTGGGCATGTGAAATGCAGCTAGTCCAACTGCCATGTGCAGTGAGGGTGGAGCACACACTGACTTCAAGACCTGGAAAGAAATAAAAGATACAGTATCCTATTAATAGTTTTATATCAATTGCACATTGAAAGGATGATATTTCAGACAGATTGGGTTAAATGAAATATATTATTAAAATGTATCTCATTGTCTTATGTGTTGAATTGTGGTCCCCAAAAAGATATGTTGGAGTGCTAACCCCTAGTACCTCAGAATGCTATTTGAAAATAGGGTTGTTGCAGATGTAATTAGTTGAGATAAGGTTGACACAGTTTGGTCTGTGTTCCTGCCCAAATAGCATGTCTAATTGGCATTCCCAATGTTGGAGGTCAGGCCTGGTGGGAGGTGACTGGATCATGGGGGTGGTTTCTTATGAATGGTTTAGCATCATCTCCTTGGTGCTGTTCTTGTGAGAGTGAGTGAATGAGTTATCACGAGCTCTGGCTGTTTAAAAGTGTGTAGCACCTCTCCCCTTCTTCTCTTCCCTCTGGCCACATAAGATGTGCCTGCTTCCCCTTCACTTTCTGCTATAATTGTAAGTTTCCTGAGGCCTCCCCAGAAGCAGAAGCCACCATGCTTCCTCTACAGCCTGCAGAACTGTGAGCCAATGAGACATCTTGTCTTCATAAATTACCCTCAGGTATTTCTTTACAGCAATGTGAAGACGGACTCATACAAAGGTCATACTGAAATAGGGTGGGCCCTCAATCCAATATCATTGGTGTTCTTATAAAAAGAGAAGACACAGACACAGCAAAAACATAGCCATGTGACGATGGAGACAGACATTGGAGTGAGGCAGCTGCCAGCCAAGGAATCCCACGATTGCCAGCAAGCACCGTGTGTGCTGGGAGAGGCAGGAAAGGATTCTCCCCTACAGGCATCACACAGGCCACGGCTCTGCGGGCACCCTGATTTTGTCCTTCTGGTCTCCAGAGCTGCCAGACCATAATGTCTGTTGTCTTAGGCCACCCGCTTTGTGGCATACTGTGACAGCAGCCCTAGGAAAGGAACATACCCTGTTTCGTTTTACTTATTTAATGTGGATACTAGAACCTTGTGAAGTATGCACACCATGATTTCCTCTTTCCAGAGGAGCAAGCCGAGACTCAGAGAGGCGAAATGGTGTGCGTAAAGCTGACAAAGCCCCCAGGCGACAGATACAAATTCAGACACCCCCCCCCCCTTCAGACCTCAGTGTTCTTTCTGGAACTGCATCCAACCTATTGGTTTCACTTTTATGTAACAAAGTTGTGAGGTGTTTTTCAGTAGCCACGGACTTTCAGGTCAAGTAACATAAGCATGCCCGGAGGCTTCAGTGTGCAACCTGGGAGAGAAGGGATCCTAAGTGCTGAGACGGAGGATCCAATCAGATCGAGCTCTGGCATCACCCCGTGGTAGGATCTAGTCATATCACGCCTCCTGGCATCACCTCTTTGCAGGATCCAATCAGATCTCACCTCATTACCCTATGCTTATAAAACCTTACCCAGCCCCCAACTCAGGGAGATGCTGCTTTGGGAACTATCCCTGGTGGTCTCCTTACTTCTTACAAGTAATAACATCCCCTTGCTAAGTCCTGCTTGGTTGTAGTCATTGGATTGATATCTCCCAAGTGACTGAACCTGCTGGTTGTGTGGGTGACACTTCCATTGCTCATTTGTTCGTTTAACATGATTTATTAAGCACCTACAATTTGCCAGGCACTGCTCTCAGCATTTCAGTTAGACAGATAAACCAAACACAGATCCCTGCCTTGTGGAGCTTACATTGCAGCAGGAAAAGACAGACATTAAATAATAAACATATGGAATAAGTACTTTTTTTGGTATGTTAGAAAGGCTTCATGCTATAAAAAAATAAGTAGAACAGGGTAAGGGGGATTGGGAACGAAGGGTGGTCAGTTTGCAGTATGACATAGGGGGGTCGGGGTCAGCCCTGTGAGGTGGTGAAGCTCAGCATAGATGTGAAGGAGCTGAGAGAGTGACTCCTGCTGAAATCTGGGGGGAAAGTGTCCCAGACATAGGGAACAGTCACTGCTAAATGGCAGCATGAAGATCTAAGACATATCCAAGGGAAAACAAAGCAGCTTTTCAGGTGGGTTTTTGTCGCTTGTTGAAATTTCTGCATCTAAGTGCTTTCTTCATGTCCCTTCATGAGGCTCGACCAAAGTCCTTTCCCAGAGAAGTGTCCTAGAAGGGTCATGTGGGTTGTCTTGCATGGGCAGATGTCTCAGCAGCAGTGGAAACCTCTCATCTGTGGCAGAGATTCTGGGGCCCCCACCGAGCCAGGCTTCCCTGGTGGATCACCAGCCTACTGCATGAGGAGGTCAGGACCGGCCCCACTGAATGGCATTAAACACGCTGCAGCTCTTAAATCTGGAGATAGGCTGAGCAGGGTGGGAGCCAGGGAGAGAAGGGACCATTTTCCTTAACCTGAATAACCTGGAAGTGTAATGACAAGTGTGCTATTATCAGTGGTTAGGGTGACAATAAGAGAAGATAATTTGTTTAAGGCAGTTCGAACCCCAAGTGTGTCAAGTATGTATGATGTGGGGAGTATTTTTAAAAGATATCCCAACAAGAAAAGTCTGAGATCAAGTTAAATGTTCCTTCTCTCACAGAACAGGATGTAAATCTGATAGTCCCTGGGCTTTAGAGAAAATGATACCACTGGATATTAAATTGTATAGCATCACTATTTATTATTTATTCCAATAAGAATGCTATCACTCTTACCAGATGCCTATGTTTTATATTCACAAACTTCCCTGACCAGGGCCAAGAACAGAAACTCAACAGTTAGAGACTCTGCCAAGTGCAGGGGACAGGGCAGTGTTACGTGGTGGTCCTCACGGGCATAGGCAGTGTAGTGGGGCGTTGGCAAGATGAATAAATTAGGACTCCTGGACTCGATAAATAAGATGATCTCCAATTGTCCTGGCCAGAGTGGGCAAGGCGAAGAGGTGGTTTCATTTCTAAGTAGTCAGAGAAGAGAAAAATAGCCTCTCCTCCCACCTCTGCTCCACACCTGCCTTCTGTTTGCTACTCATCCCTGTCCTTTATCTGGTCCAGCATTGCTAGACAAGATGGTGGCTGTGGAGACAACAAGATTGAGCCTTTCTCACGGCTGGATGAAACGAGGTATGGGATGGGGGTCTAGAGTCAGTGTCTTCAACTTCTCACCCCATCCCTAGGGTTCCCCACATGAGTCTAGTTTAATGCAACCCTCACTTTGCACATAGGAAGATAGAGACCCAAAGGGACTCTATCTTCATGTCATGCTTAGGTCATGCTTAAGGCCTGCCCATGTCATGCTTCGGTCAAGGCAACCTGACCTCCAAGCTCGTGTCCTCCCATCGCCTCACACTCCCTCACTCACTGAGCTCTGTCTCCTTAGGATGGAAAACAACTTTCAGGAAAATAAAACTCATCCAGGCCTCAAAACTTGAGAGAGGCTGGAGAACAGCCCACTTTTTTCATAAGTGGCTAGACCAAGGGACTTCAAACTACCTTCCAAGGAATCCCCTGAATGCCTTGTAGTGGTTTCTGGAGCTGTGACATGGGGCTGTGTTTCCCACCCCACCTCCACTCCTCCTGGCCTCACCAGATCTCAGTCCTCATCTGTTTTATGTTTTGAGGTTCCACACTGGATATCATTGCTTTTCCATATCTGAAAAGCAAGCTTGGGATAAATGCATGGTTCGGAATGCATGGAATACTCCTCAGCAACAGCACAGATGAATCCAAAATGGGTTATGCTAAATGAAAGATGCCAGGCCTGAAAGACTACATACTGTATGATTCCATCGACACAACATTCTAGCAAAGACAAAACTAATGCGGACAAAAAGCAGCTCAGCAGTTGCCAGGATTTGGGAAGGAAGGGTTGACCACAAAGCGTCGTGGGGTTCTGTGTTAACAGGGATGTTTCATATCCTGATAGTTGCAGTGGTTACATGACTGTCAGCATTTGTCAAAACTCATAGAACTATGCACTTACCGTGTATAAATGGCACCTCAATAAAACTCGACTTTAACAAAAAGGCTTGGAGATCACTTCTTGAACGTTATTTTTATTCTAAGATCTTCATGAACAGTTAAAAAGGAAAGCAAAAGCTATCGGCCTTTGGGTGTGTACAGTGGGAAGGAGGTGGCCACCCTCTGGGGCCTCCTGCATGTCAGACAACCAGCTCATCACTTTAGCTCATCTTTTAAAATGCACACTTTCACACATACATATAATCATCACAGTAATTCTGTGGAGAAGCTGAAACCTGACAGGCTCAGTGTGGCAGATAATATTTTCTAGAACAGCAAGAGATAATATTAAAAATAAATAAAATAACACAATGCAGTGTTTTAAGCCACCAGGTTTTGGGAAAGATTTGCTGCACAGCAATAGATAATTGGAACACCAGGTAACCCACCCCAGGCATCTCCCTAGCCAGATAGACGCGGTTCTCTATCCCAGGTCTGCCCCTTCTCTCTGCTCTGCCCCATCTCTCTGCTCTGCCTTGTTCCTGAATCAGGCAGCGCAATCCAAGCCCCACACACAGCTACAGAAAGAAACTCTAAATGCATCCCTTTCCAGAGCAGTGGGACCCAGCCCCTTTCTGGGAGCCAGGTGTCAAGGTAGTGCCTGGCATACAATAGGTGCTCAATAGATCTTTGGGAAATAAAGGAAGCAATTCCAGGCCTGTCCTGGGAGCTGACAGGACAATGAAGCAGACACAGTTCCTTGTTCATGGTGGGGTTGGTGGGGGGTGGGGAGGAGATTGCTCTTCAGGGAGGAGACGGCAATAAGCAAGCAATTCAGATGACTTTAGACACTAAGTGTGGTGAATGAACAGGGAGGGCTCTGTGATGGGGAGTGGCTGGATGTGTAGGGAGGCCAGGAAAGTCCTCTTTAGGAGATGATATGGGAATGTGTGAATGAGACCGGAAAGACAGAAAGATGCCAGCTTTGGGCAGATGAGAATGTGTCCTCCTGACAAAGGGGTGGCCAAATGAAAAGCTAAAAGAGGTAAAAACACACATGTGCATGTGTTCATACTCTAGAGCAGAGCAAATAAAACAAACAATATGAGAACATGGAATAAACGTAGGGCATCAGTTAGGAGCTCAACTTTGCCACCAGTTCCCCAAGTGACCTTGGAGTGGCTGTTTTCTCTCCCTGGGCCTCTGTGTTTCCTGCTATAGGATGAAGAGGTTGGGTGGAATCGACGACAGGCTGGACCGGCACACTCCCGCCTGTGACAGCAGACTGTGCGCGTCTCCTCCCAGCTCCATACTCCGTGGTGTCACCTTGGTAGGTGGAAACTGGCCATAGTGGAAGCAGTTATACCATGGGAATTGGCAAATGCCACCACTCTGATTTTTTTTTTTTTTTTTTTTTTTTTTTTTTTTTTGAGAGTTAGTTGATAAATATTTACCAGCACACCACTGGACTAGATGGGTGCTTCTCAAACTCCTTTGCTAATGTTTCCTAGGCAGAGGACAGCTGATACATAACCCTGGAGGCCTGGGGTCTCAGCATTTTAGAATCTTCCTTAGACTGTCCTATTGTAGGCCGGGCACAGTGACTGATGCCTGTAATCCCAACTGAGGCAGGCAGATCACTTGAGGTCAGAAGTTCGAGACCAGCCTGGCTGACATGGTGAAATCCCATCTCTACTAAAAATACAAAAATTAGCCAGATGTGGTGGCACACGCTTGTAATCTCAGCTACTCAGGAGGCTGAGGCAAGAGAATCCCCTGAACCCGGGAGGCGGAGGTTGCAATGAGCCAAGACTGGATCACCACACTTCAGCCTGGGCATCAGAGCGAGACTCTGTCTCAATAAAAAAAAAAAAAAAGAAAGAATCTCCTGTTGTAGTTTTTAAATCTACAGTTAATTTAACCTTCTACACCTTAATGTGCCTGCGTGTCTTGCTTCCTCATACACTCAAAATATAAAATTTTACTTTCGTAACTTCTGGAAGATGTACCTTGTTGGTCCTACGGGTTTTTTACATCATGCTCACACACACCACACATACACACACACACACATACACGCAGCCCTTCTCGGGTCAGTGTGGCCCTGTGTCATTAGTCCTCCAGGTGGAAGGCCTCCTCCTCTCCCATCCCTCTTCTTCCCTTTGCCCTTCTCCTTTCAAACCCATGGCCCGCCCTGACTTGGAATTGAAATGGGCATTGGGTGAGGAGAAAACCAGAACTTGCAGCTGATTCATGAGGCCCTGGGACCCGGAACAGAGGTTCACAGGGCCTGCTCTTGAGGGTGGGCCCAGGCCTGGTCAGAGATCCTTCCCACCCTCTCGTGACAGAGCAGCTGCTGGCTCCTTGCAGGTGTCTCCACCGGCCCTGCCAGCACCCACAGGCGATTTCCCTGCAGACAGAAAGGAATGAGAATTTCCTTTTCCTCCTCCTTGTCTGAAAGCGAGTGGGCTTAGATCATCACACTGGGGTTTAGTTGGGGAGATCTGTTTTCTGCATCCCAGACTTGAAGCTACCACAGACTTCCTGGCTGACCTTGGACAAACAGTTCTGTTTTTCTCTGGGCCTCTTTCTCCACCATCAGCTGCTGCAAACTTCACTGCTGGGGATGGCTGAGTGGATGTCTGAGACCGCCTTGAAAAGGGGCCAACAGCGTTTCCAAACACAGAGCTGGGCCCATGGCCCGTGGTTCCACAGCACTGAGAGAAGGGCAGAGACCCAGCCTCTCCAGGATGCCAGACTCTGGGGTGCTAGAACACTCATCGTGGAAAATTCCAGAAAAAAGTACAAAGCAACAGCATCCCCCAAAGGAGACTTGAGAGCTCTGTGGAGGGGAGGAGGCAGCGTGTGATGGGAACCGGTATGGGGACGTGGGGGAGGGGACAATCTGATATTGAAGGGACCCTCTCCTCCGCTTCTCCTCTAAGGTTCTCAAAACACCTCATGGGTCTGCACTGGCACCTTGGCCCTTTGGGGCTGCCCACCCCCCAAGCATTCCACCAAATTTCCATTGAGGGCCTCTTCAACACTCAATTCAATGGCGATTTTCCAGAACTGAGCTCACTGTCTGCTCCTTCCTGTGTAAACAACCCCTCACTCTCTTTCACTTAAAACCTTCTAATCTCATGGTGTATTTGTATTTGTATTGTATTCTCCTAAAGCAGAGACCTGAGACAAAGCCCTGCACGCAGCCAGTGTATGTAGGGGGTGATCCTGGGAAGCAGCGGGGAGATGCCAGGAAAGCGAGCCCAGGAAAAAGTGTGTGTTATTGGTCTGGGCACTGCTGTGGGCACCCAGGGCTGGAAGCCTGCTGCGACCCTCCGAGGGGCTGTGTAGAATGCACCTTAGAACTGTCCCTCCAAAGGCTGCAGGGCAGGAGCATTGGTCTGGACCCCATGAGTTGAAGGTCACTTCCCAGGGATATTAACTCCTGAGGCAGAAAAACAGAGAGCCATGGGGATGCATAAGATGAGAAGCCATTCGCGTGCGCGGGAACTGTCCACACCGCATCTGCGGCCAGTGTGGCCCTGAGGATGAGACCAGCCTGTCTTCCGGACATGGCCTCCATGACAGCCAGCTCCTGGGCTTCCCCTCCTGCTCATGGGGCCACACTCTCCACCTGCTTCCAGGGCCTCTTCCCTCCACCCCGCGGCACCGAGCCTCCCTTAACCTGCGACGCTTCTCACTGACACCTGCTTGCCTCCCTCCACACCCAATGTTTTTGGCTTCTCTCCATCACTGCACAGAACACGTTGGGTTCACATTTCTTTATGTTTTTTCTCCTCTAGGAAACTTCTTGTCGGCAGGAACAAGTATTGTTCTGTGGGCCTGTGGCCTAACACCGTCTCTGATACATAGCAGGAGCTCAGAAAGCTCAGGAAGAGGGAAGAAGCTCTCTCTTCCCCGTAAAATGCCCATCAATGCTGGCTTTAGCAATTCACTTTCACGGCCCTTAAGAGCCCACATGAAGGCTGCCTACTGGTTTCTACTCTCCCCTGATTTCTGAAGATACCAGACTCTTATCAAAAATACGACTTGCAAATACTCTCTCTCATGTTGTTAGCTGTCTTTTCAATTTCTAGAAAATGTCCTTTGGTGTACAAAAGTGTTTAATTTTGAAGCCCATTTATCTAGCTTTTCTTTTGTCACACATGCTTTGGTGTCATGTCTAAGAATTTATTGCTAAATCCGAGGTCAAAGATTTCCCATGTTTTCTTCCAAGAGTCTTATGGTTGGTTCATTTTGAGTAAATTTTTTGCACATGGTGTGAGGTAGGGGTGCAACTTTATTCTTTTGCATGCAGATATACAACCATCTGAATATTCTCTTTGACTTCCCACATCAACCCACGAGAGAAGTAGTGTTATCAACTCCATTTTACAGATGGGAAAACTGAGGTTTTCCAAGGTAAAAAAGCTACCCAAAACCGCAGAGATAGCACATGGTACCACTGAGATCAGGTCTTGGGCATGAGTAAGAACCAGCACATCTGACCATTTTGACTGATGCTCTGGAACCCGGCCCTGGCCCTTTTGCCCCCTGATTTCGGCCTGGCTGTGGGGGGTCAGTGCATGTGCACAGTCCACATCCCTTCTCAGCTGTGCTGCAGCATCTCTCTGCTCTCCCATTGTGGGGTTTTTCCTGAAGCCTTGAGAGGCAGCAAAGTCCACATACAGGCACAATTCTGGGAGGTGACACCCTTCCAGTGGGAGAATTCTACATGCTTTCTCTGTGGATGGAGCTGCCACGCCCACCTCATGAAGCCTCTCAATGAAGCATCCTCCCCCTCTCAGTCTCCCCACACTGCACCCTTGCCTGCTGGAATCCCCACCCAGATAAACCACCTGCATCTAAGTCCTTGCTCAGCTCTGCTTTTTAGGAATCCAACTAAGGTATCCACCCAAATTTGCGGGAAAGGCCTCCGACACTTGCCAACTCCCCTTCCATCAGAGCACTCCAAGCCTCAGCCTGGCCACAAAACAGAAGTCCTCTGTTGCCCAGCCCAGGCCACAGCTCCTGCTGACCCCATATCTGACCTGGAGGCCAGAAGGAGTAATTTTACCACAGCTCTGAGCTCATCTACAAGAAAGGATGCAAATCCTGTTTGGGCTGATGTTGCCAAAACCCAAACAAGAATTCTGCCTCAAGGCGCTTCTCTTTTCAAGAACACATGCACAGCTGGGCTTCCCCGCAAAATCATAGCTCTCAGCACTCAACATTCGTCCACCCGGCACCATCCCCGGAAAGGCCTCCTGGCAAAAAGGAAGCCACTAGGAAGGAATAGGGAGAAGACAAGTGTCCAGGGGCCTGCATAATTTTTGTTCCAGAGTTTCATTGCCTCACAGTTTTTCCAGATATAAATGGCCTTTCCTAATAGAGGGGCTTGGACCAAGAGACTACTCTGAGCTCTGCCTCCAGAAATCAGGAGAGTCCCACAGCAGCCTTCTGATAGCCTGGAGATGTGAGTGGTCACCCACTGTGCTCCCCTCTCTGCCAGTAGCACAGGGTACAGGGGCTTCCCCTCTAGTGGGCAGGACAGCAAATTCCTGACGTACCTCCCAGGCCCTAACTCCCAACTCTTAAAAGTGTGCTCAGCCTGCAAGGGGTCAGGGGACAGTGTGATGGTGGATTATGAACCAGAGAGCCACATTCAGGTTTATGATTTGGGATTATCCAAATAGTTACTGGACCCATCCTAAGCACTCAGGGTCACGCTGACATCCTGCATTCCCAAATGGGAAGGCAGGATGTGAGGATGCTGACCTCTCGGAAGCTGCAACTTCCTCAACTTTTTTTTTTTTTTTTAAGATGGAGTCTCACTCTGTCACCCAAGCTGGAATGCAGTGGCGCAATCTCAGCTCACTGCAACCTCCGCCTCCCGAGTTCAAGCGATTCTCCTGCCTCAGCCTCTTGAGTAGCTGGTATTACAGATGTGCGACACCACGCCCGGCTAATTTTTTGTATTTTTATTAGAGATGGGGTTTCACTATGTTGGTCAGGCTAGTCTCGAACTCCTGACCTCTTGATCCACCTGCCTTGGCCTCCCAAACTGCTGGGAATACAGGCATGAGCCACTGCGCCTAGCTCAACTTCCTCAACTTTTCATGGCTTCTCTTAAAAGCCTGTCTTGGGTGTTGTTCTCCTCCCGCACCTTTTCTCCCTCTGCACAGATGGCAACACACACAGAGCTGTAGTCCCTTGTCCACATGCCAAAACCCCTGGGAGACACAGCTCTGCATTCGCATGGCCCACCTGACTCCGTGTAGAGCATGTTGTCAGGGCTCGATGGATGTCTGTGGAATGGATTGTGTGCCAGCCACACACACAGACCACTCGCCACAGATACAGCAGCTCTCAATCTTGGCTGCACATCTGAATCACTTGAGCAGCTCAAAAAAGCACTGAAGCCCCGTCCTACCCCCAGAGATCCTGATTTGATTGGTCTGGGTTGGGACCCAAGTAATGAGATTTTTAAAAGAATTACCCAGATGATTCCAGGGTGTGTACAACAGGAGTTCTCAAACTTGAGCCGCATCAGGATCCCTTGGTCCCAGGAGGGCTTGTTAAAACACAAATTGCTGCTCCTCCAACCTCTGCCCAGAGATTCAGTAGATCAGCAGTGGGACTCCAGAATCCATGCTTTGGGTTTGTGTGTGTGTGTTTTTTTTAAAAGGCAATGTCCCACTCTGTCGCCCAGGCTGGAATGCAGTGGCACGGTGACAGCTCACTGCAGTCTCCAATTCCTGGGCTAAGTGATTCTCCCACCTCAGCTTCTGGAGTAGGGGGAGCTACAGGTATGCACCACCATGCCTGGCTAACAGAATCTGCACTTCTAACAAGTGATGCAGGAGAGTTCCTGAAAACAGGGGCAATCTGTTCTTTGGGGAGAGAGCTGGGAATAGAAATGCAGAGTACGGAGGGATTTGGGGAGATGCCAGGGCAGGGTGTGCCTCAGGTAAAAAGTATGAAGGACATGGTCGAGGGGGAAGGACATGGGAAAGGAGGTGGGCAGGGGAGGAAATGGCGGGCCCTGTGGGATTTGAGAACCCAGGAGGTGAGGTGAGCAGCTGAGCTGAGGTCTCTGCTCTGCTCGCTGAGAGCATTCCTTCTGGGATCCTGAGAACACGAGTGGTGCAGGCCCACTACCTTCACCTGTCCCCTGGACGATGGCTTAGCTTCCCCTCTGGCCTTCCTGTCCCTTCTCAGGCCCCACCACATCCATTCTCCCCTCTGCAACCAGAGTGACCATTCAATATGGTCAATCTGGCCGTGTCATGTTGTCCCTCTGCTTAAGTCCTCCTAGGAGTTTCCCAGCCTACCAGTGATGAAGTTCAAATTCTATGTCCTGTTTACCCCACCATTCTGCAGGGGCCATGAGGCTTCCGAGTTCAGGGAGCGTAAGGCACCACATTTGCACAGAGGCTGGACCACAGGCTGCACCTGCCAGTGACCGAACATGGTGGGGATACTGAGGCAGGCTCACTTCTCAGAGACATGGCGCTCCCCAAAAGCCCTGCTGAGTCTTCCTTAGACTGCATAGGGGTCTGGGGCACTTCCACCCAACCTCCCCTCCCTCAGAGGCAGCCTTACCTAAAACCTCTGAAATTTCATCCAGGCTTCTCCGTAACTAAGGGAGGAGCTGGACTCACAGCCTGCAATCCTACATGAGGGGCTCAGAGGAAGCACCAGCCACTTAAGTGATCCTTTCTTGCACATGGGGACCCCCACTGTCTCAGGGCAAGTTCCTAAGAGTCCATGCAGATGTTTTTGAAGGAAATACCCTCAAGGGAAACCAGTTTGGGCAGGAGAGAAGCAGGACAGGGAAAGGGAAGGGGTTAAAGAGGCGTCTGTTTCAGCTGAGGTCTGTATGGGAACCACTCCTCTGTGGTGCCCTGGATATCTCACATGTATCCGAATAGGCCATGGAGGCAAAAGTTTGACCCACGGCCAATCTGAATGTGGTGGGTGAAATAATGCCCCGAGCCCCTACATCTGTGTCTTAATCCATGGAATCTGTGAATATGTTACCTTATATGCAAAAAGGATGTGAGTAAATTAAAGATGTTGAGATGGGGAGATTATCCTAGATTTCTCAGAGGGGCCCAATGTAATCACAAGGGGCAGTGAGAGGGAGATGTGAGGACAGAAGCAGAGTTTGGAGGGATGTGCTTGCTGGGGCCATGAGCCAAGGAATGCAGGCGTCCTCTAGAAACTGGAAAAGGCAAGAAAAAGGATTCTTCCCTAGATCCTTCAGAAGGAACCAGCCTTGCTGACACCTTGATTTTAGCCCAGGGAAGCTCATTTTGGACTTCTGACCTCCAGCATTGTAAGATAACTCTGTGTTAAGCCACTAATCTGTGATGGCTTGTTGGAGCAGCAACAAGAATTGAACACACTGAGTGCTGGCTGAATGCTTCGTGGTCCTCCTGGAACAGAAGTGGGTGGGAGGCAGAGGCTGCAGAGTTCCAGGCCATCTCCCCATCAGCTCCCAGTCCCTGGAGAGCCGCCATGGGTCGGTTTGTCATCCCTCCTGGGTTCTGCTGAGTGATGGGGCTCCCTGTCCCACCTCCACTCAGCCTCAGTCTAGAATTGGCATCTCAGCCAAGGGGCGGCTCCAGCTCACATGACAGTCACCCGGCCTCTCTTGTTTGGGTGCCCTCCTTTTTACTGTGCCGAATGAGGACCCGGGACACTGGCACCTTTGGCTTACTCTTCATGTCTGTGTAGGTAATAAACAGTCTGAATCTATTATAAAAGTCCTGAATCAGGGCTTGGGGTTGCCCTGAATTATATGCACCTGAGCTTGACAAAGTCCCAGTGCCTAATCCTGCAGGGAGCCTTGGAGTCAGGATGACAGCAAAGGAGCTTGGCCTTTGTCCTCATGACCACCTGTCATGGCCATGGGCTGCCCAGGAGCCCCAGTGCCCACGGGCAGGTCCCTGAAGGTTTTAGGGGTGAGCCATTCACAGCAAAGCACACAAACTTTGGAAAAGGACCCCAGTGAACCTGGAAGTGGGAGAGGAGATGAGGGTGTACTGTTCATTGCATTCACCAATAATTCATATAAGATGCTGCAGCATTCATTGCTGGGGCATTGGATTTTGACCCCACAGAAAGAAAATGGATATGGTAGCCCAGCATACATAGCTGTAGGGACATTGCCTAGACCCCAGCTTCTAGGGCAGCCATCAAGGGTGCAATTTAACATTCCTGCCAATGTCCAGGCAGGCAGCAGTGGTTGTCCACAGACCAGGAAAAGGCAATTGTTTTCTTCATGAAAAATGCAAGGCCCCAAGCCAGCAATTTTCATGCCAAACTACTGGCAGAAGCCAGCAGGCAGCCAGCCATGCCAGGATTCTTGGAGCACAGAACCAAGCAAGGTGGCTCAGCCCCCAGCTGGATGCCAGGATAGGCTGGCTGGCAGAGGTCTCTAAGTACCACCATGGCCATTCAGTGACAGCACAAAAGGATGCCTCAGTCCTCTCCTCTGGGTGCCCCTTGACCTTTCCTTTGAGAACCCCGGCTCCCCACTCGTCTGCCTCCTCTCACCTCTACCTCTGTCACGATGTCTTCATTCCTTGTCTTTTCCTCCTGGCTTTTCTCCTGCTCTCCTCCTGCCTTAGGGATGCAGAAGGCACACCGGCACTTGGAGCATTGCTCAGCCACATAGGCCCCTCAGGGACAAAGAGGAATTTCCCTCATGACCTGGAAGACAAGATGGAGGGAAGGAGGGAAATTTAATCACAAGGTGGCAAGAATTTTTTCTATTAAGAACCTGACAGAAAATATTTTAGACTTTGCAGGCCATATGTTCTCTATTACAACTACCCAGTTCCACCATTGTAGCATGAAAGCAGCCATAGACAATGCATAAATGAATGGGCCTTTGAATGGCAGTGTTCTAATAAAACTTCATTTACACAAACAGGCAGAGGGCCAGCTTTGACCTTTGGATGTAGTTTGCAGGCACTTGGTTTACATGTTTCCAGAATCCAACACATTAGAATTAAAAGGAACTTTAGAGCTCGTCCAGGCCAGGGACGGCAGACAGGTTTCAAACCCACCTGCCAACTCTGAGTGCTCAGTGATGATTCCCTGGTTTGCTGTGTTGAGGATTCTGAGGCCAACATCTAGCTTGGAGGGAAAGTGCCATAATAGTACCCTATGCCGTGGGCAGGGAGAGAGGAGTGGCAGCACCAGTGCCCCAAATTAGCTGCTTGATTAACCAAACACTTTCGTTTCACATACAAACAACTGGATCCCAGAGAGGTTAAGAGACTTGCCCAAGGCCACGGAACTGGCCAGGGAGTTGCTTGTCAACCGGCTTCTTCATGTTACTCTGCAGCAAAATGGAAAGTTGCATTTATTCCATTGCCTCATCACCACACATCTAAGCCAAATAATTTGCCCTGGTCCCTTGAGAGCAAAGGGCCAGAAGCCAGGGCCCCAGCCAGTCCTTGATTTGCGAGAATTGATGTTTTGGGGGCTTTCACAACTACAAAAAAAAAAAGTCGCATTTGTGATGTCTGAAAAATTAGGAGACTGGCTTCAGAGAGTGCTGCCTGACGGATCCTGGTCACGGTCGGGCTTGAAGCAGCCCCAGCATAAAGCTGTCGCTTCCCTTTTCAGCAAGAAATGCTTTGCAAGCACCACAGTCACTATCTTATGAACCCCGTAAGGCTAATGCCAATCAGGCGTCACACTCTGCTGTTTCTCACCCATGTGTCTATTTCCTAAGATTCGCAACAGTTGTGACTATCAGATAATAACTGCCATGGTCTTGATTAATCTTGATTAATAAGCAACTGTAGTAACAACTCTGAAAACAGAGTGCAGGTTGAGGTTTTGGAAGAAACTTTTAAAACCCTGGACTCTGTAAACTAGGTCATTTGTAAAAAATCAGACTGTCTACTGTTAGAGTACGTCTGGTAGCAGAGCTTTGAAATTGTTTGGGCATCAGTTACTTGGCTCTTAAATGGAGTCATGCTTACCTCATGGGCTGTTGCAATGCTCAATTAAATAACAGATGACAGCCAAAGCCCACATGCCCAGGCCCCCTCTGGAGGTCACTTACAGCTGCTGTTGGCAGTCCAGACCATGCCAAGGGCTCTTTCCAGCACCTGCATCTCTCTCTTCAGGTGTTCTCTATGCCCCTGCCCCAGTACCTCCCACCCCACAGTGTTCAGCTCATACTCAGCATGGGCTAGAGAAACAGGACAAGACTGCTCCCAGGCGCAGCCTCCAAGCAAGGAGGGCTGCTAGGAGGTGGTGAAAAGGACTCTAGTGTCCTTGCCTCTCTGGGTACAGTTTTGAGGGATAGTTTGGTTTGATAAAACTTTATACAGCGTCTTAGAAGGTCCACAGGGATACCTGAGCCCTATTTCCTTCTCTTACACACCGCTTTCTTGATTTTCTCTCCTTCCCTGCCTCACTTCTTCCCTCCCAGTGCGTCCTGGGGTCATCTCTCAGATAAATGACCTAAGCTCAAGTATTTGTGTCAGGGGAATCCTGAGATACATTTAATTGTAATTTTTACTTTTTAGAGATGGGGCCTCACTGTGTTGCCCTGTCTGGCCTTGAACTCCTAGCCTCCAGTGATCTTGCGTCAGCCTCTCAAGTTGCTGGGATCACAGGCATGTACCACTGCATCTAGGTCGGAGATACATTTACATTTAGGAAAGGGAGTGGCTGGAAAGGAAGCGAGAACATGCGTGTGTCCCCCATCCCAACACTGTGGAAGAGGATGAGAGGGTTAAAGCTGCCAGCTGCTACAGGGCATCTGATAATGCAATACAGGAACTATCCTTGTCAATGAGCCAGGAAGCTGACAGGGCTAATAGCAGCCAAGCAACTGTCTTTCCAGGCTGCTTTTCTATTCCTCTGTTGCTGGTTCCTCTGGGGAGCTCCCATTCATGACACAGTCCTGGTGGGTTTGAAAATCACGACACCCAACTCCACCACATCAAACACTCTGAAGTTGATATGGCAGAGACCGTAAAGGAAGCTTGTACACCTGGGTTATACACTGGGAGGGTGGGGCTGCAAATGCCCGGCATTTTGTCTGCCACGTGAACAGAGCTTGCATGCAGAATGAAGGTAAATAGAGGTAAGATGAGAAGAGAGAGAGAGCACATATCATCAGAGCCACTGAATCCAGCTGTGACTTTGGAATCTGGTGGTTACTAGAGTCAACACAAACACATTCCCTTTATGTTTATTCGAGTTGCATTTCTGTCACTTGCAACCAAAAGGGTCCTGACCAAAAAAAGACATTTCAGTTGTGCCTACCTGGAATTATTCTTTTCCTGAAAAAGTCACGCTGTTCGGCATAATTGCTTTCCTCCTGCACCAGCTCTCTACTGATGGGCAGTAAAGGAAAACAATGTCACTTAATTTCCAGGACTGCACAGAGCTAAGCAGAAGCTAGTAGAAGCCAAAATAGCTACAACTATTAATAAATTAGCCCAGACTTTATTAGTGACCTTTGAACAATTACAGAACAGCAGACAGAAGAGCTGAGAAGTCAACAATTAGTGCGAAGTGGCTTTCTAATGTGGAGTCAGAAGGTAAAAGAAGAGAATCTAGGAAAACGCAAAATAGATATTGCCACAAGGGATAAGAATTTAATCAATTACTTAACATGGAGAGATTGAAGCTTTACCCATTCATGTTTCCATTCAGTGACCCATCCATCTGTTTCTTATTTAAAGGTCTTATCAAGCGTGTGTTTTAATTTGTGTTCCCTCAAAACAAACCCTGGTGCAAGGATTCAGTTATGAGAGTAGTGAACTGCTCAGGCAGACTTGCCTGGGACCTCCTCATCCACTCATCCTGTAGTGCTGTTCCAGATGAAATTTACTTAACTACATAGAACAGGACATCTCAGTAACACTGGCTGAAAAAAAATGAAAACACAATTATTTCATAAAATAAGAAGGCTGTGCAAGGAGATTTTGCAGTAGCAGCCCAATGACAAGGAAAAGGACCCTGGGTTTTTCCATCATTTCTCCACTGCTGACCTCAGTGTGTTGGTTTGTCAGCCTCTTGCTTATCACCTTCTGGTCACAAGATAGCTGCTGCAGCCCCAGACATCACAACCACATACAAGGTCAGGAAGCATAGTGGGGCAGGGGCATTATAGCAGATATTGTTGGAGTTCCTCCCCTATCCCTCCATTTTATTATTTCAGTAGGCTCCAGTCAATTCCAAACTGCCTTAACCTGAGGGCTGTTCCCTAAAACCTCAGAAAACTGCTCTGCCCATGAACATCAGGTCAGAAGTGCCCAGAAAAATTCATATCCCTCCAGAGAAAGTCCTAACCAAGGATTGAGAGGGAGTAGCTATATAAGTACCTTAGTTCCCTCATTGCTCCAAGGGATAACCCCAAGGCATGTGACTTACACCTTTTCCAAAAATGTCCCTGCATGATTAAGCTTAGTTCTCCACAGTAAAACCTGCTCTATAATGCACGCTTTGTTAAATATTTTTCCTTCTCTGTCTCACTTCCCTACTCTCTTGCTAGTGTTTCCTGGGATTATGTTCCCAGAAAACTACTTACCCTATAATTCTTGTTTCAGGGAATGCTGTGGTGAGGGTTTGGGGATGGAGACAAAGTAACACAGCTCTTCCTTTTATCAAGGAGGGAAAATGTTGCCAGAAATTCCCCAGTAGACTTCCTCTTGACCATACCTGAGTTACCTGCCCCACCCCTGCCTCCAGCTGTCCTGGAGGAGTTGAAACTGAGCATCTGCAAAATGCAGCAGGGCAGTTACCTCTTTGGAAGTTGAGCTCACTCCCCACTCCCAGCCACCCCCAAATCAGGGTTTAGTCAGCAAAATGAACGAAATGGGCAATGACTGTTGAGTGGGCAACTTATGGAATGCCAGGTTCTGTTCAATCATTTTAAATCAGTGACTGAGATAATAAGGTAAAGGTCATTCTTGGCAAGTATGTAGTAGTCAGGAAACCATGGGGAGTAGCAAGTGTGCTGAGCAAACGAGTGAGGAGCCTCAATAAACTCTGCAGAGCAGTGGACTGAAGGATCCTGCTGCAGGCCAGTGGGAGTTAGTGTAACAGCCTGGAGCTAGGGCCCAAAAGGAAAACAAAAACAACACAAGCATAAGATGGACAAGTGAAGGCTTATCAAGAGCACACTGATGGGCTGGGCACAGTGGCTAAGGCCTGTAATCCCAGCACTCTGGGAAGCCGAGGCAGGCGGACTGCTTGAGGTCAAGAGTCTGAGACCAGCCTGGCCAACATGGTGAAACGCCGTCTCTACTGAAAATACAACAATTA
Organism: Piliocolobus tephrosceles; assembly: GCF_002776525.5. NCBI lineage: Eukaryota > Metazoa > Chordata > Mammalia > Primates > Cercopithecidae > Piliocolobus > Piliocolobus tephrosceles. The sequence continues at coordinate 44,309,679 of NC_045453.1, read as the reverse complement.
GCCAAGCGTGATGGCAGGCACCTGTAATCCCAACTACTCATGAGCCGAGATGGCGCCACCGCACTCCAACTTGGGCAACAGAGCAAGATTCCTTCTCAAAACACAAAAATAAAACAAAACAAAAAAAACACTGACAAAGACATATGGGGTAGCTTCAAGTGTCAGCAATGTGGTGTGCCTGCTGACTTCCAGCAGCATCACAGGTGCTGTGAACTAAATATCTGTGTCCCTCCAAATTCATATGTTGATCCCTAATCCCCAATGCAATGATGCTTGGAGGTAAGGCCTTTAGGAGGTCCTTTGGGTTAGATTAGGTCATGAGAGTAGGTCCCTTATAATGGAATTAATATTAATACCATTATAAAAAGAGGAGGAGCTGGGCGCGGTGGCTCAAGCCTGTAATCCCAGCACTTTGGGAGGCCGAGATGGGCGGATCACGAGATCAGGAGATCGAGACCATCCTGGCTAATACGGTGAAACCCCGTCTCCACTAAAAAAAAATACAAAAAATTAGCCAAACGACGAGGCGGGCGCCTGTAGTCCCAGCTACTTGGGAGGCTGAGGCAGGAGAATGGTATAAATCCAGGAGGCAGAGCTTGCAGTGAGCTGAGATCTGGCCACTGCACTCCAGCCTGGGCGACAGAACGAGACTCCATCTCAAAAAAAAAAAAAAAAAAAGAGGAGGAGACAAGAGATATCTCTCTCTCCACCATGTGAGGACAGTGCAAGAAGGTGGTCCCTCTGTAAACTAAGTGAGCCCTCAACCAAACTGACTGGCAGCTTGATCTTGGACTTCCCATCCTCCAGAACCATGAAAAATAAATATCTGCGGTTTAAGCCACCTAGTATCTGTGGTTTAAGCCAAATATCTGTGACTTTGCCCTGTTGATGTATCCAGTAATAGAGAAATAGGAAAACTGCAACCCCCATTGACATCCGACAGTAACTATATGAGAGACTCCAGGTGAAAACTGCCCTGCTGAGCCCAGACAACTGGAAAGACTCCATGACATGGAGTCCCGGATGAACTAAGACAATAGGTTAATCCCATGAAGGCTGGTGTGAAGGTGGAGGAAGGTGAAAGTTCCCTTGTCCTTGTCCTGGATTGATCACAGCTGGGGCCCATCCAACTGTGGGTGCCACTTGAAACAAGCAGTAGCCAAATGAAGTGTGCTCAGAGGAAAGTAGCTAGGATGGAGGCAGACCTGGAAGCCACAAGATAAGAGAAGAGGCATTTGATGCAGGGCTGAGGAAATGTGACATGATAAAGGTAAAACTGGAAGAGAACAGTATAGCCATGCTCAAATATTTACTGTTATCTGGAAGATACGTAAATCTTTATACAACTCTAGTAATTCCCTAATAGTGTGTCAATCAGTGTCCAGTCAGGGAAATAGGAACCTCTTAGATATCTCAAATAGAAGGAATTGAATATAGGGAACTGGTACAAAAGTATTGAGAGAGTTGGAAAGGTAAGGATACCCAAAGATTAATAACTGTAGGAAGTCACAGTCAACCTTGGGGCTAGAAGAGCAACAGGAAAAACAGAAGACCCAGAGCTATCAGTCCAGTAGATTGCTGGAGCTGCCAGAGCAGGAACCCAGGGACTTGTGTTCATTGCTGCTTCTGCTGGAGGGTCAGTCTGAAACAGAGAGAACAAGATTAGCTTCCCCTTCTTCTGCCTTCCAGTATCTCTCCAGTGCCTCCCATTGACTAAGCCTAAGCCAAAGCCAGCTGGCAAGATAATCTGGGAAATGCAGGGTTCCAGCCCCTTTGGCAGAGAGCAGAGCACAGAGGACAGGAATGGAGCCAAAAGCCAATGAGTGAGTGCTTCATGGTACAGGGTGGCAGGTGTAGAGAGAGTATGTGGATGAATGTAAGGAAGGCCTATCAAACCACCAGATTAGACAAAGATGAGAGAGAGGAAACAGTTCCCCTCTTCTGAGCCATTTCAGCAGAAGTGTAACAGGGAAGTTCCAATATATGACAGGTCACTAGACAAGATATCTTATAGGGTTCCTTTAATGCCCAAGAGCCTTAGATGCCAATAATCTACTGCCCACATGCACATTTCTGCAACTGTCTTCTGTTGCATGGTTTTATGCATTTCACAGGGGGATTGATTATGTGGTCCCCATTAGACATGAATCTTCCTGGGAACTGGGCTCACAGCTAACTTCTCATCCTCTTGCCTCCCAATCACTTTGTGCAGCCTTCGTTAATGTTATCACCAGGCTGGTGGGCTTCTCTATGTGGGAAATTATTTACAATTCCACTCCGCTCTTGAAATGTGCCCAAAGTTTTAAAGGAAAGAGCCCTTCCAGAAAATGGACAGACACCGAAAATAAACTACCCAGAAGAATAAAACCTCTTTTCCCAGCACAAAGGAAATTTAAGAGCTCATTAGCCTTAGGAATAAATGGTATTTTCTAATGTGTGAAACCACCAGCAGGCAGAACATGAATATTCATAAGCATGCTCCTGAAATGAAGGTATTTGAAACCTTCCTTTAGGTACTGCCCATTTGAGGGAAAGGTATGTTAACTATTCGTAGTCTGATTGATTCAAAATGCTCTTAAAATGGGATTTCTGGCATTTTTGTTGGAACTTGTGTTCTGACACAAAATTCCTAGTGAAAGCAATGGGAAAAACTGGCCAAACTACCAACTGTGGATCAAAAGCCTGGGATTAAGGAGACATCCAGGCAGTTTTATGAACTCTACTGTCCCCAACCACATTTAATAACTCTTTCCACCTTGGCTTCCACACTGTTCTATTCCCCGACCACAGGAACTAACTAGATGCAGAAAGTCCCATGGGACCAAACCAGCAAGGGGACGGGGTGCAGCAGAGCATACTGAATGTCTGACTAAGAACCTCCTGGGTCTCATTGACTAAGCCTTGAGTTATTTCCCTTCCTGGGTCTGGGTCTTTTTTTTTAGGAGGTGGGCAGGGTGGAGTTGGAGTAAGCCAATGGTTCTAAACCTTGACAGCACATTAGAATCACCTTTGGAGCTTTGAAAGATCATAATAAGCAGGCCACACTCCAGATCATCAATCGCTGCAGTCTCTGGGGATGCACCTGGCCTCTGTTTTATCACTCAGGTGAAATCAGCCAAGGTAGATGTGGTAGCCAGTCTCTAAGACAATGCCATCAGTTCCCACCCTTTCCGACAGGCATGCTATTCTCCCATAAAGAAAGGGAGTGTGTTTTCTACCTTCTTGAATCTGGGCAGACGTGACACATGCCAGTTCTAGTCTAGCTTGTAAGAGAAGTGACAGTTTCTGCTCTCTTCCTTTTGAAATATTTGCTCTTGGAATATTCCTTCTCAGACCCCAGCTGTTATGCTTTGAGGCCCAAGCCATGTGCAGAGACCACATGAAGAGGGGTTGAGTGTATAGCTCAGCTACACTCCCAGCATTAACTGCTGACCATGTTGGGAGGCCCTCCTGGAGGTCCAGCCCAGTTGAGCCTTCAGATGACTGCAATCCCCATTGACATCCGACAGTAACTATATGAGAGACTCCAGGTGAAAACTGCCCTGCTGAGCCCAGTCAACTGGAAAGATGACAAATTATGGTTTAAAGCCAGTAGGCTTTGAGGTTAATGTCTATTATACAGCATAGTCAATTGGAGCAGTTGGAAACCACTGGATCAAGACTAACCATCCACAAGTAAACATTCTCCTAAGGTACTTACTGTCCATAAGGAACTAAGATACCATCTGCCTCAACAGGGTCAACTCCATCCACATACTTAGTCTTGCCCCACTCCTACCCTCCAGCTATGCACTGTGAGAACACAACAGCCTACTTGGTAGGGACAGCAGTGGGCCAAAGGGCCCTTCTAGTCCAAACTGGTATCTTTTATTAATTTTTAAATATCAGGTTAAAATTCATAGAGTTCTTGGTCTTATTTGGTTATTTTGATAACACTGGAAAGAAAGATGATAAATGGTACCTTTTGCAGAAGAGGAACCTGAAGCCTCGGAGAGATTATATGACTTTGCCCTGTTGATGTATCCAGTAATAGAGAAATAGGAAAATAAGTCTATGGGTCTTAAGTTTAATACAGGGTTCTTCCTGCTAAATTCTGTCCCTCCGAGGGAACACACACACACACGCACTTAGAGGGTGTGGTAGAAACTACTGGTTGCTCCTTAATATTTATTTTCCCTTTGTGGCTTGATAACAGAATGTTGATTTTACTCAGAGAAGCAATGTATCTAGCCAAAACCAAATTTCCCAATCTCTCTTGCAGCTAGTGTGGGCATGTGACTAGTGAGATGTAAACCTTAATGTTGTGTGGGGTTTCCAGGAAGCCTGCTTTAGAGAAACCTGTCTCAATTGAGAAAAATACTCCTTTTTCCTTACCTCGTTCTTCTCGCCTATATCTCATCAAATGGCTGGAGCTCCAGCAGCTATATTGGACCATGAGGTCAGCCTGAGGATAGAAGCTACATGCTACAGACAATGGAGCAGAAAGACGTAACAAGCTTGGGTCCTGCCCTGGATTGCCTATCTCCAAACTTCCTAACAAATTAGAGAATAAATACTTGGGGATTTAAACCACTATATTTTTCAGGTCTCTATTTTAGCCATCTACAATGTTAAATTCATAAAGTGTACATAATTGATTATTCTGAAATTCCTGTGGAAATTATATTTGATGGTACAACTAACCCTTAGGACACCAGAAACCTATTTTTCATGACACAGCTTTAAACTTAGGCCTTGATTCCAGCTGCCACGCCTACCTCACAGGAGGAAATGGTCCATCTGGTGTGTAGTGGATGGGCATCCAATATTTATTGGAGGGACAAAGACTTTTATTGTACCTATTTCTGATAACCACATCTCTGTTCCCTGGCATCCTTTTAAAGCTTGAGAAATAGCATCACAACTTTGACCTCGGTTGGCCCAGGGATAAGAGGAAGCCCAGACAGATATTCCAGCCAGCAGCCCCAGCCCTCAGTCCCTAGTGACCTTATCTCCTCTTTCCTCTGGTGGCCTTGATTTACCTCTGCACTGGATGTGATGCAAGATGAGATTTTAAAGATGCTCGTGTGATCTTCCCTCCCATGATTTTCCACCAGATAGTTACTGCCCTTTGGCTTAGGCTCCAGAATGAGGTCATGTAGAACATCCTGAACTCAATCAGAAGTCTGGCCCAGACAAGCCCAGATAAGCTCATTCAAGATCAGCCAATGGCAGCCAACCTTCAGTCTCATGGATGTGAAATAAAATCTTTGTTGATGTAAACCACTGAGACTATGGGCTTATTGGTTATGCAGCATTATCACAGAGGTAACTGACAGAACACCATCCATTGAGAGAACCACACTAGAAACTAGATGTCATCCTTTACTCATCATGACTTTCCCTCATGCCTCACTTCCAACCCCCAAATCCTAAATATCCCTCGAAGCCGCTCCCTCCTCTCCAGTCCGAGTTCAGGCCTGCCTCATCTCTCTGGATTAGAATGGCCTTCCTCTCTTTAGACTGGTACCCCACCATTCTGCTTTCCCCACTTGTAGCCAGGATGAGTTTTCTGAAGTATAAATCTGATCATAAGCCTCCCTTACTTAAGACCATGTTGTGGGTTTTAGTGAGGGGAGCATCCATGGGTCTTAAGAAGGGGCATGTCCACCGCTTCCGTGGGCAGATGCCACTCTCCATCCTGAACATGACTTAGCACCAGCATTCCCTGCACTGAGTTGATCACTTTTTCCCCCTTACATAACACACAGCCAGGATGGGCTCTCGCTGGGTGCTACCTGACCAAGTGCCCCGTTCTTAGCCCTAGGCCGCCCTTTAGGGCGCTATTTAAATAGCCTATGGTTCTGTTGGTGGGAATTGAATTAGGACAGTCACATGAAGGTTGCTTTAAAAACTGAAAGATAGAGTTACTGTATCCAGCAGTCTCGTTACTGAGCATATAGCCAAAGGAAATGAAGTCAGTGTGTCTGAGATGTCGGCTTTCCCATGCTCATCGAGTGCTGTTCTCAGTAGCCAATATATGGAACCAACCTGTGTCTATCGACACAGGAAGAGATAAGGAAAAGGTGATTATATGCACAATGGAGCACTATTAACCCTTTAAAAAGAATAAAATCCTGTCATTTGTGACAACATGGGTGAACCTGGAAGGCATTGTGCTTAGTGAAATAAGCCAGGCACAGGGAGACAAATAGCACAAGATTTCACTAATCTGAGTATCTAAAACGGTTGAATTTATAACAGCAGAGTATGGAATGGTGGTTACCAGGAGCTGGGGGCAGGGGAGGAGGGGTTCACCAAATAATATGAATTTCCAGTTAGACTGAAGGAATAAGTTTTTAAGAGCTATTGCACAGCATGATGACCACAGTTAACAATAAAGGATTGTGTATTTCAAAATTACTAAAATATTAGATTTTAAATGTTTTCACTACAAAAATAATGACAAATATGTCACGTGATAGATATGCTAATTAGCTTGATATACTCATTGCACAATGTATATGCATAGCAAAACATCACATCATAACCCATATATATATACAATTATTGTTTCTCGATTAAAGAAAAATTTTAAAAGCAACACATGGCTGGGTGCAGTGGCTCACACCTGTAATCCTAGCACTATGGGAGGCAGAAGCAGGGAGACAGCTCGAGGCCAGGAGTTCAAAACCTGCCTGGGCAACATAGCGTGACCCTATCTCAACAAAAAAAAATTAAAAATTAGCCGAGTGTGGCGGGCTGTGCCTGTTGTCCCAGCTACTTGGGAGGCTGAAGCAGGAGAATCGCTTGAGCCCAGGAAGTTGAGGCTGCAGTGAGCCAAGAGTGCCACTGCACTCCAGCCTGAGCCACAGAGCAAGACCCTGTCTCAAACAATCAAACAAATAGCACATATGTACACATAAAATTGCTTGTGGCTTGTCTGGCTCTCTCATAAACTGTGAGCTCTCTGAGGACAGCACCCAAACACATTTTCCCTGAATAAAGTGAGCACATTTCCAGCCCCAAAACCTGAGCCACTGTTCCACATCCCATTCAGGAAGAGGGGGTTGGCCTAGAAGTAGCAGATCTGACTCAAAAACTCAAGGCAGGAGGGTAAGAATGCCAGAGAGAGAAGTAGCAGGGTAAGGAGGACAAAGAAAGAGAGAAGGAGAGGGAATGGAGCGAGGAGGAAAGGAATGAGAAATATAAAAATGGAGGAGTGAGGAAGGCATTCAGGAAAGACAAGGAATCGGCATCGGCAGACGTGGCTTTATCAGCTCTCTCCCTTCCAGCTCACTCCTCTCCACTCCCCCACAGAACTGCTCAGGCCATGTGTGCATTTGGCTCAGGACTCCAGTTCTGGTGCCAGAAGCATAAACCAGAGGGTGGGAGCTGCGTGGGGCCCAGACGAGGCGAGCCCTGTGGCCGGGCCCTCAGGACATGGGGCCAGGCTGCTCCTCCCAGCCGCCCCGGGGTGCAGACCAAGAATTCTAGAAACCCTCTGCTGGGGAGAGCCCGAGGAGGCCCTGGCTGGGGTGACATCGGGAAAGCTCAGAGGGCCTGCCGCGGGCTGTGAAGAAGGAGGCGGAGGTCATTGTGCAGAGGGCTGAGGAGGAAGTGAACCCCAGCTACCGGGTGCCCGGGGAAGGGCTGGAGCCACGGGGAATGTTGTGGCGGGGACTACATTTGGAGCAGCTCAGGACACAAGGGGTTTTGTCCCAAAGGAGTCTCTGAACAGAGCTGCAGGCCCCGTCCTGGGAAAGCCGCTTCAGGGCACACCTGGCTGCTGTGTCCCAGAGCTGCTGACGTCACAGTCACCTGGGGCATAGAGGGGACTGGCGAGCTGTACTGTTTTTTTAAGTTTCCAATGATTATAAAAAGCAGCAAATGTGGGAACCATTGAACTGGATCAGGGTCAGCAAAACTTTTCTGTAAAGAGCCAGATGGTAAATATTTCAGGCTTTGCAGGCCAGGATGGTCGGTCCCTGTCTCGGCGACTTGATTCCGTCGTTGCACTGAGAAAGCAGCCACATATGTGCAAAGTAATGAGCATGGCTCTATCTCGAAGAAACTTTTCAAAGTTGAATTTCGTTGATTTTTGAGATTTGAATTTCATGAAATTTTCATGTCATGAAACATTGTTCTGATTTTTTCCCCCATCCATTTAAAACATAAAAACCATCCTTAGCTCACATCTAGTGGTAGGCAGGATTTGGCCCAAGGGTTGTAGTTTGGTGATCATGATCAGGCCAGTTCTGCTATAAAGAAATCAGTGTGGAAGCAGAGTGATTGCTTAGAAACTTTTAGAGCAATCTGACATTGCTCTGGCACCCAAGCAAGTGTCCGCGGGACTCGACATGACCCAGGTGGGGCGACAGTGAACCCACAAGGTCAGTGACGCATAGCATGCTGCTTCATATGTGGTCAGTGATGGGTGGGAAATTTTAAAAAACAGGTCCTTTACTCCAGAAGATTTGAAAAGTAGGGATCTCAAATCATTCCTTTGACCCCAGGGAGGGTTTCAATCTTCCCACCGTGATCATACAATCACCCTAAAATATATAGTTATAACTACAGCAGGCAAACAAAAATATACATTTTTTTGTGCATAGGAAAAAAGAATTGAAAAGGACTATAGCAAACGTTTAGTGAAGATTCTTTGAGTAGAATGTCAATGCATTTTTCCTTCTTTATATTCATCTCTGTTTTCCAAGTTTTCTTTAAGGAATATGTGTGAATTTTATAATTAAGAGTTTTATGTGTTTTCTTAAAAATAAGTGGCTTTTAAGAAATTCTCTGGAGAACAATTTTCTCCATTGGACAATCCTTCCCAGTGTCTCCCAAGCGTTCAGGAAGTGTTTTTTCATATTTAATCCACTTTTAGAGAAGCAGGGAAGAGAAAGAAGAAAATGGAAAACATATGTTGTCCTTCTGACTGCAGAGCCCCAGTTCTTGTCGTTCATTGTTATTTTTAACATGAGACTCATGGGCAGTAGTGGGGGTGGGGGATCAAGGCTGGAGATGTCATGAATGGTCATGAGTCTATCGTCACGGGACCAGAGCGAGCAGAGCCTCCTACGCTGACCTCTCAACTCTGGTGTCCCAGCAACCAGAGCCCAGTATATGTCCGGTTACTCAGGAACTGCGAGAAAAAGTGTGGGAGAAAGTTCACGGCCACAGCACTCACTTCCAAGGAAAAAGCTCAACTCTGAGTGCTGGGGATCATGGGCCTCAGTGGACCTGGGTTCGAATCCTGACTTGACCACTTTTTCACTGAGAAGCCCAGGCAGAGCACTGACATTGGCTGAGCCTCAGTTTCCTCCCCAAGATAAGGCCAGGCGGGGGGTAAATACACAGCCCCCAAGCCGAGTGTCCCAGAAGAGAAGACTGCTTACATGAAAGCCCTTGACACTAGCAGACATTAAATCATGAGCTCTTCCTGGCTGCTCTGATGACCAGGGTCAAGGTCATCGCCCTAGGCCAAGGGCAGGGCATAAACCTCTGCAACTTGGGCTCCATCCTAGAACAGACTTCAGCCGGAGAAGAAACCACTGCTGCTTTCTTTCTGGACTCCAGCCATGTGTGACACACACCAGGGCACCCATGTACCAGTGCATATACCTACGTCCCAAACTCAGCCCCATCCAGAGGCAGCCCAAGTTCAGGGTGTCCTTTGCTTATAAGCTGCACTGCCCAAGTCAGTACCCATATGTGGCTTCGTGTAAAGATTTAAATTAATTTGATTTAAATGAAATTAAACATTTAATTTCTCGGTCACAGTACCCACATGTTGAGTGCTCACCGACCACACGTGGCTGCTGTAGTGAACAGTGTAGATGTGCAAGAACACTGTCATCATTGCAGAAGGTTCTATCAGATGGCGCTGCTTGGTGGCTCAGTGCGGCCCCAGAAGACACCCCTAGGAAGTGCAGACTTCTGGCCATTTGCAAAAGTGTCCTCTCATTTCTGCAATAACAACTTCACTATATACGGAAACAGAAACCTATAAAAATGTCATCTAGTGTCTGGAGTGTTTGCGGGATGTGCCTATGAGAAAGCAGCTCCCTGGGTGGGTGAGGTCTGAGGGTCCCCCTGCAAGTCTCAGGCCCTGAAGCTGAAAGAAGCTTCTGCTCACTGGCTGACTGCTGTTAAAATACAGTCGATAAAGAGATGGTACTTCTTGTTTCTTTAAACAAAAACTATTTTAAGGAATTCTTGTTTCAAAATGGCTTGGTGCTATTCACAGGAAGGAAAGAAAAAGGGCAGCCTTATGCAGTGAGGCTCTCTGGGAGCCATAGCCAGGACAGCTCTGTGGGGGCTGAAACAAACTCAGGAGTCCCAGAACCTACAGAGGGGGCTCCACATCCTCTAAGCTCCAGCCCAGGCTCTTGGTGCCCAGAGGCCTGCTGTGGCTTGGCCGCGTGGCAGGACAACCTGTCTCCACAGGGTGGATTTGCCTGGAATGTGGATGGGATGGGCTTGTGCTGAGTTATAATAAACCTTCTCTCACTTTGCATCCAGCTTTGCTTGCCCAGCCTTCTCTCGAGAGCCTTTTGGAATCTTCTTTTCAATTGCAGCCCGGGCTCCTGCCACATAGAACAGTTTGAACAATCTATTCCAGCCTTAGATAGGCTGTGTTCCTCCCCCAGGACGTGTAGGGGCTGCTGCAGTGCCTACCCATGCCCTCAGGCCATGCCACATCAGGGAGCATGAACTCACCTTGGCTGCCAGCACCTGTGTCTCTTCTCCTGAGCTCACCTCACCTACGTGCAGATGCGGCCATCAAGTAGTGTCCAAATTGTGTGCAACAGTGGATGATAACACATGTGGCTACCCCCTCGCCCCTTAGGGGAATAACTCAGGCATTGCCCCAGAGTCCCCAGCACTGGAGCCTCAGTTGTCCACGGTGGTCATGTGATCAATTCCGGTCTTTATACCATTACTTCCTGGGATCACTTCCTGAATCAAATGTTTATCTTCAACATTCTTGTTGCAGGGCCTGCTTCTGGGAAAATCCCACCGACCACTAAAGCTCCAAACAATTAACCTTAGGTTGGGTTCTGGGAGAAGCTAAGACTGAAGTGCACAAGAAAGTTCTAGAATCAAGTGAGAAATGTGTGATTGAAATGGGAGGAGATGGAATGTCTTTTGAAATCCACAGAGAAGAGGATCTGAGGGATTTCTCAGTGAAGGAGACCAGCTGCTTCTCTGTGGAGTTTGGAGCTGCTTATTCAGGGGTCCCCAAGACTTAAGAGGATCCCCAAGTTTCAAATATGCTCTTCCAGACACTCAGACTGGCAATCAGATAGTGGAATCTGCCTATACTTCTTCCAAATAATAGTCCTGGGGGTTTGAAAGGAACAAGAAAGAGGCACAAACTTCTCCCCGGTGAGGTCAATTTCAAGTCCTCACCTAAGCGGGGCCTGGACTCCTAGCAGAGGCTCAGCCCACAGTGCTGCCAAGTCCAGGGTGGCGCCGAGCTGACAGGGGTGCCCAGTCGACAGGGGTGCCTGGCCCAGGGGGGTGCCCAGCCCTTGGGTCCCAGGTCCAGTCATTGCTCCTCTGCCGTGTGTCAAGCAAGGGAGGCCCCTCAGGAGGCCTGGTGAGCACCAGAACTCACTGGAAACCAGAAGGCTCCGGTGCCTGAACACTGTGGTCCCAGGTGGGGATGGGGGGATGGGGGTCACAGGGAGGGAAGAGGCAGGCACATCAAGTCCATCGCTAGTCCCTGTGCAGGAGGAGACAGCAGGCTGCCATTACCCCATCTCTTCGCCACAGAGAGATGATCCTCTTTCTGCCTTCCTCCTCTTTTTGGCGAGGCTGACACCCTCCCTGGGCTCAGTCAGAGCGCCCCCCATCCTTTCATCCCTCCAGTACACCAGGAAGGCAACTCACAAAGAGGCCACAGCGCCTGGGCACGTTCACACCACAGCCCAGTGCCCTCCTGAAACCAGGGAGCGCAGCCGTCCTCTGGTGAAAAAGTGAGGACTTAAAAATGTCCTCATTGGCTGCATTTCAATGTCTCTGGAAAAGCATTCACAACCAACCCATTCCTGAGTGGAAGCTTTCATCCATAAATGCTAATAACAGCCTGAAGCCTGAATCCCAGGACCAAGGGTTTCCTCTCCCTGCAGAACCAAATTGTTATGTCTAATTCTCGGTTGACTTTTCCAGGCGGCTCCGCGGCTCCTTCAGTGCGGTGGCACTGGTGGCCCATGGGAGGCAGCTGGCTGACAGCACAGACTGTCTTTGAGCTGGAAGAGTCAGATGAGTTGCTTAGTGTCTGGGAAAGGGGCTAGGTCTGTTCAGAGAAGCAAGTCCTACCTGTGTTTACCTGCCTGGCCCAGGATCCTGCTCCCTCCTTTCCAGGGTCCACTGAGCACAGAGGAAAAGGAGCCAGGTAGCTCACTGCCTGGCTTATTGGGTTGTTTTGGCTTTTAACTTTTAATTTTAAATTAGTTTAATTCTAGATTAAGAGAAAAGCTACAAAAAATAGTACAGAGAGTTCCCTTCTATTCTTCAGCCTGCTTTCCCTAGCATCTGACATAAACACAGCAAGATTACAAGAAAATTATCACGGATAAATTTAAGTTAATGTTAGTTAACTAAATAGCAGGCCTTACTTAAATTTTACCAAGTTTTCTAAAAATGTCCTTTTTCTGTTGCAGAATTTTATTCATGATCCCATACTGCATTTGTCATTAGTTTTTCTTTGTCTCCTGTGGTCTGTGACAGTTCCTCAGTCTTTTCTTGTCTCTAATGACTTTTACACTTTTGAAGAGTACTGGTCAGTAATTTTGTAGAATATCCCTCAGTTTGGGTTTGTTCAGTGTTTTCTCATGATTGGAGTGAGAGTATGCATTTTTGGCAAGAATACCATTAAAATGACGTATGTCCTTATATCAAAGAGCTCACGATGTTAATATGTCTTATTACTAATGATGTTAACCTGATCATGTGGCTAACTTGGTGTCTACCAGGTTTCTCCACTATAAATGGAGTAATACAATATGTACTCTTTGGTGCCTTTTTTCTCAATAATAGTTTTTAGATTCATTCATCCATAATGTTGTGTGTATTGTTTGTTCCTTTTTATTGCTGTAAAGTGTCCCATTGTGTGACTACACCAGCACCTCTCTCTACCTCCAGGACAGGTGAGGAACATCAGCTATCTTTCTCTCCATTGCCTACGGCAGTATTTGCATTGGTACCACTGAGCACAACTGTATGGTGCACAAGTAGTGCAGCTGAACATGGCAAGCTGAAATCCAAGGACTGCCTGAATCACAATGCAAGTTCTCAGATTTCTTTACCCGCAGAGGATTGATTCTATTGCATGCTGTCATTTGGGAAACTCAGTCCATACTCCAGTATGGCAGTATGGTAAAGTGGTTAATGAACATGAGCCCTGGCTTTGGGTTTAAATCTTGTTCTTGCCACTCATGAACTAGGTGACCTTGAGCAAGTTACTTCCTCTCTGTGATTGTTCCATCAGTAAAACAGGTTTAATGACGATAGTACCTGTGCCATAAGGCTACTCCAAGGATTAAATTAAATTTAATTTTTAAAAAGCCTTGGCCGAGTGCGGTGGTTCATGTTTGTAATCTCAGCACTTTGGGAGGCCGAGGTGGGCAGATCACCCAAGGTCAGGAGTTTGAGACCAGCCTGGCCAACATGGTGAAACCCTATCTCTACTAAAAATACAAAAATAGCTGGGAGTGGTGGCAAGCACCTGTAATCCTAGCTACTCAGGAGGCTGAGGCAAGAGAATCACTTGAACCTGGGAGGTGGAGGTTGCAATGAGTCGAGATTGTGCCACTGCACTCCAGCCTGGGTGGCAGAGCAAGACTCCATCTCAAAAAAAAAGAAAAGAAAAAGAAAGCATTTAGTATGGTGTCTGGCATAGAATAAACACTCAACGAATAGTGTTATTGTTAATAAACATTATTGTTGGCCGGGTGTGGTGGCTCACAGCTGTAATCCCAGCACTTTGGGAGGCTGAGGTGGGCAGATCACCTGAGGTCGGCAGTTCGAGACCAATCTGACCAACAGGGAGAGAAACTCCATCTGTACTAAAAATACAAAATTAGCCAGTCGTGGTGGCACATGCCTATAATCCCAGCTACCCAGGAGTCTGAGGCAGGAGAATCACTTGAACCTGGGAGGCAGAGGTTGCGGTGAGCCGAGATCGTGCCATTGCACGCCAGCCTGGGCAACAAGAGTGAAACTCCATCTCAAAAATAAATAAATAAATAAACATCATTGTTGACTTTTATGGATTATTTATTTCTTGTTATTAATATTATACTACTACTCATTAGCTTTGCAGCTTCCATCTCTGAGGGCATGGTTTGAATAAGCATGTATCCCTAAGAGCTGCCAGCAAACAGAAGAAGAGTTCCTCTACCTCTTGGTACCTGAATGGTCCAGGGTCACCAACAAATAATAATACTCACAGTGTGGGGTGTTCATCAGGGTTCTACAGAGACATAGAACCATTGGTGTGTGTGTGCGTGCATATGCATGTGTGGAGAGAGGAGGAAAGAGAGAGACAGGGGTTTATGTTAAGGAATTGGCTCATGTGACTGTGGAGGCTGGTGGAACTCCCTCTTCCTGCAGGGAGTCAGTCTTCGTTCTCTGAAGACCTTCAACTGATTGGATGAGGCCCACCCACATTATGGAGGGCAATCTGCTTTCATCAAAGTCCACTGACATAGCTGTTACTCTCACCTAAAAGAAATTACCTTCACAACATCTAGACTAGTGTTTGACCAAATATTTGGATGCCGTGGCCTAGCCAAGCTGACATATAACATTAACCATCACAGCAGGCTACAGTTTGTGATGTAGTGGTGAAGTGGCCTCCCTTCGCATATAGAGGTTGACTACTCGAAAGCCCTACAGCAGTCAGTGCAGATAAAAATGGGGGGGCTCACCAGGCGGACTTGCCTTGGGGCGTGGGGCACTTGGGCTGCCTGGCAGTCCCTGCATTGAGTCATGGTGGCCCATGCTTGGACCCAGGCCAAGACATATCAGGGGTGCTAGAGAGTATTATTTCAAATAATAACAAAATCTGAATTTCTAGGTGGCATTTTCTATTTCTTTAATACTGACAGCTAGTTAAATGTTTTTAAATGTGTGCAGGACAAATGCACAAACCCAAGGGAAAGACGTGCCCTTGGGCAGCCCATTTGCAATCATGACCTGCACGATCTTACTAAATCTGTCAGCTTCCTTGTTTTAGGTACTCATAGAGCTTCTAGTCATAAAAATTGTAGTTTTGTAGGGGTGTTAGTGAGTTCTTTGAAAGCAGGGTTTCTCTGCAGATCCGGAGCAGTGCTTCCCACGCTTTAGCATAGATCAGAATCCCGGGAGGGCTGTGAAACAGCCACCACACCTCACCCTCATTTCTGATTCAGTGGGTAGGGGTGGGCACAGAAAATCTGCTTTTCTAACAAGATCCCAGGAGGTACTGATGTTGCTCGTCCAGGGACCAGGCTTTAAGAATTGCTGGTCTAGAGGGGAAAAAAGAACATGGGTGGACAGCATGCAGAAGACATGGTGACAAGACAGGGCAGATCCTGCAAGAGGAGGAGCTGGGAGTATTGCTTTGGATTCACCACTGTTCTCAGTCCTGTCTGCCTCCTTTTCTGACATCCTGATCCTCGCATCTCCACCAGGATAGTGAACTCTGTGGTAGAGGCATCTTCTGTAAGACGCTTTACCCGTGAAGGACACTCTGAGGCCCGAGGGGCCTAAGAATGAGTCTTCTTGTTTTGTCTTCGTGAAAGATGATATGGATAATGATGACGGTTGCACAACCATCTGAGTGTGCTTAATGCCACTGAATTCCACATTTAAAAATGGCTAAAGTGGGGCCAGGCATGGTGGCTCACACCTGTAATCCCACTTTGGGAGGCTGAGGCAGGTGGATTGCTTGAGCCCAGGAGTTTGAGACCAACCTGGGCAACATAATGAGACTCCATCTCTACAAAAAAAATACAAGACTTAGCTGGGTGTGGTGGTGCACACCTGCGGTCCTAGCTTCTCAGGAGGCTGAGGCAGGTTGAGGCTGCAGTGAGCCGTGATGATACCACTGCACTCCAGCCTGGGTGACAGAGAGAGAGACCCTGGCTCAAAGCAAAACAAAAAGGTTAAAATACTGAATTTTATGTTATATGTATTTTACTACAATAAAATATGTGTTCTATGCATAGAGATATGTATATTTGTAAAGCCCTGGAGTAGACCCAAATCAGCAGCATAGATGCCAAGGGACTGACAGGATTTGCGCTGAGAATGTGCCAGAAGGAAGAAACCCTTGAGCTCACCTAGCCATTCTGCAGAGGAGCTGACTGAGGTCCAGGGCGGTCACCTTTGCTGTCAGGACTGGAACCTCAGGTGCATCCTCACTGAGCATCTGAGGACATTGCCAGGTACCTGTTCATAAGAACCCTCCAGAAAGAACTAAATAGTGTTCCCTCCCCAAACACAAGGGATAGGTTCATGTTCTAAAGCCCAGAGCCTGTGAGTGTGACCCTATCTGCAAAACAAGGACTCTGCAGATATAATTCAGTGAAGGTGCCAGGATGAGATCATCTTGGATTGTCCAGGTGGGCCCTAAATCTAACAATAAATGTCCTCATTAGAGATACGCAGAGGAGAGACTCATAAGTGAGAGGGGAGAGGCCTTGGGAAGATGGAGGCAGAGAACAGACTGATGCAGCGACAAGCCAAGGAGCACCTGGGGCCACTGGAAGCTGGAAGAGAAAAGGAAGATCCTCCCCGGAGCCTGTGGAGGGGCACGGCCTAGCCAACACCTTGAGGCTGGACTCCTGGCACCCAGAGCCGTGAGAGGATGAATTTCTCTGTTGTTGGCCACGTGGCTTGTGGTGGTTTGTCACAGCTGTCCTGGAAAACAAATGACCTCCATAAATGGCTGAAAACCGAAGGGAGGAGAAGGGGAAGGTGCTGGTGGAGGTGGCAAGGACTGTGGAAACAGATTCATCCTTGCTGGGCTTCTCAAACCTAAGCTGGCCTCTCCAACAACGGCAAGGTAGTCACTATTCCCAGGGCGTCATCTCGACACTCCTTCAAACCCTCGCCCCCAAGTCACTTGACTCAACCTCCACATGGCTCGCCGGAAAGCCAGCTGGGAGCAGAACTCTTACCTCCAAGCAGCTACCTCATACATACCACCCCAGGCCCTTAAGAGGCTGAAGCTGGAATCCCCAGCTCACCCTGGGTGGGCTCCGTGACACCCATAGGAAAAAGAGTGGAAAATCCTACAGAATTCCTGTGCAATCACAGTGGGGTGAAGTCCTGCCTCCACTGGCCCACCCAACCCAAATGGAAGTCAAGTGATGGCAGTAAGGGACACCCTAGCTCGCTGCAGGAAACCGGATTTGCCCTGCTGAAATGCCCAGCCCTGCCCTGCCTGGCTGGGGTCTACCAGAGGCTTCCCTCCAAGGCTGAGAGTCAGAAGTCAAGCACTGCTCTCTGCCGCTCTTGGCTGCGGTGCCAGCAGGTCTCCCCAGCATCCTGCCGAGTCTCTGCCCTCCTCCAGGCACAAACCAGGGTCTCCACAGCTAAGTCAACGTGGGATTGGTCTTCTCCAGGCTAATCCAGATGAACTGCCCCCTCTGAATTAGAAAGGGCCCCAGGGCCCACATCTAATTGGACCCTCACAGTGACCAGAAAATCGGGAAGAATGAACCCCAAACTGCTCACAAATGCCCCATTCTCCACTCTCAAGGAGGCCCTGTCCACAAACAAACGGGCAAGCAGCAGGCCCTTTCCCCAACCTCCTGGTGGGATGATGCCCTGGCGACGCCACACATTCCTTCTTGCCCAGACGCAGTTACCTCATGTGCCCAGCATTTCCTATGAAGAGGAAAAAGCCATTCCAAGCCCATCTCAGGAAACATGATCTCTGGCCAGAGAGGCAACAGTCTGAGAGGACCAGCCTCCTGCCACGTGGCCCCCAGAAGGCCAGGGAAACTCTGGGCTCTCAATCCACAGCCCTCGCCTGAAAACAAAAATCAAAACCCACTGATTTCAAAAAGAATTTCATGTCCCCAGAGTTTCTGTCTCTGTTTGATTCTTTACACTTTAACCAAACATCTCTTGTGTTTATCCTTTGACTGGGAGACACATGCTTCCCAGGGAAGCACCCACCAATATCCAGTCTCCTGGCCTGTGCCCCAGCCGGTGCCATCCACACCCTTTGCCAGCCAGCAAGGGGGCAAACAGATCACCCAGGCGTGGACTTGAAGCTGCAGCCTGCGGTGTGAGATGTGGTTCTTGGATCCAGAGAAAGCCACGGATGCGGCCAAGGCGGGCATCTGGTCTCCTCCTCCTGCCACTTGTCTCAGCCTGTCGGTGGCTTGTCATGAAGGGGGTCAGGAGGGGGGCCTGAAGGCATGCTCTCTCCCACGTGGATGGTCCCATGAGCAGCTGGAGTCCCTAAATCCAGCATCCTAGTGGTCACCAGGCTCTGCAGCACTTGTCTTTGGTCCAAGTTAGAAATGAGTTTGAGATGCTACAGTACTGGCAGTACTGGTAGCAGAACTCTTATTTTTTTTGTTTGTTTGTTTTGAGACAGGGTCTCACTCTGCAGTGGTGCAATCATAGCTCACTGGAGCCTGGAACTCCTGGATTCAAGTGATCCCCTTGCTTCAGCCTCCCAAGTAGCTGGGACTATCAGTGTGCACCACCACACCTGGCTAATAGTGCACTTAAAAGCACTAATATCTGCATCTCCTCTTAGCCCATCCACCCCACTATCTCCACTCTTCTCTGGGCAATAAGCTTGGAGGGATCCCGTGTGGCGGCCCTGGGCTCCAGCCCTGGCTCAGTCACGCTAGCTGTGCAGGGAGGCCTGGGTCACGGGTCCAAACGGCGGCCCATGTACCATATGTCTGAGAATTTAAACACTATAAATCAAGCAAACAAACTGTTCAATAAAATACACCCCATGCTCCTACTTTGACATATATGACCCGTGAGGCTCGATTTGAGTTCAGGATTCTAGGGCTCTGCACAGTTCTACTCCAGAGTGTGGCAGTCTAAGAAGAGTTCACCCTGGCCAAGACCTGGCCTCTTGCCTGTCCCACAACAATTCTGTCTGGCATTGCAGGGGGTCTTGTGTGCACGCACACAGACACTCAGCCCGAAATCCAAGGCCCATCCACACGTCCACAAAGAGCTACCACTTGATAGCTCCTGCACCTACATGCCTTAGTCTCAGTTCACTTTTGGGGAGACACACCTAGAAAGGAGACCAACATGGGTCCTGGGAGGAGGCTCCATGCCATTTGGGCAGAAAATTCAGGGTCAGGCTGGGCGTGGTGGCTCCTGACTATAATCCCAGAACTTCGCGAGGTCAAGGCAGGAGGATTGCTTCAGCCCAGGAGTTCCAGATCAGTCTGGGCAACATAATGGGACCTTAGCTCTACAAAAAAAAATTGTTTTAATTAGCTGGGCATGGTGACACGTGCCTGTGGTCCCAGCTACTCAGGAGGTTGAAGTCGGAGGATCGCTTGAGCCCAGGAGGTCAAGGCTGAAGTGAGCTATGATCACACCACTGCACTCCAGCCCAGGCAACAGAACAAGACTGTATCTTAAAAAACAAACAAACAAACAAACAAAAAATCCAGGGCCCCAGGTACGTACATGAAATATGGCCCAGAAGGTCTCAGGCCCTGAGTAGACATGATCCCACAGCCCCAGACTCCTCAGTCTACGGGTAGGGGCAAGGCCAGAGCAGGGCCAGAGAAGGGCCCTCTACAGTACTGGGTGCAGGGTAGGGCCCCCTACTTGCAAGGGTCTAGGGCTGTATTGATATGACCTTGGGATGCTCTCAATGTGTGAGTCTGCTCAGGCTGCCATCACAAACATCACGGACTGGGTGGCTTAAACAGAAATGTATTCTTATAGTTCTGGAGGCTGGAAGTTCAAGATCAAGGTGTCAGCAGGGCTGGTTTATCCTATGCCCTCTCTCTTTGGCTCGGCTTCTTACTGTGTCTTCGTGGCTTTTTCTCTGTGCATATGAACCCCACATCCCAACAAGAAGACTAGCAAAGAATGTGTGGCCATTTTTAACCTACCACAGCATCCAGGAAATATTAACTATTATCATTTTTCAAACATGGAAGGTAAAAAGCAGGAGGCCACATTAACTATTATTACTTTTCAAACATGGAAGGTAAAAAGCAGGAGGCCACAAGATTGGTGGGGTCCTGGAATAGGAAAGGATTAGTTTTTGGTACTTTTAGTGTTCAGAGCCTCTCTCCTCTCTCATGACTCCACTACCTTTCCCATCTCATGTCCAATTTCAGGGATCCTTGCATCACACGAGTTAAACTTCAACTTAAAGTTCCTGTTGAGTGTGGTGCTTGTCAAGAGCTGTTGGTGGGAGACACATGGGCTTGCAGAGCAGCCCCGCCCTCCCTCATGAAGTTCGCGTCCAGCCAAGGGAATAGGAAGATAAGCAGTGCTGCTGTGCTGGTAGCCAGCTTTCTGGGGGATGGGAGGACCCCGATTTGTAACATTTGCTGATTTTCTTGGCATAAGTAAACCAGGACTGATTTCAAACTGCCAAAATGACTTCAATGAACCCAGAGTTGAGAAGAGATGCCCAAAACTGGCTCTTGCAAGCTGATGCGTGCTTGTTCCAAAGATGGAAACAAGGCAGGGTGTGGTGAATGCCAAGCATAAACTGCAGGAGAGAGCGGGTCCAACTGAGGGTAGGATAATGGGGAGGAGGCATTCGGGATGAGTCTTGGAGGATGAGCAGAAATTACTGAAGAAGGACGTTGCAAGCAGGAGGAACAGCTTTAAAAAAGACCTAAAGGGCCAGGTGCGGTTGCTCACGCCTATAATCCCAACAATCTGGGAGGCCAATGACGGCGGATCACGAGGTCAGATCGAGACCATCCTGGCTAACACGGTGAAACCTCGTCTCTATTAAAAATACAAAAAATTAGCCAGGCGTGGTGGCGGGCACCAGCTACTCGGGAGGCTGAGGTAGGAGAATCGCTTGAACCTGGGAGGCAGAGGTTGCAGTGACCCAAGATTGCATCACTGCACTCCAGCCTGGACAACAGAGCAAGACTCTGTCTCAAAAAACAAAACAAAACAAAACAAAAAAAACCAAAGGCAGGAAAACCCAAGGTATACCAAAGAACATCGAGGGGCAGGGTTTGGAGTGTACAGCACATGAAGGAAGGTTAAAGATCTGGGTAGAAGGCCAGGTGTGGTGGCTCATGCCTGTAATCCCAGCTCTGCGGGAGGCCAAGGCGAGTGAATCACTTGAGGCCAGGAGTTCTAGACCAGCCTGGCCAACATGGCAAAACCTGGCTCCACTAAAAATACAAAAAATCAGCTGGGCGTCATGGCGGGCACCTGTAATCTCAGCTACTCAGGAAGCTGAGGCAGGAGAATCACTTGAACCCAAGAGACAGTGGTTGCAGTGAGCTGAGATCTCGTCACTGTACTCCAGCCTGGGTGATAAAGTGGGGGAAAAAGAAGATCTTGCTGGAAAAGGTGAGGTGGGCTCTAATGATGAAGGGACTTGAGAGCAAAGCTGGCGGGTTAATATTGTTAAAAGGAAAACTTTAGACACATTTAACAAAGTTTAATTGAGCAAGGAAGAATTCGTCAATCAGGCAGCCCCCCAAACCAGAGTAGGTTTAGAGAGACTCCAGTGCTGCCACACGGTCAGAGAGGATTTATGGACAGAAAAAAAGCTGCAGCCTGAAGAAGGAAGTATGGTACAGAAACAGCTGGACTGGTTACAACTGGGAGTTTGCCTTACTTAACAGTTGGCTGCTTGTGATTGGCTGAAGCTGGGTGATTGGCACAAGAGTAGGTTACAGTCTGTTTACACATCCAGCTAGGTTACAGTTCACTGTGTCTGGAGAAACCTTTAGGCTCAACTTAAGAGATGCAGCTTTAGGCCAAACCTAGCATATTTAATTTACTAGGAAGGGCATCAGAAGGCTTCTGAGCAGGGATTGACATGATCTAGAAAGATGAAGCAGGCAGCGGGCTGGAGGGTGCATTGGAAGTGGGGTGAGCTTGGAAAGGGGGAATCCCTGAAAGGAGACGAGAAGATGGGACTGCGGGCGGAGCAGAGGAGAGAGGGCCCAGCTGCATAGACTGGCTCTACCATGGAGATGCCAAAGGCCATGGGCTGCAAAGCTGAAATCCAGGATGGGGGATGATTTGCCCCAAGGAGCTGTTCTCCAGGGAAATCAGAAATCTTCATGGTCAAGTCTTGAAAAGTTTTGGTCTCCAGACAAAGGTTTCCAGTGGCAGCTCCTGGGGAAAATCTGGAAGCTGGGGACTTCCCCAAGGCCTTCTCTCCAGTAAGCAGCCCCCTGCAGCCACCGCACAGCCCCCCTCAGGCCTCAGGTCCCTCTTGGGCCCGTCTCCACTGTGACAAGGGGAAGCCAGGACAGGGAAAGCTCAGGGTGAGTTTGAACTTGAGGTGCCTGGGGCTGGCAGGGCAGTGCTTTGTTTCTCTGTCCTGTAGTATTCCACTACCCCCGGCACTGTCCTGAATGACACATGTGTTCCTTACACGCGTGCCATGCTCTACAGCCCACCTAACGCCACTGGAGGCAGCATCCCATTTAATCCGTGCACATCCTGTCTGATAGTCGCTATTTATAAGCCCATTTCATAGGTGAAGGAGCTGAGGCCCAAAGAGGTGAGGGGATTCAACAGGCAGTATGTGGCAGAACGAGGGCTCGCAGGGCCTAACGCTTGGGCCTCAGAAGGTTCAGCCTATCTAGGGACACAAAACTTGCACAAAACTGGAGAGAAATAAAGAAGAGCTCTTTCTGGGGCCTTTTCCAACTCAGCAACCCTGACAACCCTGGCTCTAGAAAAGCCCCTTGGGGAACCCTGCCAGGACACCCTGTTTCATCTATAAGTGTTTATTACACAAACATATCTCTTATCCTTGATCCAAATGAAATCACTGCCATTCATATGTAACCAGGATATAACTGGGCCATGCTGGGGCCCATCTAAACACAGTGGCCTTTGAATAAACACAGAACTCTCCCAAAGCCCCGAAAACCTTTTTTTTTTCTCAAGTCTCTTGAGCAGGCCAACATAGGAGGAGAGGAAAGAATTGGGGGTGGGGAGCCATGTGCCAAACCCAACGTTACCCACTGCAAACTTCTCACAGAGTCCCTTTGTCCGTCTCTGTCTCCAAAGCCCATGCCACAGGGCAGGGGCCCGCCTGGCCCTCCCTGTCACCCTCAAACTCTCCGCCCTGCTAGCGTCCTGTCTCACTCCCCCTTCTCCCTCCTCCCACTCCTACAAGCCCTCTTCCAGAGCTTTCCCTTCTGAGTGCAGTTCTAGGGGCTTTTTTTTGAAAATCAAGGTAGCCCATTACCCCAGTTAGCACAACGAAGGGCTGGGTTAGGAAGCGGGTGCAGAGCCCTCCAGAGGCCAAGGGAGAGGGGAAGTGTCTGTGGAAGTCCCTTCTTTTACCAGGTGTGGTGAAAAAGATGCTGAGCGGCAGCTAAGGGTACCTGGACTTAGCTCAGTCATTAAGTGTGCGACCTTGAGTAGGTGATTTCACCCTTGGACCTAAGAATAGAAACTGGGTATAGTGGTTCCTCCCTGAGGAGGGTACAGGGAAGAGAGACGCTGTGAACTTTGAACCCGCTAGGTTTGGAGATGAAGAGTGATTCCTGCCAGTGGCACAGCTTTAATCTGATCATAAGGAAACAGACAGACCTGAACTCGAGAGCATTTCCCAAAACAATGGGTCCTTTAAAATGCCAGGGCCATGAAGGGCAAAGAAAAAGACCAAGAGACAAGCCAGTGGAGGGCAAGGTGTAATCCGGGATCGAATCCTTGACTTGGGGAGGGAGTTTCTATAAGGGACTGCACATGAGATAGTAGCTATGAGTCAGTGTTCTATCTCTTGAATTTGATAAATTGCACCGCGGGTATGTAAAAAGATGCCTTAGTGTTTCGGAGATAGACGCTGAAATATTTAAGGATAGAGGGGCAGGAGGTCTCCAACTTTCTAAAGTAGTTTCAGAAATTAATAACAGTTTGAGTATGTAGAAGTGAGTGTGCGTATATATACACATATATGAGAGAGAGAGGCAAATGTTAACAGTTGGGAAATCTGGATGATTTTTGTCTCATTTTTATAAGTTTTTTCTAAGTGTGAAAGTATTTCAAAACAAAAAGTTAAAAAATAAAAATTGAAAAAAGCAACGATACATAAGCGCTCTGAGTTTTATGAATTTTAATCAATTAAGGAAGCTTGTTGTTACTCCATTCATTCATTCAACAAATATTGACTGAGCTCCTACTCTGTGTGGGACACTGTGCTAGGTGTCAGGATGCAGGAACAAAAGGCCCGGCCTAGCAACCAGACCAAGGTTGGGTCTGCAGTGCATTCCAGGGGACTCCCCATAACCCCCAACCCCTCCCGCTTGGAGACCCAGGCTCTCCTTGCCCTAGAGGCCGGGCTGTCACTGCTGCCAGGGGGCCCTTCCTGAGAACTGCCCTCACCTGAAGAGACCACTTTGACCAAGCTATGTCCCCTCCTAGCATCCAATGTCTGGTCATTTGGGCCCCCTTGCCTGGACAGGAATAACTCCAAAGACTATCTCAGCTTCAGATCTCCCACAGGGCCAGCTCCAGCCCTCATGGTGACAACATCACAGTTCAACTCCTCCCTTTGCCCAAGGGCACTGTCCGAAAACTTCCTCCACATAACCTCTGTCTGAGAGTTTGTGTCCGAGGAACACGGTCTTTACAGAGTCCCAACAGGAAACAAATGTCACAATCAAATTAAGAGAATTCCAGATGACTTATTAAAAGGACATTTACAAAGGTATGGGCAGGGTGTAGTAGGACCACCAAGAACGATGCAGTGACCTGGGGCTAGGAACAATTAAGCCTTTACCAAAGGAGACAGCCACCGTCGGCGGAGTAAGGTCCTTCAGCTGAGACTCAGCCAGCCTGAGATGACCCAGCAGAGACGCAGCCACAGGAATAAACAAATGCCCTTCCTCACTGTCCTCTTCCTCCTCCCGCTACTCCTGCTTGGGCCCCCCATTGGCCACACCCAGCCGGAAGTCTGAAGAAGGATGAGGGTGGCTCTGGTGGACAGAAGACCTCAGTACAGAGTCCCATACAGCACCCAAGCTTGACCCCTCTGGGAGTATCTGATGAAAGCTCTGAACTCGCCCCAGGAAATGGATCATAAAGACACACACACAATTTTACACTTAATTTTAAGGAATTCATGGCTGCTTTCCCAGGAAGCCCAGGCACCTGAGATTAAACACCGCAGTGCTAGGAAGTGGTAGAAGCAGAGCCACAAAACATGGGTGATTGAAGGGAAGAGAAAAGCAGAAAGAAAAGGAGGGGCACTGATATCCTCATCTTACAGAGCTGGGGATCAACAACTGCTGTCAGAAGAGGAAATGCTCATGCAGGAGTCAAAAATAGTCATGAAACTTCAGACATTGGGAGTAGTGGGCTAAATGCTCATCTTAGATATTGGGGAGTGAATAGCTGTCGTCTAAAGATGGTAACTGAGGGATGGAGGTATAAGTATGTGATTTGGAGTCTGGAGAAAATCCATAAACAGCAACTGGCAAAAGATGTTGTCTTGGGGGAGTAGGACTGGGAGGGAACAGGGGCAAGTACAACAGGAGAGACATGATTGCTTTTCACTGTAAGCCTTTCTGATGTAACTGAGTTGTTGCCACTATATATACAACTTTGATAAATATAATTTTTGTAAGGAAACCTTTCCCTATTAGGATCTTCCAGCATGTCTAACCTTACAAGGCCTCAGAGCCAGGTCAACCCACATACCCTTCCAACAGACTGGCCTGTGCCCACCTGCAGAGCAGAAGTGGCCCTGCTTCAGCCACCCTGAAACTTGGTGACTCAAAACAACAAAAATGTGTCATTTCTCTGCATTCTGTGGGTTGACCAGGTGGTTCCTCTGCTTTGCCTAGTGTCAGCTGGGACCCTGGATGACTGGAAGGTGCAGAATGGCCTCACTCATGTGGCTCCATCAGGCTACTGGCTGGGGATCTGTAGAACTGTCAACTGGCAGCCTTGGTTCCTCTCTGTGTGGGCCTCTCCACTTGGCTGCTTGGGCTCCCTCACAGAATGGCGGTGAGGGTCCAAGAAGGAGCCATTAAAGAAGCAAATGCAGAAGCTGAAAATGACTGAAACCATGATACTTACATAGCATCCCTTGCACTGCATTGTAGTCATCAAAAGAAGTCAAGGGCCTCCTCAGGTCCAAGAGTACAGAATTAGATTCAATCTCTGAATGACAGCAGTGGCAGAAACAGGAAGGCTTCATGGCAGAGGAAAAAGACTCCACATGACCCTCCCATTGCTCCAACAATTCTCCCACCAGCCACACCTCCACGGACTGCCTGCTGGAGACTTCCCATCCAAACTTGTGCTTCTGCACACATCCCAGCCCTCTCAGACGCATCCTCTCAGTCTTCTCTGTACAGTGCAACCCATGGTTCCAGACTGACATGGTCACCTTGGCTTTTGGTGTTTTTATTGTTATCTTAGCCTTCATCAGATTTTATTTTTTATTTATTTTTTAAATTTATAATCATCCTTTTGAGAATTATTCACCAGATTTTAAAATCCCAGATGATATAAACTAAGTCTTCTAAAATACTCTGTATATCCTAGTGAACATCATTTCCATCCCTCCCACTGAGAATTATAGTGAACAGATGCAATCAATGTTTAA
The DNA here is from genome assembly GCF_002776525.5 of Piliocolobus tephrosceles. Taxonomy (NCBI): domain Eukaryota; kingdom Metazoa; phylum Chordata; class Mammalia; order Primates; family Cercopithecidae; genus Piliocolobus; species Piliocolobus tephrosceles. The sequence continues at coordinate 44,282,918 of NC_045453.1, read as the reverse complement.
CTTATGTATCTATGAATATGTAATTTATATATCCATACTTACAAGGCTGCCACATTGCATAACTCCAGGGAAGCACTTCTATGTTATAGGCTATGCCAATGGTGTCCCCTGGAGGTATGCAGTGTGCAGCTCATACAACCGAATATGGCGTTCCTGGATATGGATGCTTGGGAAGAGTATATCTTTTATTCGACTTCTCTAGTACATACTCATTTTAGGGTAGTGGCTCTCAATCTGCACATTATAATCACCTGGGCAGGCCACACTGCCAAGCACTTAAATCTGAATCACCTCATGGTGGGACCCAGGCATCGGCATGTTTAAAGTTCCCTAGGTGATTTTAACATGTAGTCAAGGTTTAGAACTGGTACTCTCAGGGGATGCGTACAGAATCCTTGAAAAGGATTTTGTCTTTGGTAAAAGTGTAAAAATAATTGGCATTCGTGTACAGAAAAAAATAGAAAGTTGCAGGAAACTAAAAAACAAAATAAAACAAAACCAGTTCTATGCACTGAAGAAAAACCCTGTTGTGGTTTTTCTTTCTTTTCTCCATGAATATCCTTTGCCCCCTGCAGTCACACAGTACAGAAAGCTTTGCTGGGCTTCACCCTGCCTCTCACTTCAGGTGGGAAGTGGGGAGGGAGCATGGGGCTTTTGTCGGTGAACTTTGCTTTTCCCTCTGGCCTTAGGCCAAAAATGTGAAACTTTTTTGTTTGCAGAGATTGTCCTATTCCTCCCTTAAACAACCTTTCCTGGCCCAACAGACACTGTAGGACTTAGCTGGGTCAACGTCATGGTCTATACCTTCTGCGGCCTAAGCTGGCTCCAGACATTGGAGAGAGAATTGTATTAGTTTTGCTGGGCCTCGGCCCTGCCCTCTCCGTGGGGCATCTCCAGTGCAGGACCCTGGCTGATGGCCAGGCCTCTACACATCCATTCTGTCATTATCCAGAGCAACTGCCCGCACCCCAGCCCCAGGTCTCCCTCCTCATTTGGTTGGGTCCCCTGTTCCTGACCAGACGCCTGGTCTGGTTCTCCTCTTCCTCTCCCAGGAACTTGCTTGCTCCTTTGGGAACTCTGAGCCTCAGACCTGGCAGAGCAGGAGCGTTACCCACTGGCAACATCCAGCTGGCCCCATAGCTGACCACCTACCACCTTGGGGACATTTGGCTCCTTATGTTGACCCTGGGTTTGACCTGCTGTTGCTGCATCATCAGAGAGAACCTTCCTCAGCAGCCAGCCCTGGGGTTCCTCTACTCCCACCTCCACCCCTGGCTTCGGCCCCGCCTTCTGTGATGTGAGGGATTCATGAGCGCATTTGCTCTCTCCACAAATGTTTACTGAAAGCCAATTATGCACCAGGCACAGCACTTGGTGCCCACATTAGAAAAGGTTCCTCCCTCCTACAGCAGAGAGGGAACACAGTGTCTCTGAGAGGGACATTACCAGGTGATAGGACCCTGCCTGGGATTTGGAAACCACTTCCCAGAGGAAAAGGGGCTGGGAGCCGAGACATGCAGGATGATGAGAAGCTGATGGGATAAGGGCGCAAAAGCCTTCCAGAGAGAGGGAATGGCATATCCTAGGGTCTGTGCGGAGGCTGGAGGGAGGCCATCGTGGTGGGGTCTCTCCAAGCCAGAGAGTAGAACTGAGTGAGGCTGTGAGGTGGGCCGGGCCAGAGCGCCAGATTCTGTGGGCCAAGCAAGATCTTAGTCAGCCTTTCAAGACCCTTCCATGGTTTCTAGGCAAGAGAGTGACACAATCAGACACATCCACCCATCAAAATATCCAGCTGCAGATGCAGGAACCACCATTAAACACTCCCCTTGTGTCATCTGTGGAAGGAGACAGACACTGGGAATGTGATTTGCCTGCCAAGATGGGAAGTGGGTCACCCACTGGGGGGCAAGAGAAGAAGAAAGACTCTAGTATGTGTATGTTTGTACACCTTCTTGGCCAGGCATGGTGGCTCACTCCTGTAATTCCACTGCTCTGGGAGGCTGAGATGGGAAGATTGCTTGAGGCCAGGAGTTCAAAACTAGCCTGGACAACATAGTGAGACCCCACCTCTAAAAAATTAAAAAGTAATTAGCTGAGTGCATTGGCACATATCTGTAGTCCCAGGTACTCAGGAGGCTGAAGTAGGAGGATCACTTGAGCCCAGCAGTTCAGGGCTGCAGTGAACTGTGACTGAGCCACTGCACTCCAGCCTAGAGGACAGAGTGAGACCCACCTCTAAAAAGGACACACATGCACACAAATAGAACAAAAATTATGACTAATCCTGTCCCTTCGAAAAGCTTAACTTTGCTATGGTTTGAAGGTTTGTCTCCTTTGAAATTCATCTTAAAACTTAATTCCTAATATGGCAGCATTGAGAGGTGGGGCCTTTAAAAAGAGACTGGATCGTGAGGGCCATTCATGTATTAATAGGTTCTTGGGTTATCACGGCAGTCGGTCATTAAACAGCCAGCTTGACTCTTGCTCCTACCTCTGCCACAAGATCCCCTGCAGCACCTCAGGACTCAGCAGAGGGGCCCCACCAGCAAGAAGGCCCTCACCAGATGCAGCTCCTCAGCCTTGAACTTCCCAGCTCCAGAATTGTAAGAAATAAATTTCATTTCTTTACGAATTACCCAGGCCCAGATATTCAGTTATAGCAAGAGAAAACAGACTAAGACTAACACAAGCTCGAATCTCTTCCTGAAAAGCAATCAGTCAAATCCAAATTGAGGCACAGTCTGCCAAACAAATGACCGAATGCTTTGAAATATCAGGGTCATGAAAGACAAGACAGGCCCAGAGGTGGCTCCAGGTGAGAGGAGCTTGAGCGGAGGCACAATGGAGGGAAGCAGGTCCTGGCTGGGTCCTGGATAAAGAGGGACACAGGCATGACAAGAACAACTTGCAACATTTGGACGTGGGCCATGTAAAGAGACCAGGCTTGTATCCACATTAAATTCATTGAGGGTGGTCATGGTTTCGTTGTTATGTGAGAAAATGCCCACTATCTTAGAAGAGACGTGTGGAAATATCTGGATAAAATCTCAAGGTATCTGCAACTATCCTCAAATATATGAAGAAACTAAAAGGCCTGGTGCAGTGGCTCACACATGTCATCCCAGCATTTTGGCAGGCCAAGACAGGGCGACTGCTTGAGGCCAGGAGTTTGAGACCAGCATAGGCAACATAGTGAGATCCCATCTCTATAGAGAATTAAAAAATTAGCCAGCTGTGGGTAGTGCACATCTGTAGTCCCGACTACTCAGGAGGCTGAGGCAGGAGGATCGCTTGAGCCAGGAGTTCAAGGTTGCAGTGAGCTATGATCATGCCATGGTACTCCAGCCTGGGAAACAGGGTGAGACCCTGTCTCTAAAAATATAAGTAAATAAAAAGAAGAGGAAAGGATAAAAAAGGAAAGAAAGAAGGTGGGGTAGGAGGAGAAAGAGAAAGAAGAGTGATGGGGGAGAGGAGAGAAGGGAAGGAAAGATACCGGTTTTTTTTTTTTTTTTTCACCAAAAAATATGTTTATATATAGAGAGAGAGATAGCAAATGTGGCAAAATATTAACTGCCGGTAAATTTCATAGTTACTATTCTTGCAAATTTTCTATGGCTGAAAATTTTTCAAGATGAAAAGTCTGGGAATATTAAGATGAACACAAAATAAAAACATTTTTTAAACAATTGTTTATGATTGGAAAAAAAAAAAAAAGAATCTGACTGTTGACAGATTCCAGGACCACTGCAACTCTTCATATTTTAAGAAAAAACAAATCTCTCCCATTAAGCCTGGTGGCCGGGCGATCTATCCCAACCCCTATGGATGACAGGATGTAAAAATCACTCACTTTGGACTCCATGAAATGGGTGAAACATCCTCCTGTGAAGAGGTTGGGGAAGCCACATATTCAGAGGACTCTCGGTTCTTTTCACGCACGTAGACATTTCCAGCAGAGTCATGTCCTGACCTTTCTCACATGCCAAGCTAAAGTCATTTTTCTTTGAATAAGCTGAGATTTAGAAAAAGAAAACAATGATCCAGGTGGCCTTTAAAGAGTGAATGTTGTAAAGGGCATTCCCCGCACTGGGGCTGGGGGCCAGGGTGAGGGCTGGTGGTCTGGGTCACATGGGTTCCATCACGTGCAGCAGCAGTTGGCCTCACCTGGGAGCCTGGGACTGGCCACTGTGTTGCCTTTACTCTTAGAACCGGAGATAATGAAAACTAGAACTCATTACATCTGTAGGTGCCCAACATCAAGTGTGCCATGTGGGCATGGGTCTGGGGAGAGGAGCATTTGGACAGTGCTCCGAAGAACCCAAAGGAAGACAGTGGCCCAGGGAGTGGCGTTCTGGTTGGCTGGTAGGGCCTGCGGTGGGTGTGCACACAGCCATGGCTTCCAGGGGAGCCCTGAGATGCAATGAGAACGGGGGACACTGACAACAATACTCTTGTTCCTGCCCTCTCAGGCCACTCGACTGCTCTTAGTGCTGCCGGAGCATCTGAGTCATGTGCAGGTTCTGCTTTCTGATGACAGCATCCTAGGGAGCCAAGAGTTCAGGCTCCGGAATTGAGAGCTGGTTCAAATACTGCACTTGCTACCCGTAGACTGGGACTTGGGAAGGCTGAACCTCTCCATCCCTGAGATGGGGTAGAATGAGGAGTGCGCTGATGATTAAACGGGACGAAGCCTCTTACTCTCACACACGGTGCAGATCAGAGCCCCCAGTGGGCACCCCCATAGGTGGTAGCGCAGACAGGAAGCTGACCAGGGCAGCAACCCGGAAATATGACAAGATGGAGCAAATCACACTCTCCAGAGATTGGAAGGAGCGCTTCGTCCAACTGTGGGGATGAAGCACCAAGCATCCCCACAGTGGGGGGGATGTGGGGCAGAGCAGTACCAAGCATCACTAGGCTGCCTTCTGGGGAGAGAAGGACTCTGTAACTGGAGGGCCTTTCCTTTTCTGAATAGAGTTTCCAAGTTTGGATACTGAACTGAACCATCTGAGAAGATAATGCTGAGGCAAAGGCACATTCAGCCATTTTCCTCCTCTCCGCCTCCCTTCTAAATACCATCAAGTGCTGCATACACTAAGGTGGTCCCATAAGATGACCATGGAGCTGAAAAATTCCTGCCGAGGAAGTCGAGGCTGCAATCAGCCATGTTTGCATCTCTGCACTCCAGCTTGAGCAACAGGGCGAGACCCTGTCTCAAAAAAAAATTCCTGTCACCTGATGACGTCATAGCTGTCATCATGTTGTAGTACAATACGTTACTCGTGTGTTTGTGGGGATGCTGGTGTAAACAAATCTACTGCAGTGCCAGTCATATAAAAGTCTAGCACATATAAATACTGTATGTGCAGTGCATGATATTTGATAATGATAATAAACTACTATGTTACTGGTTTATGTATTTGCTATAATTTTAATCATTATTTAGAGTGTATACCTTCTACTAATTTAAAAAAAAATCGTTAATTGTAAAACAGCTTCAGGCAGGTCCTTTGGGAGGTGTTCCAGAAGAAGGAAAGCATTGTTATCCTAGGAGATGACAGCTCCATGCATGTTACTGCGCCAGAAGCCCTTCCAGTGGGACAAGATATGGAGGTGGAAGACAGCGATATTGATGACCCTGACCCTAGATCTAGGCTAATGTGTGAGTTTGTGTCTTTGTTTTTAACAAAAAAGTTCAAACTGTTAAAAAAATTAAAAATGGGAAAAACTCATAGAATAAGGATGTAAAGAAAGTATTTTTGTACAGCTGTACGAATGCACTTGTGTTTTAAGATAAGGGTTATTACAGAAGAGTCAAAAGTTAAAACAAATTTAAAAGTTTATAAGATGAAAAAGTTACAGTAAGCTAAGGTTAATTTATTATTGACAAAAGAAAAATATATTTTCTAAATTAGCCTCAGTGTACAGTGTTTCTGAAGTCTACAGTAGTGTACAGTAATGTCCGAGAACTTCACATTCACCCACCACTCAGTCACGCACTCACCCAGAGCAACTTCCAGTCCTGCAAGCTCCACTCACGGCCAGCGCTCCACAGAAGTGGACACTTTTCATCTTTGATACCGTATTCTCACCGTGCCTTTTCTCTGTGTAGATATATAAACACTTATATTGTGTTACAACTGCTTGCAGTATTCAGGACAAAGACACACTGTGCAGGTCTGTAACCTGGGAGCAACAGACTACACCACATAGCCTAGGTGTGTAGTGGGCTGTACAATCCAGGTTTGTGTAAGTCACTCTGTGATATTCACACAAGGAAATTGCCTAATAATGCATTTCCCAGAACATATCCCCCCCAGTAAAGGGACATATGACTATACATGCTAAGGAAACATTTAAGGAGCATCCGTTTCAAAATTTACATCAGTGGAGAAAAGAAAGATTATTCAAAAGATCCCAATTCAGCTGGGCGCAGTGGCTCATGCCTGTAATCCCAGCACTTTAGGAGGCCGAGGCAGGCAAATTACTTGAGGCCAAGAATTCAAGACCAGCCTGACCAACACGGTGAAATCCCATCTCTACTAAAAATACAAACATTAGCCGGACGTGGTGGCGGGTGCCTGTAATCACAGCTACTTGGGAGGGAGAGGCAGGAGAATTGCTTGAACCCAGGAGGTGGAGGTTGCCATGAGCCGAGATCGCACCACTGCACTCCAGCCTGGGCAACAGAGTGAGACTCCAACTCAAAACAAACACACAAACAAACAAATAAAAGATCCTAATTCAATGGGACAACCAGTGGTCATCTGTGAAAAATTAAAGCTGAATCCCTACCTTACTCCTCACACCAAAATGAATTCCAGATGGATCAGAAATTTAATCCCTGAAACTAAAACCATAAAAGCATTAAAAATAGAATACTTAAAAAAAAATCTCAGAGTGAGAAAGATCTTTCTTAACGTAACACAAAATCTGGAACACATTTTTAAAAATAATAATACATTTGATTACATTTAAAAAATGTAATTCAAATGTCAAATAAAAGTTGAAACACAACCAACAAAGCAAAAAAGGTGTTTACAACACATGCAGTTGGCAAAGGTCAATTTCCTTAAAATATAAAGCACTTCTAGAATCAATAAGAAAAAGAACAACAACCCAACAGGAAAGAAATGGCAAAGGATAGAGCAAAGCTCATAGAAATGGACCCACAAGTGACCTTTTTTTTTTTTTTTTTTTTTTTTTGGAGATCAAGTCTCATTCTGTTGCCCAGGCTGGAGTGCAGTGGTGCAATCTTGGCTCATTGCAACCTCCACCTCCCAGGCTCAAGCAATTCTCCTGCCTCAGCCTCCAGAGTAGCTGGGATTAGAGGTGCACGCCACCACACTCGGCTAATTTTTGTATTTTAGTAGAGACGGGTTTCATCATGTTGGCCAGGCTGGTCTCGAACTCTTGACCCTAGGTGATCCGCTCCCCTGGGCCTCTCAAAGCGCTGGGATTACAGGAGTGAGCCACCTTACCCGGCCTCACAACTGACTTTTAAACATAGGAGAAGATGCTTGACCACACTTGCATTAAAAGCAAAAATTAGAAATATGATTGTATACCAATTGCTTTTAGCTAATAGACTGGCAAAACGTTTCATAGCACCGTGTGTTGATGAGAGTATAGAGAGACAGACATTCTCAAATATTATTACCAGGAGTAAAAAATCAGTACTATTACTCTAGAGGGCATTTTGACAACATTTATAAAAATTTAAAATGAACGTATCTTTTGGCTAAGCAATCCCACTTCTGGGATTTATCCTACAGACACATGGGCACACATGCCAAGCAATCTAGTTACAAAGCTTTCTGAGAGAGCAACATTGGAAGCAATCCAAGTCCTTGGCAATAAGAAATTGGTTAAATAAATGTACCATCCTGCAAGGGAATACTAGCAACCATTTTTTAAACGAAGCAGTACTTTATGTGCTGATATGAAATGATCTTCAAAATATATTAACATATATATATGCTCTTGCTTGCATAAAATATCTCTGGAAAATGCACAGGGCACTGGTTGCCTCTACAGGGGGGAAATGGAAGCAGGCAGAGAGGCCACTTATGTTCATGTTTGATTGCATTAACATGCACATGTATTACCTATTTTTAAAAATAACATTTCTATAGCTATTACACTTGGGTAGGTCAGCCATGGCTTCCCTATGGATAAGGTTAGTCTCTCGATTCAGGAGCCAAATGCCAAAGGGACTCCAACAGTGATTCAGGTTTGGAAACAAGGAGCCCGTGGGAGTCTGTGCTGACCCATCAGAGAACCCAGTGGAACATGGCAGCTCCAAGGCAGCGCCAGCCTGAAACCCTGTGAATGTGCTTTAGGCCAACCAGACGGGTAGAGCGAGATGGGGGGGGGGGGGGGGGCACCCTGAGCCAAGGAGCCAGTGACTTCCAGGAGAAGAGTGAGGAGAAAATTCGAGGCTTTCCGCATGAAAGGAGACAGAGCCGGGACAACATTCAAGGAGGCCAGGGGGATGCTGAGGGGGCCTGGCCGGGGTCCTGGCAGGAGCATGGAGAGCCCCTTCCCAGACAAAGACCTGGGGCCAGTCTCTGAGAAGTACTGAGGTACCCACCAGGCTGGAAGCAGAGCCCTTCCTGCCTCTGCCCCGGCCACATCCACAGTTTGCGGGCATTTGCTGGCCTCCACCTTAGGCCCAGCTGAGTTAAGGAATTCCAGGGAACAGCCACCTCTTCCCACGCCCACCAAGCCGACCTTCCATGGTTTCCATGGGACGTTTGGTCACACTGGGCTCAGAAATCTGCACTCTGTAAACTCACCGGTTTCTCCGTGACTGGGGTTTCCCTTCGTGCCTAAGTGTTCCTTTGGGAAATGTTCAACCTTTTTTTGGCCTAGTTAAGGAGAAAGGAATTTTTCCAGACTCAGTCAAAGATGTTGGCTCAGCTTGATTGGGAGGGAAAGGTGATTTTAATAAGGCTGGGGGTGGTTGTGGGGACAATGTGTGACCCCCCCCCCCAGAAAGTGGGACCGCACACGGCCCTGGGGTGGGCAGTTCTGGCTCCTCCTGACCTGGCCGTCCCTCCCCAGTGCCATGAGTGCTGAGCCTGGTTGCCTTGGTGACCCGTTTTCAGTCCTTGTTCACCCCCTAACCATCTCATGTTCTCTCGAGCCTCCTTCCATCCCCAGCACAGTTCACACACAACATAAGTGCTCAAAAGCCGAGTTGAGGGGCCCTCAGCCGCCGCGGGCCGCCACGGTGAGCCCTGGTGTCTCATCACTGTTTCACCACGGCTGTCTCCACCCCTCTTCCAGAAAAGCTATTGAGAAATAGAACTCTTTGACATCACCTCTAGCTAAAGTAGCTGAAACAGCTTAAAGGAGTGATTTCTACAGAGTCCTATGCCCTGCCTAGATTCCTGGGGCTTCTTGTCTCATGGGGTCTGCAGAGCCAGCGTCTAGACCCCTCATCCTGGACCCCTACCCAGCATCGGCCTCCTCCACGTAGTCTTCTTGCTCCCACTGCACGCTGACTTTCTGCCAAACCATCTCCCTCCTGGCTTCAAACTTTTGTCGGGAAAGAGATGAAATCAGCACTTGGAGAGCTGGAAAGGGAAAAAAACAGCTGCTTTTCACAAAATGGGCTGGGGCAGGGAAGGGGGAGCAGCACAGCTGGATCTTGGTGAGAAAGCCAGAGTCTGGTGGGAACGTACAGCTCACAGCAGGAGAGACAAACACACACACCTAGCGGCACCAGCTCAGGGGCTTGCTTGCCAATGGCACCTTGTGCCATATTCTTCAGATACAGACACATCTCATATTCACATTAACCATCCTAGGGCTGTAGAGATTTTCTCCATTTTGGAGACGTAGGCACACACAAAAAGGATTTCTCTTTCCCTTAGTTCTCCTATAAGAATAATTACAGTGCATGTGCTTGGAACACAACAAAGAGTGGTTGGGGCCTGTGGCATCAAGGCTGCCAGGTAGAATTGCTCAGGTTGCACAGACTCTGTGGCATCTTGCAACTGTGGCCGTGTGACTTTGTGGACCTCTGATAACAACTATGATTTTTCAAGAGGAGCCAGGGATCTGGATTTTTGTGTAAAAATCACCTGAGATTCAAACATTGGCAACTAATTCAGAAGCTTTATGGTATTAAGCAGTCAGTAGTACATTGTGGGCCAAGCAAAACATGTCTGTGGGTAGAGTTGGGGTTGAGGGCTAGAGTTTGAGGCCTCATTTATGGACGAGAACTGACACGTGTACCCCAGCCAGGAGCAGGCATTGTCGGCACTCTACCAATCCCCCAAATCCCTTCCTCCCCTTTTTGTGTCCATGACCCCTCCAGCTCCAAAGTGCTTTCTCTTCCTGCAGTGTGCACCTCACTTAGCTCATGGTATAACCTGTTTCTTACCATTCCGCTTTTCACCTGCCTTCCTCAATGATAACTCTAATATAATAGTTGTTTTCTGGTTTGTTTTTGTTTTGTTTTGTTTTGTTTTGTTTTGAGACAGAGTCTCACTGTTGCCCAGGCTGGAGTGCAGTGGTACAATCTCAGCTTACTGCAATTCTCCTGCCTCAGCCTCCCGAGTAACTGGGACTAAGGGGCCCGCCACTCCGTCCAGCTAATTTTTTGTATTTTTAGTAGAAACGGGGTTTTGCCATGTTGGCCAGGCTGGTCTTGAACTCCTGACCTCAAGTGATTCGCCCACCTCGGCCTCCCAAAGTGCTGGGATTATAGGTGTGAGCCACTGTGCCCAGTCTAATATAAGAGTATTTTAAAATATCAGTGGCTTATCATGCATGATGCTAGGTGCTTGACATAAATATTTGTTTAAAATCAACACATCTAAGGGAGATCACATTAATGCTTCATTTACTAAATGTCTAATGGCTTTTGAGTTGTAAGGCAAGGTTTCAAAAGCCTAATCAATATATATATTTATGTTATATATATATTTATGTTATATATATATATAAAGTTAACATATCCACATCCTTATGATGCAGGTAATGGGATTATTCACTTTTTTTTTCAGACGGGGTCTGGCACTGTCACCCGGGCTGGAGGGCAATGGCACGATCTCGCCTCACTGCAACCTACACCTCCCAGGTTCGTGCAATTCTTCTGCCTCAGCCTCCCAAGTAGCTAGGATTACAGGTGCCCGCCACCACACTCAGCTAATTTTTTTTTATTTTTAGTAGAGACTGGGTTTCACTATGTTGGCCAGGCTGGTCTTAAACTCTTGATCTCGTGATCCGCCTGCCTCGGCCTCCCGAAGTGCTGGGATTACAGGCGTGAGCCGCCGTACCTGGCCTATTCACATTTTATGCATAAGGAAAGTGAGGCCCAAAGAGATCTGAACACAGCTTATAAGCAGCATTTCCTGGGGGTCTTCTTCAGAGGGCTCCCTTCACCTTGCTTGGAGGGACAGAGAGCCCAAGGTGCCTAGAAATTTGCATTCTCCTCCCACACCTGCAATCCTTGTCCAATGACTAATGGGCACAAGAATTTGAAAGTCCAGCTCCCTTTTGGGTTAAGATAACTGAAGTGTCCCCTGCACTCAGAGCTCCCCCTCAGGATCAGGCTGAAGCCGTCATCTGTAGGACGTCATCTGTAGGCCAGGCCTGTGATCACCCTTGGCTTGGTTTCCTCTCTACCCCAACCTGCTTCCTTCAGCCCCTTCCCAGTTTGCCCTGGGAGCACTTCTTTAATAAATCACAGGCACACGAGTCCTTGTCCCAGATCTGTTCTGGAAGAATCAACACTTAGGCACAGCCAAGGCTAGTGGGCAACTCCTCTTACAGTAGAAAAAGAATCACTCTGTCAGGGGCTGGTACAATTGTTTGAGGGCCTCGGAGGACACAAGCTATAAAAGGACATTGCTTTCTCTGAGAACCAAGTAGCATGCTGGGACCCCTCCTGCAGCCTCTCTGCTCTGCCACCCCACCCCTTCCTCCACACATCACCCCTCCATATAGATGTGTGGTTGCTGCCAAGCATCCTTCCACCCCTCCCCCTGCCCTGGCAACCATGAAGATGGTGTGTGTCTGACCCTGCCCCAGCCCCAGAGTCCTGACTGGAGTAAGTCCTAGCTACCTTGTCATAGTGGTTGGTACAAATAACCCAGACTGAAGTCACTTGGCATATGAGATTCCCATGGAACACCACAGGGAGTGGCCCAGAGGCTGGGAACACAAATTCAATCTCGAGGGTATACAGGCTTGGAACGTGGGGAACGCCAGCAGAAAATCAAGTGGATCTACAGAAATGGGCAGACAAGAAAAGTGAAAGGAAAGGACACCAGCGCCCAAACCTGGCTTCTGTTGCTTGCCAACAAAAGCATTGTGACAATTCCCAGGACTCCCAGAGATCTGTTGTATGTTTTGGAAATTCACAGAGCACCTAAGACTGAGCAGAAATACAGAGGAGGTAGACACTGGTCCAGTGTGGTTGGTAGATGCTGACAGTGGGAAGCACAGGATCTGCCCAGGGTGTTGGGTGCTTCTGCAGAAGAGCCAATCCTGCCACCAACATGGAAACCCCTTGCCTGATCCCTGCAGCTCCAGTCAGCCAGTCACTAAATGACAGCCATATGACTACTGTGCGTGATGGGCTCAACCAAGTGCATCCAATACAGCGTGCAAACTCAAGGACCTTGCAATTTGGTTAGAGGGACCATATTGGCTGCATAGGGTGGGGGTAAGGGCATGGTTTGGGGATCAGATGGACTTGGGTCTGGGTAGCACCAAATCTCTGTGGGCCTCAAGTTCCTTATACGTAAATGAGGGATAATATCATTATCTATACCATAAGGATGTATTGACTTTAAAAAAATATTTTATAATTAATCAGGCTTTGAAACCTTAACTTGCATATAATTCAAAATCATCAGACATGTTGTAAATGAAGCATTCATATGATCTTCCTTAGATGTGCTGACTTTTAAACAATATTTATGTCAAGTACCCAGCATCATGCCTGATGAGCAATTAATGTTTTTAAATATTGACTATTATATTAGAGTTATCATTAATGAAGGCAGGTGAAAAGTGAAATGGTAAGAAACAGCTTATTCTGTGCCCTAAGTGAGAGACACAGACAAGTGGGGAGGTCTTTGCGATTGTTGGTCTAGGAAAGCTTAGGAAGAGAGAGGCTTGTGCCTCCTTTAAAAGAGGGGGTGAGGGGGAGCTAATGCTGTTACAAGGGCCTCCACCTCTGATCAGAGAAGTGCTGGGAGCCACGTGAGGAAAGAGGGTTTGCGTGGGCAGGACTCCATTACCAATTGGAGCTTCAATCCCAACATGGCTTTCGTTCCAAGGTCTTTATCCAGAAGTCTGGTTTGAGGGATAAGAATCAGGGAAATGTCTTGGCTCCCACGTTAGTGTATGTGATGAAAAGAGACAGGAACTGGCATTTACTGGACCTCTACAATGTACCAGGCCCTGTGTAGGTGTTTTTATAAATAGTGTATCTGTCAGCTCTTCCCATAATAAAGCTGTGTAAAAAAATTCACAGCATACAACATGGAATTTGGCTGGCCTAAGCAGGGCTCAGCTAGGCCTGACTCCAGGCCATGGGATGGTCTGTCAACATCGTTGACCATAGCAAGTCACATGGCTAAGACCAAAGCTAAGGGGCATTAAGTACACTCTGCCACCCGAGGCCATAGCAAGAGTGTGGACATCTAATATTAATGCTACTACAGGGAAGTGAAAATAGGAAATTATTATTCTACCTTCTACAGAAGCTGTTTTATTCTATCCTCTTCAACAACCCCAACAGGCAGCCATTATTAACCCCAAAGTAGAGATTTTAAAAACCCAGGCTCAGAAAATGCCACAGTAATTTAGAATGTGTAAGCCACCAAACTAAGATTTGTGCCTTGTCTGCCTGGCTCCGAAAACTGGGGTCTTCTGCCATTCTGGGTAGCCTGTTAAATTGAGAGTTTGCATTTTAAACCATCCATCTGCGGGCAACAGTGACCTCTCATAAACCACCGTCAAAATCAGAGAGAAGGATTTGAGTACAAGTAGGTGGTTTGGGAGGTGATCTCAGGAAGCACCATAGAGAAATGTGGAAGAGAAACAGGGAAGGGAAGCCAAGAAAGGAGCTTTCTGGAGCCAGTTACTGCTTTGGGAAGATGGACTACCGGGGACAGGGTGACCAATACGAGAGGGTCACACACTTCAGAGTTGTTGCAACCAACAGGCGGGGTGCTGGGGTCCTTGTCCATCAACTTCCAGGAGCCATTGAGAAGCACCACCCTGGTTCACTGGGTCTCAATCTAAAATCATCTGGGAGTTTGTCGTTGTTGTTGAGACACAGTCTCACTCTGTCACCCAGGCTGGAGTGTAGTGGTGCAATCTCGGCTCACTGCAACCTACCTCTGCCTCCCCGGTTCAAGCAATTCTCCTGCCTCTGCCTCCAGAGTAGTGTGTGCCACCACGCTCGGTTAAATTTTGTACTTTTAGTAGAGATGGGGGTTCACCATGTTGGCCAGGCTGATCTTGAACTCCTGACCTCAAGTGATCCACCCGCCTTGGCCTCCCAAAGTTCTGGGATTATGAGCCACCACGTCTGACCAAGTTTTTGTTGTTGTTGTTGTTGTTGTTGTGTGTGTGTGTGTGTGTGTGATGCCTGGGTCTCACCTCCAGTGATTTTCAGCTAATGAGGCTGTGTCAGTGTGAGCATGGGACTGGTGAAAGCTCCACTGGTGACCTGTTGGACATGGTAGTTTGGGAAGCTCTGGTCTTGCTAGTTCCTCAGATCCCTCTGAGCCTACAAGTTCGAGGCCTCTTTGAACAAGCTCAGCTGAGGGTGGAAACCCTGAGAAAGTGGCCAGTGCAGCTGGAGATAAATCATTCGTTGGCCAGGGCTGTAGCTGGTGGCGGCTTGAGAAATGAACTTTTTGGCCTTAACTCCGCTGTTTGTGCTCCCGTGACCATAAGGGAACTCGACGCACAGATTTTCTTTTTAGAAAGAAAAAATAAGGTCAAGCATATTTTCCAAGATCTAATTTCCCTCCAATGTCCTGAAGAAACCTTTCAAAAAGCTTAAACTGCCTCAACCCCAGTCTCTAGTAATAACATCAAAGACTTTGAAATGGAGACCCAGTGTGACTTTGCTTAAGTAAATAAAAAATAGGGAAGGAGATAAATTAAAAAGAGCATGGGTTTAAGAGAAGTCAAATTTCCACCAAAAAGGTGGAAGACGGAAGCTGGTTGGTGGGGTAAGATGGGAGGCAGATGCCGAATTCCAAGAGTTTAAAATTCAGGAAAAGAAGAGAAATGCACTGTCTTTGCCAGATTTAGCAAATAAAAATATGGGATGCCTAGTTCAATTTGAATTTCAGATAAACAATGAATTTTTTTTAGTGTGTGTCCTGTGCAATATTTGGGACATACTTATACTAAAAATATTATGCATTGCCCATCTGAAATTCAAATTGAACTGGGCATCCTGGATTTTATCTGGCAACCCTAAAACATACAAAAATTGGTCTCAACTGGTCGGGACACCCCTAACCAGGTGTCCCTGAGTTAAATTGGGTGCCTCTGTGCTAAACAAGATGTCTCTGGTCTTAACTGGGCATCCCTGGCCTTCTCCCATTTGTAACTGGAGTGGAAATACCCATAAAGGAAGATGAGGAAAGAAATGGATGGAAACGGGAGGAGACAGAGAAAAAGGAGGTCTCCATGGGAAGGGCAGAGGCACCAGCATCCCTCTGCCTGCTTTCTCCTGCCCCTGAGCTCTCAGCACAGCTGAGGGACCTGAGGTCAGAGTCCCCGTCCGGAGTGAGAATTCGCCTTTCCCTCTGTGAGCTGAGGATTTGGAGGAGGGTCTGCAGAAATCAGGAGGGCTGTCTGCCCCAGCCCCGGAGAAATGAGATGGGGCGCTGGAGGTTTAACCCCCATGCATGTACTTGGGACCACCCCTTCCCCATCGCCTGCCCTCCTTTGCCCAATCCTTTCCTCCATGTGCTGCCTCCATCCACCCTCTTCTCTTCCTCTCCCTCCTCATCTCTTACCCTCCAAATAAGGAAGCCAAAGGCAGTGGTGTGGTCAGGGAGGATGCCTGCAGGTCTGGTCCCTGCCCCCAGGCAGAATCCAGTTGCCAACGAGGCAGCTGGGGAGGGTTTGGAGGAGGGGCTGTGGGTGCTGCGTGGTGCTGGGGATCCTAGCTCGCTGACCGCACAGGGCCCCACCGCTGGCTGCGAAGGACTCAGTGCAGCTGTCCCAGGCCTGCCAAGGTGCCTGCACTGGAGCCACGTCAAGGTGAGAAGAGGGCCTGGCCTGCAAGGCAGCAAAGAACAGCTTCACTCCTTCACTGCCAGCGGCTCTGGGAGGTGCAAGATGACGTGGCCCAGTCATTCCACTCCCAGGAACTGAACCAAAGAAAACAATCCAGCCCAAGAAAAGAGATCTGTTCTCAGAAATATTCACAGCAACATAAGGGAAGTGGTTTCACAAACACCGGCATGTCAGCACCGTGGAATGTTCCTTTATTTCAGCCGACATTTAAGTGACCACTTGGTGACAGGCATCCTGCCAGCTACTGGGGACACAAAGGAGGGTATAAGCTGATCCCTTTCCTCTGGGGTTCACTAGCAAAATGAGGGACGTTGAGAATGCAGCCTCCAGAGTCAGGTAGCGATGGGTCTGCATACCTGTCTGTC
Organism: Piliocolobus tephrosceles; assembly: GCF_002776525.5. Classification (NCBI taxonomy): domain Eukaryota; kingdom Metazoa; phylum Chordata; class Mammalia; order Primates; family Cercopithecidae; genus Piliocolobus; species Piliocolobus tephrosceles. Next base: position 44,266,260 of record NC_045453.1, on the reverse strand, counting down.
CCCTCATCTGTAAAGTGGTAACACCCCATAGGAAGTGGTAAGGGCCAGTGATGTGACACGCATCATGCACGCAGCACAGTGCCTGACACGCAGTGAGTGCTCAGCAGTTACCAAGCACCCTCATGGCTCCTCCTACTCCTGCAGGGGTGTGACAGGCATGGTGGCGGGAGGATGTGTGAGCCGTTAGGAGTACACAGAAGAGGATGTGTAGGTGCCACCACTGAAGCATGCGCAAGTGCTGAGAGCACAGGGAATGAGGGGTTTAATTCTACTGGAGATGTCACCAAAGGTCACCATAGGCCTTAACTCAGCTGGATCTTGAAGGATGTATAGAAGTTTATTGGATGGACAAGAAACGAAAAGACATGCCATGTAGAAGCAAACCTGTGGGCCCAGTGTGGGCAAATTCCATTCAACCAGGCTCAGCTCTCCATCATGGTCCCCAGCCTTTTGGTGATGATCTCAATCTACTCAAGATGTTTTCAGGCCAGCATTGAAAGGGAAGGTTCTGGGTCTCTACCCTTTTCTTCCCATGATTCTTAGCCCCTGTGCAAATGTTCCCACCTTTCCTAGCAGTCTTTGCATTCTTCACATCAAGAGATACTAGAAAAACCAGGAGTGAGCCATTTCGATGCCCACTTACCCACAACCAGGTGAAAAGATCCCACGTTCTTGAAGGAAGGGTCTGTGGTGATAATATTGATCATAACAGTCAACAAACACAACATCTGACTTTTTTTTCTTTTCCTTTTTTTCTTTTTTGAGAACAGGGTCTCACTCTCTTGCCCAGGCTGGGGTGCAATTGCACAATCACAGCTCACTGCAGCCTCCAACTTCTAGGCTACAGCCATCTTCCCACCTCAACCTCGGAAGTAGCTGGGATTACTGGGCTCTGGAGTAGGGCAGCCCTGGATTTGAACCTAGATTCACTATTACTAGCTGGGTGACCCTGAGTAGGTCAAGCATGCACCACCACACCTAGCTAATTTTCTTTCTTTCTTTCTTTCTTTCTTTCTTTCTTTCTTTCTTTCTTTTCTTTTCTTTCTTTTCTTTCTTTCTTTCTTTTCTTTCTTTTCTTTCTTTCTTTCTTCTTTCTTTCTCTCTCTCTCTCTTTCTTTCTTTTCTTTTTTTAGAGATGGGATCTTGCTATGTTGCCCAGGCTGGTCTCTAACTCCTGAGCTCAAGCAATCTTCCCACTTCAGTCTCCCAAAGTAGCATTACAGGCATGAGCCCTCACACCTGACAGTTTACTCTCTATCGAGTACTTTACAAACACCATCTCTGTGAATTAAATATTCTTATCCCCTGAGCTTAGATAATGCAGCTGAGGTGACATGACCTGCTGAAGGTCACCAGCTACTAATAGTGAATCTAGGTTCAAATCCAGGGCTGCCAGAGCCCATTCCCTTACAATGGGTAATGTTACTAAAAATGCCAAAAGAGGCCGGGCGCGGTGGCTCATACACGTAATCCCAGCACTTTGGGAGGCCGAGCAGGGTGGATCACAAGGTCAGGAGATCGAGACCATCCTGGCCAGTATGGTGAAACCCCATCTCTACTAAAAATACAAAAAATTAGCCAGGCATGGTAGCAGGCGCCTGTAGTCCCAGCTACTCAGGAGGCTGAGGCAGGAGAATGGTGTGAATCCAGGAGGTGGAGCTTGCAGTGAGCCGAGATCATGCCACTGCACTCCAGCCTGGGCAACAGAGCGAGACTCCGTCTGAAAAACAAACAAACAAAAAATACAAAAATTAGCTGGGTGTGGTGGCCGCACCTGTAGTCCCAGCTACTTGGGAGGCTGAGGCAGAAGAATCGCTTGAACCCAGGAGGTGGAGACTGTAGTGAGCCAAAATCACGCCACTGCACTCCAGTCTGGGCAACAGAGCAAGACTCCGTCTCAAAAAAATTAAAAATATGCCGAAGAGCTAAGTCAGGGCTTTGATCAAAAGATGGGAGAAGGCAGGGTTGAGCTCTTCATTGAGAGAAGGGGTTAGCTGGTGATGTTGTCATAAATCCACGAGGGGCCACAGTTCTAGACCTGAGTGCTACACATTAACCCTCCTCTTGGCACCAGACACTGCCCTGCTTGTCGTTTCTGTATGGATCAGGGTCCCAGCACAAAACCAAAATCATGTTAGATCTTCCAACTCAAGGAGTTTTATAGAGGGAACTTGTTTTGCAGCTTTGAACTGATGAACAGCCATATGAGGATGTCGAGGTCACCCAGGGTTTAGTAATAACAGGAAGCCACTGCTACCATCACAAGGGCTGGGACAGGAAGGGACAAAGGGACAAGATGGGGTCATCAGAGCTGATGGTTCTGGGGCCTCTGGCAGGAGCTGGAGCCGCAGCAGAGAGGCAGCCACTGCCTGACACACCCCCACAAGCAGAGCGGCGAGACATACGCTGACCTCCCCCCACCTCTGCCCTCCAGGCTTCTACTTATTTGGTCAAGCCCTATCTGAAGCCAGAGGGCAGGGGCACTGGGAGTGACCCTCTCCACAGTGTAGAGTGTAAAGCAGAAAGGAGAGAAAAGGGTCTGAGAGAAAACAGGAGGAGAAAACAGGCACAATGTCTACCCCCAACAACTGCCCTTCAAGGTCATTGTTTTTATCCCATTGTAGAGATGAGGAAACTGAGGAAACACTCATATCCACACGTGCACCTACACATGGACACATCACATACACATATGTACACACACAACCGTTATGCACATACATCATACGTGCAGGTTCACTGCTTCACTCTGAAGAGGTTAAATGACTGAGCCAGCCAAGATGAGGCAACTTTTAGGTTGGTGGAGACCTAATTTAAACCCAGTTTTCACAGCTCAGGCCAAGCTGGTCACCTCCAGGACTTTGTGAATCATGAAGAATCCAACCACAACAAAACAGCAGCAACAACAACAACAACAGCATAACGATGTAGGGGGCCTTGAAGTTCCAAAGGCTTAGCCGGTGTGGGGCCAGGGATCAAAGGTCCTGAGATGACCATGGTGCTCGTGTTTCCCTCTCCTCCTCGGCTCCCTAAGTCCCAGCTGCAGAAGAACATTCTATTAAGCCACAGTCAGCACCCTGGGTTTTTATTTCCCAAAAAAGGCAATTTTTATTTCCTTCTTTGTGCTCTTCTCTATTTTCCAGAAGGTTTTGTTGTTGTCGTTTTGGGGGATTTTTTTGTTTGCTTGTTTTGAGACAGGGTCTGGCTCCGTCGCCCAGGCTGGAGTGCAGTGATGTGATCTTGGCTCACTGTAACCTCCGCTTCCGGGGCTCAAACAATCCTCCCACTTCAGCCTCCCAACTAGCTGGGACGATAGGTGCATGCCATCCCATTGGCTAATTTTGTATATTTGGTTTTGCCATATTGCCCAGGCTGTTCTCGAACTCCTGGGCTCAAGCAATCCTCCTGCCTTGGCCTCCCAAAGTGCTGGGATTACAGGTGTGAGCCACTGCACCTGGCCTATTTTCCAGTTTTTACAAGGAGCATGCACTGCTTTGTTACTGGGAAGGACAGATCATCTTTAGGTAATATTACATGGTAGCAGGCCCCAGATAAAGGCTTAGCAGAAAGAAAGTTGGGACAAAAGAATGGTGGCAGGAAAGAGGACTGGCCAGTACAGATGGCATGTCACTGTCCTGCCCCCTCCTTCCCTGGGAGGGGCCAAAGCCAGGCACCATTCACATGCCATGGTCTGGGCTATTCTTAACACACACTCACACATATGCACACAAACCTCAGGTGTACAAATAGACACATGCGGTTACACATATGACACACATAAATATACACACACAAGCACACACACACACGCCCTCACAAGCATGCCTGCCCATGATGCACGTGCATACATACACACACATATTTGCTCACACATACACACACATATAAACACACCTCTCATGCACAAACACACCCACATATCCACACGTATACGTACACATGTACATATCACATACGTACATGTACACACACAACCATTATGCACATCATACACACAGGCTCGCTGCTTCACTTTGAAAATGGGATTTGGCAAACTTTCCTGGCACAATCATCTCACAAGGGTGTCTCTGGCCTCCTCTGAGCAGCTCCCGATAATGCCTTCCAGGAGCAGGGGTGCCTTTTGTCTGAGCCCCAGAAAACGCATTGCAGGTGTTGTCTCAGGGCTGGGCTGCAGAGAGCATTTCCCTTTGTAACCACAGGCTGGGAGGCCCAGCCCATCCCCTTGAGCACTGGGCAACCCGTCAGCACCCAGGAGCTCAGCCCTCAAGAAGGCTTCCAGAATCTCCCTTCAAAACCTCACAAGCAGCTCCATACCCTAAGGAGAGGCTGCAGTTTGCAGAGTTCCAACTTCCCCGGAGGAAGCCTGTGAAGCCAGACCCACCTGGGCCCTCAGAAAGGCCCTTGGAGTCGGAATGCTTGGATCCAGTCCCTGCTCCTCTCTGAGCCTTGGTTTTCTCATCAGTAATGGAACAGACCTTTGAGCTCTCATCAAGGGCTTGTAGCTAATGCTATAGACTGAGCCTCTCAACCTTCAAGGCAGCTGGAGAGGAGTTTAATTCAGAAGATAACATACACCCAAAGTCCTTAGCCATCAGTATTTATTGCTGGGGGTTCCACAGTCCCTGCTGGTATAAATATATAGGTAACTGTAACTTACTCCCCCAGAGAGCCCAGAAGGCTGGGAGGAGGAGGGGAACCCCACACACCTGTGCAGTCACCCCCCACCACCCCCACAGGTTAGCCACAGCCCAGTGGTTTGGCAAAAACATCTGCCCCATGCTTCCTGGATAACATACTCAGCAGCAGAGGCCCAGGATGGGAGGGGCAGCTGGGAGCTGAGGGCCTCCAGGACGGTCTCGAACAGGAAGGGATGGCAGGCGCTATGCCTGCAGGTGCAGTGACAGGGTCACATGAGTCAGGTAGGCAAGTCATGGGCCTGTGACTTTTGAGGACCAAGGAGGAGGACATGCTCAGGAGGGGCTAAAATGTCCCTCTATCACCTTCCAAAGATGGTGCCTAGCAGAGATCCAACTTAGGGTTTTTGCTTCTTTAGAGAAAGACATTGTCAGCTACATCACAGAATGGGTGGGAATAGGAAGTTAACTTGGAAAGATATGAATTATCATTCTTTGGAAAAGGGGAATGAGCTTCCAATGGTCCAAGGACTCAGGAATGAGTCCACTGGGAAGCAGAGTAACTCTGGTGTCCCCAGAGAGCCAGGTCTGCAGCGACGCCAGGAAGTCCTGCAATCATGCTAGGCTTTGGCCTGCTGAGAGAGGCCCCTGCCCCAGGCTTCAGGCCCTGCCGAGCTCCATGCTGGCTCTTCTGGGCCATAGTCCTCCCCACAGAGTGAGGAGTTGGTGAGGCCTAGGGGACATGCCCAGCTAGACGATCATACACACCCCCTTCTAGAAGGTACTCCTCATCCTGAGGGTGGCCAAGGGGCCTCTGTCTGCAAAAGAATGATGGAGTGTGGTTGGCCCAATATGTGTGCTCAGGGCACCTCAGCATGAAGGGGACTGGGAGGTGGGAAGGGAAGGAGAGGGAAAAGGGAGGCCTCCTACCCAGGCTAAAATCCCCACCCAGTGATTTCTGCTTAGACTGGCCACCCTTGTCATAAAGGAGCCAGGAAAAGTGACTGTGCTATGCTTAATAGTAGAGGCTCTATAACTGGTAAGATCAGTAAAGACGATTGAGGGCAGGCAGCTGGCAGCCTTTCTGTGCTTCACTTTTCTACTAAATGCAGCAGAGGGGAGAGGGTAGTCCCACACCAGAGAGTCCCTACCACAGAGCAGACCCCCTTAGCACCCAGGATCACTCCAGGAGCTGAGGACTATATCCAGCACCCACACCTTAAACTTGACCAGATGCAATTACTCAACCATCCACTCACAGTTTCCTCAGCCGGCCACTGAGGTCAGAGCTAGCTAGACCAGACTTTCTGCTGCTGCCCTGGAGATCCCCGTTGGCACTGGAGACTCCTGGAAAACAGAACGTATTATGAGTCAGAAGCAAATGTGGAATTCTGTACTTCCTGCCGTCACCCACACGTGGGGCGTATCCGCTACTGCTGTATAACAAATCATCCCAAGAATGTAGTAGTTAAAGATAACGATGGTTTACTTTTACTCACAAATCCGTGGATGGTCTGAATGGTTCTTTGGATGTGGGCTGGGCTCAGCTGGCCTCAACTGGGCCTCACCCCTGCATCTGGAGGGAGCTGCCGGCTCATCTGGGCACTAGCTGGTCCCAATGGTCTCAACGGGAACGGCTCCTTCTGCTTTGCATTCTCGCCTCCTCTGGGAGGCTGGCCCAGGCATGTTCACAGCACAGGCTGGACGGGTTTCCAAGGGCGCAATGGAAGTGTGCTGGGCCTCTTGAGGCCTGGGCTTGGTTGCACCACGTTCTATTGGCCAAGTCACAAGACCAGCATGGATTCAAGGGGTGGAGAAATAGACTCCATCTGTCGGTGGGAGGAGCAGCGAAGGCACATTGTGAAGGGGTATGATAGGGGAGGGAATAACTTTGGCTATTTTTGCTTACAAACAGCCTACTACAGGAAGTGTGGCCATTTGCCCTCCAGCACAGAATCAGCCTGCAAGCTGACCTGGAAAAATTCCTATGAAAATTCTTTTGCAAAGTTAGGGCCATTTGGAGGTTACGTGGTGAGAACATTCAGATATATGTAAATGTCTGACCATGGTAGCTGCAGCAGTCAGGGCCCTACCAGAAAAATAGAGCCCCAGCCACGTAGTTCAATAGTGAATTAATACTAGAAACTGCAGCCTGACCTTTGAACAATGAGGAAGTTAGGGTCATCAACTCGGCGGAATTGAAAATCCACATACAACTTTGACTCCCCAAAAAGTTTACTAATAGCCTGTTGTTGACTGGAAGCCTTATTGATAACATAAACAGTTGATTAATACATATATGTTATAAATATTGTTACTGTATTCTTACAATAAAGCAAGCGAGAGAAAAGAAAATGTTATTAAGAAAATCGTATGAAGGAAAAAGCAAATGTATTACTCATTAAATGGAAGTGGATCATCATAAAGGTCTTTATCCTTACTGTCTCCACACTGAGTGGGCTGAGGAGGAGGAGGAAGGGGAGGGATTGGTCCTGCTGTCTCAGGGTGGCAGAGGTGGAAGAGGAGGAGAAGGTGCAAGGGCCGGCAGGAGAGGCAGGCACACTCGGTGTAAATTTATGGAAATTTATCATCATTTCTGTCTGACTTTTTCCTTCTCATTTCTCTGAAAATATTTTTGTACAGTACTAATTCTTCTTCCACCATTTGCTTTAGTTTCGGTGCCCAAACCATAGAAGGGTCCATGTGGTAAAAGAAGTCAAAACAGTCTGTTTTTCTTTTTTTGAGATGGAGTCCTGCTCTCCCCAGGCTGGACTGAAGTGGCATGACCTCGGCTCACTGCAACCTCTGCCTCCCAGTTTCAAGCAATTCTCTTGTCTCATCTTCATAAGTAGCTAGTCTACAGGTACAAGTCACCATGCCTGGCTAATTTTTGTACTTTTGGTAGAGATGGGGTTTCACCATACTGGTCAGGCTGGTCTCGAACTCCTGACCTTGGGTCATACACCCACCTCAGCCTCCCAGAGTGCTGGGATTACAGGCGTCAGCCACTGCGCCTGGTCAACAGTCTTAAGTCATTGGAACCCTTCTGCCAGATTGTCTAATGTCAATCTCTTTTCTCACACTGCATCTTCTATGTCCTTTTTTTTTTCTAAGCCAGTCAAATTTAGCAGTGAGGGTTGTATACCAACTTCAGTGACACTAATGTTAATAAGTTCTGATAATCCACTACTATGTCTTGTTTCTCATTGTCCAGCTCTGGTTCAGAAGCATTTGTCTCTATCAAGTTGTCTTCTGTTAATTCCTCTGTGTGGTATCTGTTAGCTCTTGAATTTCTCCAAAATCCGTATCTTGAAACCCTTCACTCCCCCGACTTTTTGCCATATTCACAATCTCTTTTCTTTATTGGCTCTGTCAAAAATCCTGCAAATCATGCACATCTAGACACAGTTTTCTCTAGCAGGAATTTAATGTTTCAGACTTGACGGTTTTCACAGCTTTTTCTATAACAACAACCGCATCTTCGATGGTGTAATCCCACCAGACTTTCATGATATTTTCTCTGTTGGGATTCTCTCTCATAGCACTGACAGTCCTTTCCATGGAATACTGTGTGTATTGAGCCTTAAAGATCCTTATGATCCTGATCTAGAGGCTGATGTAGAGGTTGATCTAGAGGCTGAATTAGAGACATTGTGTTTGGGGGAAAGGAGACCACTTTGACACCTTCGATGTTGAACTCATAGGGTTCTGGGTGGTGAGGAGCATGGGCCAGGGTCAAGAGAACTTGAAAAGGAAGTCCCTACCTCACAAGGTACTTTCTGACTTCAGGAACAAAGCATCGAAGGAACCAGTATAGAAAAGGAGCTCTCCTTCTCCAGGCCTTCTTGCACAACCAAAAGACTGGCAACCGGTGCTTATCTTTTCCCTTCAAGGATCAGGGTTTAGCAGCTTTATAGATAAGGGCAGTCCCGATCATAAACCAGACTGCATTTGCACAGAAGAGTAGAGTTAGCCCATCCCTTCTTGCCTTAAATCCTGGTGCTCACTTCTCTTCCTTACTAATAGACGTTCTTTGTCCATTTTTTTTTTTTTTTTTTTTCCAGAATAAGGTACCTTCATCTGCATTTAAAAACCTGTTTAGGTAGACATCCTTTCTCCTCAATGATTTTCTTAAATCATTTCTTAATGGCATCTGGGAACTCATCTGCTGCCTCGTGGTCAGCAGGAGCTGCTTCTCCTGTTATCTTGACATTTTTTAAGCCAAACTTCTTTCTAAAATTATCAAACCATCCTTTGCTATCATTAAATGCTCCCGTTTTAGATCCTCCAACATCCTTTTGCTTTAAGTTGTCATAAAATGACTTCGCTTTTTCGTGAATCATATTAGAGTCTCTAGGTATGCAATCCTGCACCCACATGAAAGCTGCATTTTCAATATGAAAGGAATTTTGCAAAAAAAGTGCAAGGTTTTTGTGTCTGCTGGCCCAGCAATGGCTTCACAAATTTCCTTTTGTTTTTTACAACGGTTCTTATGCTGGTTCATTTGTTTTTGAAATAGTAGGCAACCACAGCTGCAGACCTCAATCTATGGTAAACATCAAGCAATTCAACTTTCTTGTAATGTCATGGCTTCCCTCTGCTTCTTGGGAGCACCCCCAGCACCACTAGTGGCACTTCATATGGGTCCCATGGTGCTATTCAAGGTTTATGGTATTGCACTGAACACAAAGAAAAATACGCAAGAACCAGAAGAGATCACTTTTCACTGCAATATGCAGTTTATCGTTAGAGACAAACTGCTCACAGGGAGATGCTCAGCATCATATGGTGTTTAAGTGGATACTTGCAACAGGAGCTTGCCACAATAGCAACAAGAGGTGGCTATGAAATTATAACAGTAGTATGGTATCAGTATAGTTAATTCTATGCAGTTATGATTTAATACAGTATCCTCATTTGTTTCCATTTCTCTTGGCTGAAAGGCACCATGAATGGTCTGTGTTGGTATGTGTAAGTTTTGATAAATTTTAACTTTGTAGAATAGATTTATGTATATTTTATGGTAGTAAATGATAAAACAGACCCATATCTACATACATTTTATGCATTCATGACATACCTAACTTTTCCTGAGTTTTCTTGATATTTCTAGGCCATGTTGCAAGCTTTTTTAAATTACCACAAATCTCCAAAAAATGTTTATTGAAAAAAATCCATGTAGAAGTGGACCTGTGCGGTTCAAACCCATGTTGTTCAACTGGTCACCTGCAGTTGCAAAGGTGACGGAAGAGCTGAAAACCTAAACAGGGGAGGGTAGAGCAACCCAGAAAGTAGAAATTGCTGCTTCCCCAGGGCTGGAGGGACGAAGGAAGAGAAGGTATCATTAGGAGCTGAAGTTACAGAGAAGATTTAGCCACTGCCGGAGGCATCACCTGAAGCAGAAAAGGCTGGAGAGAGAATTATCCTGGCTTCTCTCTTCCTACCAAGCTCAATCCCCTGCCAGTGCTTCCCATTGACTGAACTTGTCAGGAAGCCAGGGTGCAGGGGAACCTGGGAAATGTAGTCCTCAAAGGTCAGGGCCATGCAACACAGCACAACAGAGAAGGATGAGGGATGGATCTGTGAACAAACAGGAAAGTGACAGGCTCCACTGCCTGAGCTGTGTGATGGGGATGAGAAGGGCCCTGTGCCTACCTGAAGGCAGGAGATTGCCTCAGCTGGTAGCTTTGTGTCTTTTCTGATCCCTATAGAAATGGACAGCATGAGCGGTAAGGGAGAAGGCTTTGTCACCCTGCCCCCAACAGGAGGAGATTGTGGGAGAATGACCTTAGGTGGGGAGATGACCTGTGGTCTGGGGAACCAGGATGGCTGGGTTCTTGAGTGGCCCTGCCAGCCAGAGCTGGGATCAATCCCCGCATTTGCAGAAGCAAACGTTCAGCATTGTGGGGAAGTCACTATATATAGTAACTGCCGTAGATGAAGCATCCATTGGTCCAGGCACTAACCTTCATGTTTTAGGTGGATTATTTCATGTAATCCTTTTAATAACGCTTTGAGATAAGCACCAAGGGTATTCCATAAAACCTAGAAAAAATTGTTATAGCCAAAAAAAAAAAAAGTGTTCCAGTCCACATATAACTGAACAAAAAAGTCCTGAAACTGAAAAATGAAAAATCCCAGAAGGTCTGAGTGTCCTGTGGCTGCTTGAGGCCAAATTAGACCTTCTGGTCAACGTGATTTCCTGTACTGAATAGAAAAAAAATAAGCTTCTGTATATGTTTTATGTATTGAATCATACAGTATCACTATATATGTTTTTTCATTCAATATTTCTTACAATCCAGCATTGTAAAAGTTTCACATGACATGACACTTTAGAGGGAGAAATGGAAGATCAGGCTGAATGTGGTGGCTCATGCTTGTAATCCCAGCACTTTGGGAGGCCAAGGCCAGAGGATCTCTTGAGCCCAGGAGTTCAAGACCAGCCTGGGCAACATGGTGAAACCCCATTTCTACAAATAATTAAAAAATTATCCAAGCACCGTGGCGCATGCCTGTAGTCCCAGCTACTCCAAAGATTGAGGTGGGAGGGTCGCTTGAGCCCATGAAGTTGAGGATGCAAGATCATGCCACTGCATTCCAGCCTGGGTGACAGAGTGAGACCTTGTCGAGAGAGAGAGAGAGAAAAGTAAGAGAGAGAGAGAGAAAGGAAAGAAAAGAAAAGAGAAAAAAGAGGGGAAGAAAAGAGAGAGGGAAAGAAAGAAATGGAAGATCAGAGAAGTGGAGTAACCTGCCTAGGATCACACCGTTTGTCAACGAGAGGCACTGAGTTGTTCAGTGATGGAGCGTCTAATGTTGGGTGTGTATGTTCTGACAGTGTCCTAAGGCCAAATATAACCTGGGGAGGGCACCACTACCTCCTTGTCATACAATGGGTACATTGTCTGTCAATGGCACGTGGTTGCACACACCTCCAGGGATAAACGGTCAAAAGTCAGGAGACTCCCCAGCTCTCCCTCATAAAAATACTGTATCCTGAAGCGAGTGGGGCTCTCCAGTCCAGCCCCATGTGATACGCAGTCCCAGTGGGGCCGGGAGATTTGCCTAAGGTCACACAGCTGGTTAGAGGGGAACCACACACCACCACCGCGTGCAGCTGCAAATCTGTTTCATGGCCTGCTTCCTCTCTTTTTCCCTAAAATGCCTTTTTTTTTCCCACCACAGAGTTTCTACAGTTCAAACCTGAAGGGTAGGTTGGGTTTTGTTCGGTTTTTCACACACTCCTTCACAGATTACAGGTGAGATTTTACTCTCGAACTGAAAGTAGAAATTTATTGTTTGCTTTAAGACACGGCTCTTTCTCTCTTCCCCACCCCAGCTACATTAGGATCCTCTTGTCCTATCAAAATAATAAAAATAAAAATAATAATAATAATAATAATCCTATGGGACAGAAAAGGGAAGAATTTGTGAGTTTCCCATTCCTGGCTGGACATTTCCCACAAATGGCAGTTAAGTCTTCATTGACTAATAGAAAAAGAGCAGCTCCAGCCCCATGACTTCATGGCACAGGCAAAGTCAAAGGCGAGGAGAGCTCACCTTAACTCTGGTGTAGAGACACAGACTGCATGCCTCTTGTCCAACTCTTCCATCAGGGAGCCAGAACGTCCATATCTTCCGGGTTCCTGTAGGTTGTGTTTAGGGAGAGATGTAAGACTCTACTGGAACTTACGTGCTGGGAGGGCCAACAGTGCTGACACTTGGTCCTCTTGGTCTTGGTTGATGAATAGCAGGGAACATGAACCTATCTGTATCTCACTCAGATAGAGGTGGACATTCCAGTCAAAAGCTAAGCTACTTCTGAACGCAAAGATGGTATATCAGTTTTGCTGCGTAACAAACCATTCCAAAATGTAGTGGTTAAAATAAATATTGTTTATTTAGCTCATGAGTCCTCACATTAGCCATTTGGGTTGTGCCCAGCTGGGCTCATTCGTATGTCTTTGGCCAGCTGCTGGGTTTGCTGGGCCTGTCTGATCTGGGATGGCTCAGCTAACGGTATGCCTCTGCTCCACGTGGTCTCTCATCCTCAGCAGCATAACCTGAGCTTTATGCACAGTAGCCTGGGCTTTATCCATGGTAACCAATAGGCTCCCAAGAGCAGCAGTACCCAGGGCCTCTTGAGGCCTAGGCTTGGAACTATCATAAGGTTACTCCCAACATATTCCAATGGCTAAGTCAAGTCAAAAGGCCATCCCTGATTCAAGGACTGGAAACCAGCCCCAGAAGCTGCAAAGTCACATTGGAAAGGGGCATAGATTTAGGGAGGGAGAAGGACTGTCACCATGTTTGCAAATGATCTTCCCCTATATCCATTCAAAATTCTTCTAGGAACAAAGTAGGGGTTTCAGGAAAAAAAGTGGTGAATCAAATAAAACATCCAAGTAAGAGTTTGTGGCACCAGCCTGTTGTACACCTCCTAAGTGCAAGTCTTAAGCCTCAGCGGTGGGCAGACCCTAAGCAGCAGCAAGCTGGAGACTGCTAACACTGGCTCATGAGAGCCAGCTGTTAAATGCTCAGGAATTTTGTGACAGTTGTTAAACCATCATAGCTTGAAACTGACCATGGTGGGAGTATTTACACTATGGGAACTGGCCAGCACTACAAATCAGGGTGCTTTTTCTCCTGGAGAGCTGGTTTAGTCACACACCATCCCCGTTAAGCTGAAGAAAATACTGTCTCCTCCAACCTAAGGAGTAAGACAGATATGCAATGAAAGATTATCACATGCCAATCAAGCATGATGATTTCAACACAAGGAATAAACTGAGAGACTGGAGGCAGCGGGAAAAGGAACTCATCATTTCTGGCGCATAGAAATTATGTAAGGCATCATGGAGGAGGTGGTCTTTTCAGCTGGGCCTTGAAGGAAATACAGAGATAGCCACAGCCAGAGGGAAGGCTGCAGCCTGCGGAATAACCAGGCACAGGCAGAAGCACCTTCAGAGAGCAGGCAGCCAGCCTAGTGGAAGGGGCTTAGCCCACAGGTGTTTCATTTAGTACCACTTTTGCTTCAAGTGACAGAAAATCCCAAACAACAACGACTTAAGCACGTTGGTTTAATTCTCTTCCTATAAACGATTTTGGGAAATGATCGTGAATGATCGGTGCTTTGCAGGCACAGTGGCTCTGCCTCCGACCAGCCCTCACATCTCCTCTTGTACCAGAATCTCCCAGAACAGGTGCATGATCTTCTTGTCCTTCTCTCTCCTTCTTGGGTGCTGCAGGCCATCTGGCAGCCCGGGATCTGACACCCAGCTTCCCCACTCGCAGCTGTGTGAGCTCAGAAAGGTTGCCTAAGCTTTCTGAATCCTGGATTCCAACTCGGTAAAATGGAGCAACGTAACTCACAGAGGGTTACAACAACGCAGGGTGTAGTGTAGGAGGGGGTGAAGGTGGGTGTGTGTGTGTGTGCGTGTGATGAAAGAGAGAGAGAGAGCCTCTCCAGGCCCTGGTCAGAGACTCCTTGGCCTTCTCCTGCCTGCTGGGAGAAGCAAGGCCTCGCCTTTTCCCAGGCTTGGGTGATGGAACTCTTGGGGAGGGAGCCCTGGCAACCTGGTCCTTGTGGAGTTTGGTTCCGTGTGGGCAGCTGTGTGAACTGAACCTTGACCACTTCAGACCAGCTTCACTGAGGTGGCCACTTCAAAGGGCCTGTGAGGATGCCTGCCCCAGTCCCCAGCCCATCCACCCTCACCCACAGCCCACGCCCCATGGGAGGGGACTGTGCAAGGAAAGGGCCTCTCTGGGAAATGATGTCTACCCCTCCAGGATCAAGGGGTAGGGCAGTCGGGTTGCAGCTGGGGAGGAGGTGAAGGCAGGAAGTATGCTAGGTCAGTGGCCCAAGCAAATATTTGGCAGATCAACGCTCAATGTTGACCTCAAGTGCTTACCACTGGGTCACCAGGAAGTGGCTTCTTGCCACTCTCACCCACGCCTCCCCTCATGGCAGCCTTCAGGGATGGGGGCTTTTCGGGCTGTGGTCAGGGGCTCACCTGTCCACCTAGGCCCCTGGCCTAGAGTGCCCTGCCTTGCCCACCTAATTGGAGGTGGTCTTGGGACACATCATTTTTTCCTCCAAGTGAGCAGTTGGCAGAGGCCAGATCCCACCGGGGAGCCTCCTGCCCTGTCCTGGGTCCTCTCCTAGGGAAAGGCCAGCCCACTCACTCTCCCCCAAACAACTGGGGGCACACATACCTGGCCTCTCTCCTACAGATGAGGATGTCCCTCTCCCAGGACCCTGAGGGAGGGTCTGGGAGGGAGGTGGGAGCCAGACCCACATCCCCTCTGTGGCTGGAGGGGGGCCTTGCGCCGGCTCAGACAGGTGCAGAGCATCGCCTCAGCCGAGAGGGAAGCAGCACCTCTCCGAGCACTTTGTTCCACTTGCTACAGGGCTAAAAATACACTGGCACTGCCAAAGGCAGTCCTTGAGAGCCCAGGGGAGCTGGCAGTGGGGAATAGCTACCCTAGCACCTGGCACTATTAAAGGAGCACCGCAGGATTAGCCATCCCCCTGGGCCCTGCCTGCGCCTGTTGTCCCCACTCTGCACTCTTCCTGCAGCATAGTCCGGGCTTCCCTGCACCCCTGCTCTGCCCCTGCCCACTCTTTCCCCAGGCTGGACCACCTGCACCCCTGGTTGGAGCCTCGGGCTGCCTACGTGACTGCGCTTTTGCAGATGTCAAAACAGCAGCTCTCCTGCAAAACACCGAGAATGCTTCCGATTCCTCCAGCGAAGCTACAATTCGCCGTAAAGCTGAAAATGAAAATCCTTTTAGTGGGCCACAACCCAGTTTGTGAATTTCTTAAATTCAAGAAATGTGCATTGACATCCTGCTTCTATAGGCCTTAATCTTTCCAGGACCTCAAGCCTCTTTGAGAGTCTGAAGAAAGACAGGGACTCAGAAAAAAAAAAAAAAAAAAAAATGCTCCTAAGCAGCAATTGCCAAGCAATTTTAGGGAACTGGATTTTAGGGAAATGGAGACCATGAACCCCATCCACACATGCGCACACTCTGAGTTCGGAACGCTTGATTTGCTGGAAGTCTGGCAATGAGCTAGACCCTGAGATCGAGAGATGAGGAAGATGGGGGACTGCTGGACATGCAAATGCCACCAATGCCATGTGCATTTTTGTTTTGTTTTGTTTTTTGTTTTTTGTTTGAGACGGAGTCTCGCTCTGTCGCCCAGGCTGGAGTGCAGTGGCGCAATCTCGGCTCACTGCAAGCTCCGCCTCCCGGGTTCACGCCATTCTCCTGCCTCAGCCTCCCGAGTAGCTGGGACTACAGGCGCCCGCCACCTCGCCCAGCTAGTTTTTTGTATTTTTTAGTAGAGACGGGGTTTCACCGTGTAGGCCAGGATGGTCTCGATCTCCTGACCTCGTGATCCGCCCGCCTCGGCCTCCCAAAGTGCTGGGATTACAGGCTTGAGCCACCGCGCCCAGCCCATGTGCATGTTTAAAGAGAGGTGAGAACTGGGGCCTAAGGGCTGCGGGGGCGGTGGGTGGGGAAGACGGACCAGGGTGTAACTAGAATATGGAGAAAAGGGTACATTTGAATGGGGCTTTGAAGGACAAACCCGATCTTACCAGGGAGAAAGTTAGGGTTAGAGAATTTGTGTACATAGAATTTGTGCTCCTAGTAGGGTATGAAAAAGAAAAAACTGAGGGTTTGCAGGGGATACGAAGGCTGAGTGGATTCGTTTTCTGTTGCTGTGTAACAGTCTACTACAAACCGAGAGGCTCGGCACAACACATACTTATTATTTCGGCTTCCGTGGGCCGGTGGTCCACCCAGCTAGGGTAGGTCCTCTGCTCAGGGGCTCCCCAGGTTGCACCAGGGGTCACAGGGACCTGGACAGGAAGGAATCTGCGCCTGAGTTCATTCAGTATTTTAGCGGGATTCATCTCCTTGTGACTGTAGAACTGAGAGCCCCACCTTCCTACCAGCTGGCGACTGGAAGCTGCCCTCAGCTCCTACAAGCCACCACAGTTCCCTGCTATGGGCCCTCTCCATGGGCAGCTCCCAACACAGCTGCTGCTTTTTCAAGGCCGGCAGAGTTTCTATAAAGTGTGCTAAGACTGAACCTTTTATCATATAAAGAGAGTGATAGCCCATATTCTTGCTTCTTGCTAGGAGCAAGTCACAGGTTTTACCTGCACTCAAGAGGTGGGGATTCTACAGGGCATAACGGCCAAGAATGGAGATAACAGGGCCATTTCAAGTTCTGTCAGCTGAGGGAAGACTTCACTGGAAAATAGGCTTGGAGAGAGTTATGAATGCCCTTGCGTGCCAGTGTGAAATGTACGGGAGACAGGGAGTCACAAAAAGGGGATGAGGAAGGAAGGATGAGATTAGAGGCCAAAAGTTCAAGGGGAAGGTGATTAATTTTCTTTTCCTTTCTTCTTCTTCTTCTTTTTTTTTTTTTTTGACGGAGTCTCGCTCTGTTGCCCAGGCTGGAGTGCTGGAGTAGTGGTGCGATCTTGGCTCACTGCAACCTCTGCCTCCTGTGTTCAAGTGATTCTCCCACCTCAGCCTCCTGAGTAGCTGTGATTACTGGTGCACGCTGCCACGCCTGACTAATTTTTGTATTTTTAGTAGAGACGGGGTTTTACCGTGTTGATCATGCTGGTTTTGAACTCCTGACCTCAGGTGATCGGCCTGCCTCGACCTCCCAAAGTGCTGGGATTAAAGGAGTGAGCCACAGCGCCCAGCCTGAAGGTACTTTCTATGGTTGGGAGGGAAAAGGATGAGGAGCTGTGGCCATGGGATGGAGAAGAAAGACCCAGTGTCTGCCTCGCTGACCTGCATTTCCTCTTGGTCTCTATGCAAGTGTCACCTGATCAGTAAGCCTTTCCCTGTCCAACTGACATAAAACACCCGCCCACCTCCTCTCTCAAGCCCTCACCCAGCCTTAATGTCTCACAGCTTACCAGCATGTGTCATACCACGTGTTTGCTTCTTTATCTGTTTATTGTCTTTCTCTCCCTTGTAGAATGGAAGGAGTTTCTTTGGCTGACTGTTGTATCTCCAGCCACTAGAACAGTGCCTGGGATATAGTACCTACTCAATCAATATTTGCTAACTAAACGAATGAATGAATGTATGTACTGAAAAGCTCTTCTGGCAGTAGACTTGCTAGAATTTCCCATAATTAAAAGGCGGTAGAGGAAGAAGTCGGCCATTAGAGATGCTCTAAGGTTTCTGCCTTGACAGACTGGAAGGTGATGCTCAGTGACATGAGAAGAAATAGGTCACAATGGGAAGCAGATCTGGATTGAACTTTGGTCTAGTGGTCCTGAGACATCCAGGTAGCAGCCAGGTAGGGAGAGCAAGGTGGGTGTTAGAAATGTGAGATCCAGAGCTCATGAGGTAAGCAAGAGAGAAGGGAGGAGATTATGTAGTCAGTGCGGACAGGGAACAGATGAAGTCGTGGGGTTCAATGAGAGAGACAAGAACCAAGGACACGCCCTGGGAAAGAAGGAGCCAGTCTGCGAGGTAGGAGGAGACTCTGGGGTCCCCAAGAAAGAGTTCCAAGAAGGAAGGCAGGTCCTGTTCAAACTATGGAGAGGGCAAACAAGGTGAGGTGTGGAAGGATTTGGTGAGTAGAGGGTGACTGGTGACCACAGGGAGAGAATCTCAGAGAAGTGGAGGTTTCCAGTCAATGAGAGGCTGAGAAAGAAGGAACACGAGGCAGTGGCAAGAACAGATTTGATGGTGAGGAAGGTGGGAAGAAAGGAGGGAGGGAAGAGGACAGATCCAGGAGTGGGAGAAGGAGATTCTGGGATGGATAGAAGTTGCTGGCCTAAACGTGCAGCTCAGCAAACTCCCCCTGAGTACCCCTCCCCTGCTGTGCCCCGCCCTCCTGTCAGTGGGATGTGGGAGAAACAGAAGAGAGACTTGAGCACACATTTAAGGACATCTGGGTCTGCTGAACCTGCCCCAACCTTGGGCTTGTCCTAGCTACCAAGAAAAACTTACAGGGAGGTACTCAGTGGGAACTTTGGGGAGCCCTGGGGGCTACTCGGTTGTGGATGGCAGATCCTGGTTCTCACTGTTATCCAGGACTGGAACCCCTTACAGTCTGTGGCAGGTGGCATTTTCTAAAAACAGCCACCACAGTATCTCCCATCCCACTTGCTCTTGTACAACTGACCTTGGCATACTCCTATCGAGGGGGAAAGTCAGTGTCCCTTCCTCTCGAACCTGGGCAGGCCTCTGTGACCTCCTTGGCTGGTGGAGTCCACCACAAACCATGTCAGGTAACCTCATCCTCACGGTTGGACAAGGCCACACAGCTTCTGCAGGTTTCTCTCTCTCGGCACATGAGCCTTCAAAGCCCTGAGCCATCATGTAACAAGTTATCCCAAAGCCACCACACAGGGACGCCCATGTGGAGAGAAACTGAGGCCACCAGCCCCAGTCCCTAGCCCTACCTGAGCTCCTAGCAAATCACATCCAGGCCACAGCACTCACGATGGCCACAATCTGCCTTGCTCTCTAGGGCTCCCCAAGGCCCCGCTCCCCACTCTTGCTGTGCACTCCCTGGGAAGACTAGCTTCACTGCCCCCCACCGCCATACACCTGCCTGGGCCCAGCGGGGATCAACAAACAGGCCGTGGGTACAGCGCCTCCTGAGCAGGCCTTAACAGTGTCTGCACAGGTCACCTGCCCAGCTCCCAGCTCCCCACCCACCCCACTCCAGAAACACGGAAAATCCAGGGACCATCCCAGGCCCAGCTGTGCTCCAGGAAGAAACCGGGCATGCGGCCAAGAATTACACAAAATGGACTTTGGGCCGATTGCCCAAGCTGGACTACTGCCCCCACCTTCTTAGAAAGGGCACTCTTTCCGGAACCAAGGCCATAGCCTGGAACAAAAGCCAGATGTCAGTAGAGCAGGACATGCCAGCTGGGAGGGGCTGCCGGGGTGTAGGAGGCACATACCTGATGCCTGTCGCACCCTATCAGCCCAGGCGGGCAGGGTGCGGGGAGAGGAGACCCCATGTGTAATAACTGTCATCACCTGTTACTGCAGGCAGCTGACTGCTTCTGAAGACGGACCTCCAAGGCCCCTGGGATTCAGCCCCCTCATCCCTGCCTTTAGCAATGGGGATAAATTGAGGTTGCACAACAAGCTGTGCTCCCTGAAAGCAAAACAGATAAGTACAAATCAGGAAAGAATTGTTTCCTATCCTGTATTTGTGTTAGGATACATGTAATCTGTGGCTGGGCATGGTGGCTCATGCCTATAATCCCAGCACGTTAGGAGGCCAAGGCGGGCGGATCACCTGAGGGTCGGAAGTTCGAGACCAGCCTTACCAACATGGAGAAACCCTGTCTACTGAAAATACAAAATTAGCCGGGTGTGGTGGCACATGCCTGTAATTCCAGCTACTCAGGAAGCTGAGGCAGGAGAATTGCTTGAACCCGGGAGGCGGAGGTTGCGGTGAGCCGAGATCACGCCGTTGCACTCCAGCCTAGGCAACAAGAGCAAAACTCCAAGAAAAAAAGGGGGGGATACACGTAATCTGTACCTCTGGAGCATTTAAAGTAAGACCTGTTTTATTGTCTTATTCTCGAGTTATCTTAAAAATATGTCTTGAGCACCTATGATGTGCCAAGCACCATATATTTTCATAAATACATACATGCTTAAATATGCAAAGGATGTCTCTAGAATAGTGGTTCTCAACCAGGGCTGCCAGGGAACGTTTGTCAATGTCTGGAGGCATTTTTAGCTGTCACAGCTAGGAAGGAGCTACTAAAATCAGCTGGGGAGAGACCAGGGATGCCACAAAACATCCTGCAATATAGCAAAGACCTCTCTAGTCCAAAGTGTCATTTGTACTGAGATTGAGAAACTCTAGAAGGATACACAAGAAATGTGTTCAGAGTGAACACAGCCATTGCAGGGACTAGGGGGCCAGTGCGCATGGGTAGGCAAAATCATTGGTTTTCCTTGTGGGCCCTTGTGAGGAAGGGCATTTTGTAGAGTCTCTTACGAAGTACATGTATTACTTATTTTTAGCAAAAAATAACTGTGACTTGACTGAGCCATAATTATTTGGTGGTCTTCTCTTGATTGCTGGGGGAAGGAATTTAAAGAGGAGGAAAAGCAAGGGCCTGCCACAGTACCTGGGACCCAGAGTCCTGAATCCACCTAGCCTTCCTCTAGACGAGTGTCCCCACTTGGCACCAGCGCATGGTGGCCCAGTCCATTCTTTCCTGCAGGGACCATCCTATGCATTGCAGGATGTTCAGCAGCATCGTGGCCTCTCCCTCCCCAGATGCCAGTGGCACTCTCTTCCCTGTTTCGACAACCCAAAATGTCTCCAGACATTTCCAGATGTCTATAGGGAGCAAAAACATCCCTAGTTGGGAACCACTGTGCTCTATTTACTCTGTGAAAATCTAAACACAAAGAAGTCCCCACTCACTGACCTCAGGGACCTATCGCCCAGCTGGATCCTCAGGGAGACACAGACCCACAGACGGGCCATGCCCTGGGCCAAAGGACTGAGGACACGGAGAGAGCAGACACGGCATGGAGCCAAGGGTAGGGGGAGAATGTCTCCTGCAGGAAACGTTGCCCACAGATTCCTGAGCATAGAGAGGGGCCTTTCGGGCTCCCCTAAAACATCAGCCCATTTCTTTCTTTTCTTTTTGAGACAGTCTCGCTCTGTCGCCCAGGCTGGAGTACAGTGCAGTGGCATAGTCTCAGCTCACTGCAAGCTCCACCTCCTAGGTTCACGCCATTCTCCTGTCTCAGCATCCTGAGTAGCTGGGACTACTCTATCATCACCCTGTTACTGCAGGCAGCTGACTGCTTCTGAAGATGGACCTCTGAGGCCCCTGGGATTCAGCCCCTCATCCCTGCCTTTAGCAATGGGGATAAATCGAGGATGCACAACAAGCTGTGCTCCCTGAAAGCAAAACAGGTAAGTACAAATCAGGAAGGAATTGTTTCCTATCCTGTATTTGTGTTAGGATACATGTAATCTTTTGGATCTTTTGGATACATGTAATTTTTTTGGATTTTTAGTAGAGATGGGGTTTCACCGTGTTAGCCAGGATGGTCTCAATCTCCTGACCTTGTGATCCGCCCGCTTTGGCCTCCCAAAATGCTGGGATTACAGGCGTGAGCCACCGCGCCCGGCCCACATCTGCCCATTTCACAGAGAAGGAGGTGGAGCAGAGGGGTGATGTGGCCCCAGTCACAGAGTGAACAATGGCTGGGAGAAGCTGGGACCGCTCTGTTCCCCGCAGCATCCCAACACATCCTGGGAGACTTTCCTTGTTGTTTATCCACACTCTGGCTCCATGGACACCCGAAGTCTCCTGGTGCCTGCTTCTTGAAAGGGGGTCACCTAAGATGGCACATGACTAGCATCATGTATTTTCTGCATTTATCCTGTATTTAGACAAACGATCACTCCGCTGTTCCCAGACACCACAGTGGCTGCACACAGAGGTGTCTCCTAGGGGCTGGAGGATTGCATCTGCAGCCGCACATCACAGGCCCAGGAAATGTCCACCACCATTAGGCTGTGCCACCTTCTGCAGCTACAGGCAGCTAAGACCCGGGGAAACCCAGTTTACAAAACTCTCTGACATCTATATAAGTGAGAGTGGCAGGGAGAAATAGCATGAGAACTAAAACCCACCTTGTTCCAACTCCTTAAGGAAGGCAGCTCGGGGTGAGTCCAGCCTTGGGCAATGAAGTCAGCCAAGAAATTCCTTCCACCAGGTGAGAAAAAGTCAGGTACCAAAGAATCCAGGCTTTAAAGTCAAACTGCTTGGGATTGTAACCCTGTTCTTTGACTTCCTGGCTGTGTGATCTCAGACAAGTTACTCAACCTCTCTGGACCTGAGTAGCTGCATCTATAAGACAGAGATAATAACAGTGACCACTCTATAGTATCAGTCAGCTGAATGCAAGTGAAGTTCTTAGCACAGAGACCAGCACATTGTAATCATGTAACACAGTGTTACATGATTCCTGCTATTATTTTATTATTAAGCATAATTCTAATAACAACTACCTTACCGTGGCTCATGAGCTGGTGTGTGGGGCCCCATAGAAATTTTCACAAATGAAGTCCAGTTTGGAGGCAAAAGGACTGGAAAACAACAAAATTTCTGACCATTTATATAACATCCCTTCTCCCACATCCCATATTGAAAGTATAAAAGGATCTTTTAAAAACAAATTTGAGTGGTGTTTTAGCCCATCTGAACAGCTAAGACCTGACTGCCCTGTTCTTGGTTTCAGCTGTTTTCCAGCTGCAGTGTTTTTCTCATTGATCGGAGAGAAATCCCCAAGGTCTGGCAAAGGAAGCTTTTAATTGCTCTGGATGGACCGATTTTTGGCTTAGCTGCTCAAGCATATAATTGAATGAGAGCGAGAGGGAGAGAGAATATCACTTTGAGATTGCTTTGAGATGAATATACAGTCAGACATTCCCCCTCCTGACCAGATCTCAAAGATTCTCCTAGCCTGACTCCCACAAGCTCTGCAGACAGAGAACACGGAGCAGTCGCTTCATTTTCCTCATCTTTATCAAAACAAGAGTGATCATAACAATCGCTGTCCTTTATCATATGTGCTTCTAGGTTAGAATTCCCGAAAAGTGAACTCTGAGACAAGGATTTGAGTCTGTTGACTTTCTTTGGAGAGAATCCTGGAAGCATAAGGAAGAAAGACAGAGAATGGAAGACAGCCAGGGAAGCAAGTTACGGCTGGCACCGCTGGAGCTCAATCCCCCTGGAGACTCTGGGAGTCAGTGCAGCGTGCACACTTCGGCATCATGTCATCCAGGGATGAGGGCACTGGGGAATTTGTGTCCCAGATCCCATCAGCCATTGGTTGAGGGCTGTTCCTAGGCTGTATTAATTCCCAGGCACTTCCAGCCATCTCCACTACAGGCAGCCCGAAGAACGGAGCCCTGGGGCAAAAGAGCCACAAGTCAGGCCTTCCGCAAAGGCACCAGCAGCATCCCTACAGCACCCAAATAGGACACCACCCCAAAAGATGATCATTGCCCACTTCACCACTCAAACGACCCAATGGGATTTGTGACCTCATTGAATATATAATATTTTTATAAGCAGATAAAATAGTTAAATATCTATTTATAACATTTAATTTACCCTACATGCTTATAATCACATATTATATGTTAATGATATATTAATTTAGGAAAGTTGCTATCTCTGCTCTCATTCCATGACTCAGTTTTATTCCAGCTCTTCCAATTCGTCATTGCTCTCATGATCTTTGTCATCATCAAAGCCACCTTTTGAATCATCTTAATTTCCCAAGCACATCTTCTTTCCTTCCCTCTGGGTTCTTGGCGATACAGCATTTTTGGAATCTGTAGGATGCTTTCACTGAAATTTTTATCCCAAGCCTTGAGCACCTATTTGCATAACATTAGGGCAGCTGGCTGTTCCATTCATCTCGGAGGTGCCAAAGCGTGCTCTCCATAATGTAACCACGGATGGTATGGCTTTCTTAAGTGTCCTTAAAAGACTCGCTCACTCTCACAGTGCAACACTGTGATGCCACACCCTTGGAAATTTGTTCCAAATCTGGGTTACATTTCCTAGCTTCCTTTTTAGCAATTCCTTCAAGATAACCTTAGCAAATAGCCAAAAAAAAACCACCGATCAAGGTCGTTTCAGATAACGTCTCGCCTAAACAGCACTTGGTTGTTTAAAGTAAAATAGTTGGGAGCACCCCACAACATGAAAGACCACGTGAGTCTTTTTTGAAACTAGAAAGGCTCATTCCAGAGATCTGGGGAGGGGAGAACTTTGGTGAGTATCTAATTGTGATAGTGGTTTTGACAGTCACATGCATAAACCCATCTTAATCTTCACAACCACCCCAGGAAGTGGGTTCTATCATTATTCCCATTTAACAGATGGAGAAATTGAGGCTTGAGTGGCTCAATAAGCAGTGGAGTGACAGTAGTGGGTGTTACTTGGGGGTATGCACACCTTCCCCCACCACACGGCCAGCCCTGACTGGGCAGAGCTGTGCCCGTGGGCGTAGCTGGTAGACTCCTGGGCCAACCAGCAAACGCTAAGGAGCAAAAAGCCCCAGCTGGCCCAGCAGCTGTGGTGAGGTCCTCACTCAGCTCCCTCCACTTTCCTGAGTGAGGAAAGAAAAGGGCAACTTCCACCCTTCCAGCTGAAAACCTCACTGCAAAGAAAAGTCCCCACTTAGGAATCTGGAGCTGCTTCCTAAACCCACACCCAAGACCATTTCAAATAGGAAAGCAAAAGTGTGCAAGAGTTTTTAAAACAAGACAAAATGGAAAAATCTTGTCTCCCCCTTTCTTGTCTCTCTTGCTAATCAGTCCATGACACTTTGGGTGTTTACTGATTAACAGAACTGAAGAACTGGTGAGGGCTGTGAAGGAGAGGATTCAGCCTGGTATCATAGGGAGACTGTGGGCTTTGGAGCTGGCAGGACTGAGCTCACTGCGTTCGGGCTCTCTCAGCCTCAGTTTCACCATCTGTAAGATGAGTAATAATCCCTACCTCGCAGTGCAGTGATGGTGATGAAGATTAAGTAGAATGCAGCAGTCAACGTAAGTCAGAAATCGATAGTGTCGATCCCATCCTGCACCGTCCCTCCTTTCCTCTTCTGTTTCCAGACAGGTTATTGTGGGCGGGGTGGGTGGCTACAGTGGGACAGACTGGGTCCCTCTGGAGTTGGGAGAGTTACCATAACAGTAAGTGGAGAGCTGGATGCCTGGCTTCCTGCTCTTGCCTTTCTCAGGCAGAAGACCACGCGGCCTGTCTGCCAGAAAGCCCTCCACCCCACCCCAGACCACCCCAGTCCAGCCTGTGGCCACAGCCGTGTGTGGGACCCTCGTCTCCCCAAGGTGGGGCGAGTGAATGCAAGCCCCATAGCTGCAGCTGCACCCCTGCCTTCCAGAAACCAGGTATGGGAGCGGAAGTGGAGGAAACCAAGAGGGAGAAGAGAGGTCAACAGCCCCAGCAAAGAGAAGACGGAGTGTTCTCCCCAAAAGGACCCCTTAGGGGCACACGCTGGAGGCATGACTGCTGAAGCCCCGGACCAAGCTGAGGGCATCCTGGGTTACACTGGTGGGTCTCAGAGCTGCTGGAAGGCTGCCCCTGGCCTCGTGCTCCCATCTCCTCACAGCTGCGAACTGTGAAGGGTTCTCAAAGGCAGGGTTTCAATTTTGCAAACGGATCTTCAGAAAATTGTGCCTCCCAACTTCCCGCGGCCAGCCACGTCAGCAAAACATACCTCGGGAGAGGAGTCCGCTGCCAAGGAGGCTGGGAAACAGCCCGGAAGCCCAGTGCGCCTCGGGAGGATCTGTTTCCAATTAGCTGGTGGCCGTTCCCCCCAACTCGTTACCATAACCAGATTTGGGGTAAGTGAGCGTGCCCCATCTCACGAACAGTTGTCAGAGAATCCCCAAATCCTACCTTCTGACGGGCCACACAGACCCCCCAGCTCAGGCAGCACGGTGTCCTCAGGAGAAAAATGAGAGACTTGCTCAAGGTGGCTCCTCTGACCTCATCAAGCTCAGACATTCTCTGATTTCGTATTTTCCCTGGACCTCCTTTATAATAATTCCACAGAGTCTAGTACACTAGCCCCCTTAGTAATCCCTCATTATTTAAAAAAAAAAAAAGGAATATGTGAACTTTCTAGATATAGCACTCACACAACTCACAATTCAAAAAAATTTAGCAAAAGGGTCTTGTTTTGTCACCCAGGCTGGAGTGCAGGGGTGCAATCATAGCTCACCACTGCCTCAAACTCCTGAGTTCAAGTGATCCTCCCACCTCAGCCTCCCGAGTAAGTGGGAATACAGGTGTGCACCACCACAGCTGGCTAATTTCTTAGGTATTTTTTTTTTTTTTGTAGAGACAGAGTCCAGGCTGGTCTTGAACCACTAGACTCAAGCGATCCTCCTACCATGGCCTCCCAAAGTGCTGGGATAACAGGTGTGAGCCACTGCGCCCCGCCCAGGGTGCACAATTTAGTTGTCAAGGAAAGACGGGTAGACAGTTATTTTTTGGCAGTCCCTTTCCCCTTTCTATTGCCTACTCCCCAAAACACTGACGGATACACGGTGCCAAGCCATTATCTTTTCTAATTCAAGAGTTAAATAACATTAAAGAATAATTTTGGGGAAAAAGACAAAATTATGACTTATTAAAATATAAAAATTTTATTTAACTAATTAATTAATGGGAAGTAGTTAAGATGTTCTAACTAGTTAAAAGGAGAATTCCAAAAACCATACATGTGTAAGTCAACAGGAGGCTGAAATGAACTTGCAGAGGAAGTTTATCCACAGGGCAACCATCACGTACATTCCACGGGACACAAGGAATTTTGCATTTCTATGAACTCAAATCATTTGCACTATTATCAGTTCTCTCTGACTTACAGAGTTGGAACATGGCTCAAAGGCAATGGAAGGCAGTGATAAACTGGAAGAGTGCTCTAGGCTGGACATTCAGTAGCATTTACTCTTTTTTTGTCCATTTGAAAGTCTTTCATTAATTTTTCCTGATGGCAATATAGGAGACCAAATGGTGGAAGAGTCAATAAAGTGTACACTTAGAGGAAACTGATCCCTCCAGATTGGAATCCTGTGTAAAATTCTTGGAGGAGACAGAAGTTGAGCTTAATTTTGAGGGCTGGTGAAGATTTGGAGGCTGGGTACAATGGCTAACGCCTGTAATACCACCATTTTGGGAGGCTGAGGAGGGAGGATCGCTTGAGCCCAGGCATTCTAGACCAGTCTGGGAAACATGGTGAGAGCTCATCTCTACCAAAAAAGAAAA
This sequence comes from Piliocolobus tephrosceles, assembly GCF_002776525.5. NCBI lineage: Eukaryota > Metazoa > Chordata > Mammalia > Primates > Cercopithecidae > Piliocolobus > Piliocolobus tephrosceles. Next base: position 44,238,770 of record NC_045453.1, on the reverse strand, counting down.
TTTCAATTAGTTGGGCATGGTGGTGTGCACCTGTGGTCCCAGCTACTCCAGAGACTGAAGTGGGAGGATCACTTGAGCCCAGGAGGTCAAGGTGGCAGTGAGCCATGATCATGCCACTGTAATCCAGCCTGAGCAACACAGCAAGAAACTTTCTCAAGAAAAAAAAAAAAAAAAAGATATGAAGAGGAGCACGTCTGGCTACAGAGGCGAGTGTGGGCGGAAGTTTGGTGGGAGGAAGGAACCAGGTGTGTTCTGCTGGCAGGGTGCACCTGTCTGCCCAGAAAAGTGGGTTTGTGAAGGAAACTGCAGGTGACAAGGTTGGAAATGTAAATTGGGACATCCTTTTGGCTTTTCACTGTGGCTCTCAGCTTCTTAACAGTCCTGGAGAAAGAGAGGTAAGAGGATAAATTAAGATGGTGTAAACGGTGTGAAGATAGTTATCTGAAAAGGCTGCTGGGAGTTGCTGGCCTTTTGTTCTGTTCATAGTAGACAATTTTGGGTGCCTATCTAGCAACCCTACCTTTTTTGGTAGTGTGATCCCCCTTCTTGCTGAGGAGGAAGAAGCAAACAATCAGGTTTGAGACAGAAAGGCCCCTACTTATGAGAGGGGGACAGAATGTGAACTCAGAAAGATCCAATCACAGTCAGGTGGTATTGACCCAGGAGTGGTATTGACCCAGAAATAGTAAGAACATGTAAAAATGGAGCCCTGGTTGTTACCAAGGCAACCCATAGTCTGTTGCATACTGAGTTTGGGGGAGCAGAAGAGTCTCAGGGGCATAGTCAGTCCGCAGGGAGATTAGCACAGGCCGGCAGAGAAGTGACCCAGCCCCAGGTTGCCTGGTAACCTTCTGTTCCCAGGAGGCTGCTGTGAGGCTCCTCTGGTAATCGGTTCCCTGAGTCCAGGGTTTCCTAATAGGAACCCATCTCCCTCCAGTTCACTTGAAGGGCTCTCTGCTTCTTTCCCTCCAACAGGCTTCACGGAGTATGACGGACCCAGAGCCATCTCCTTCCGCCACACCGACTCTGCCTGCATTTTAGGCCAGGTTTGTAGGAGAGTTGAATGAAGACTGAATGAATGAATGATGAAAAGTACAAAATGCCATCACTTCACTTCTTTCAGGAAGACCCAGGACACTCTGCTGCATCCTCCACCTGTTTGTGAATTAAATGTCAATGTTGGCTTTTACTCAGACTTACTATGTGCCAGGCACTGTGCTGAGTTCTGCACCTTTAAGAGGCAGCAAGTGGTGACTGGTTCAGAGCTGGCTCAGAGCTGCCTGAGTTGGAAGCCTCAGAGAGGAAAACTGAAGCTTAAAGAGGTTAAAGCCCTGGCCAAGCACAGTAGCTCATGCCTGTAATCCCAGCACTTTGGGAGGCCACGGCGGGAGGATCACGTGGGCCCAGAAGTTCAAGACCAGCCTAGGCAAAAAGTGAAACTTCATTTCTACAAAAAATTAAAAACTTAGCCAGGTGTGGTGGCACACGCCTATAATCCCAGCTACTCCAGAGGCTGAAGCTGGAATATTGCCTGAGCCCAGGAGTTCAAGGCTGCAGTGAGCTATGATCATGCCACTGCACTCCAGGTTGGGTGACAGAGCAAGACCCTGTTACTAAAACAGTTGCGGGAGGGGGGTCAAGCCCTCTCCTGAGCTAGTAATAGTGGGACTGAGCTTCAAGTCCATGGCTGATTCCAGATCCTGTTTACAGAGCCGTTATGTGACGTAACTAAAGTGTTGATTATGCATCTACTAGGTACACCATGCAAGGTGCCGGGGATGCTGCTGTCACCAACACACCCAGTCCTGGCCCACATGGGGCTGCCACCCCCGCCCCCAATGCTCTCCCTGGAGCCTGAATCCTAGCGACCCCTTCAGAGCCACCCCTCTGGCTTCCCAGCACCTGCGCTACCCACTCCCACCCCTCCCTGGAAGGGATGGCGCAGCCTGGGAGCCAGCTGCCCTGGGGGGCTCAGACCTGTGGGC
>NC_045453.1:44212401-44236775 GCF_002776525.5 Piliocolobus tephrosceles | reverse complement strand
CAGGCTGCGCCATCCCTTCCAGGGAGGGGTGGGAGTGGGTAGCGCAGGTGCTGGGAAGCCAGAGGGGTGGCTCTGAAGGGGTCGCTAGGATTCAGGCTCCAGGGAGAGCACTGGGGGTGGGGGTGGCAGCCCCATGTGGGCCAGGACTGGGTGTGTTGCTGACAGCAGCATCCCCAGCACCTTGCATGGTGTACCTAGTAGGTACCTAGTTGGCTGAAGGAGGACCTGCCTTCAGGGACAGGAATTAAGGCTTTATTTTAGAATAGGCCTGAGGGAGTAGGAGGCTGCAGGAACCCATCTCTATATTCTGGATACCTCAAAGACAGTTAAATTCTGCCATGGTGAGCATTTATTGAGCACTATCTGTAATGCCAGGCACTGTGTGGGGAAACCATAGTCCCTGAAGATCAAGGAGCTCAGATTCTAGCGCCAGAAAAAAACGTAAAGAGAAAGGGCCACCATGCCACACGCTGAAGACGGCAAGGGAAGAGGCCAGAAAGTGCTACGAGCAAGGGGGAAACAGCTCCGAGTTGTTGGGCGGTCGGGCGCTGGGTCTCAAAGAATGGTCACTTGCAAGGACAGAAGGCACCCCCCCCTCTTACTGAGCACTGAGGGCCTGGTGGGTCCCATGTGCTCTCCAGGAGAAGCAGGCAGAATTCCTTAGCCCCGTAAGGCCGATGAGGAAGTTGAGGCACTGAGAGTAAGGAGCATCTTCTTCCCCACCAGCTGACTTCTATTCTAGAAAGGAATGCTCTCCGCAACCCCAAACCGTCAGCTCTTTCTGCTTCCAAACTTGGCAGGAGTTTGCAGGGAAGACAAAGAAGAGAGGGGGAGGAGCAAGGTGGATCAGCCAGGCTGGCTTGCCCAGGGCCTGGCACGGAGGATGGACTTTGTCCCACGTGGGTGAGGGGCGTTCACACACAAGCGTCCACACCCCTACATTGCTCCACCAGGCACAAGGCCAGATTTTGTCCTTGTAATTCCCAGAACTACCCTGAAACAGGACTGCTCACTACTGTGCATGGTTTAAAACGCAGTGGGGGGGGGTTTGGGAGTTTTTTTTGTTTGTTTTGATACAGGGTCTCACTCTGTCACTCAGGCTGGAGTACAGTGGAATGATCATGGCTTACCACAGCCTCAACCTCCCAGGCTCAGATGATCCTCCCACCTCAGCATCCCGAGTAGCTGAGACTACAGGCACTTGCCACCATGCCAGGTTAATTTTTTCCATATTTTCGTAAAGATGAGGTTTTACCATATCGCCCAGGCTGATCTTGAACTCCCGAACTCAAGCAATCCACCCGCCTCAGCCTCCCAAAGTTCGGATATTACAGGCATGAACCATGGTACCTGGCCAAACACGCAGTGGTTTTCAAAGAAGCCTGCTCAGGGAGAGGAGAAACGAGTCCTATCAGATCTGCTCCCCCTGGAGAATGGCTTCCTCACCAGCCCAGCCCCTGTCTGTGTCCAGGGGGAAATAGGCATGAGGAGGACCAAGGGGGCATTACCGCGTACTGGCCCTGAGTGAGCCAGGCCCTCTGCTGGGATCCTCACAGATGTCAGTCTCCTCGATCCTTCAAATCAGAGCACTGGAGTCAGTCTCTTGACAGCAAGCCAAGTGGAACGCCTGTGTCTGAGCAGTAGGGCAGAGACCCAGCTCTGCCTGAGCAGTGGAGACATCTCAGATCTCAGGGGTTGCAAGGATCTGCTTCCCCCTCAGATGCTGCAGGGGGAAAGGGGGGGGGCAGGGGGCTGTCCTGGCTCACTCTGAGCCCACCTGGCCCGGGTAGCAGCAACAGGAACTCCTTAGTGGGAACAAGGTTAGAGTAGGAGGTGCTGGCCGGCTGCGGCCCCTCACAGGCAGGGCAGCCAGTTACATTTGAATTACAAATAAACCAGAAATACTTGTAGTTTAAGCATGGCCCATGGAGTAGGGCAGCGGCAATGGGGGTTAAGAAGGGGACAGGTTTAAGATTGTATTTGAAGGAACTGAAATCAGGATCTTGAAGAGATGTTATCTGCACACCCAGGCTCATTGCGGTGTTATTCACAATGGCCAAGATCTGGAAACAACCTAAATATCCGTCACTGGAAAAATGGATAAAGAAACTGTGGTATACACCTATGATGGGATATTATTCAACATTTAAAAAGAAGGAAATCCAGGGCCAGGGTGGTTGATCACACCTGCAATCCCAGCACTTTGGGAGGCCAAGACAGGAGAATCAATCACTTGAAGCCAGAAGTTTGAGACCAGCCTGGGCAACAAAGCAAGATCGTGTCTCTACAAAAAATTTAAAAATTAGCCGGGTATCATGGTGCTTGCCTGTAGTTTGAGCTGCTCAGGAGGATGAGGCAGGAGGATCACTTGAGCCCAGGAGCTCAAGGCTGCATGCTCTGAGCTATGACGGCACCACTGCATTCCAGTCTGGGCAACAGAGCAAGACCCTGTCTCTAAAAAAGAGAAAGAAAAAAGAAAGGAGGGAAAGAAGGAAGGGAGGGAGGGATCAATCCTGCCATTTGTGACAACATGGATGGACCTGGAGGACATGATGAGATACTGAAGTAACTCAGACAGAGAAAATCAAATACTTCACTTTCTCTCTTATATGGAAAACAGCCAAACTCATAGAAGCAGAAAGTCAAATGATGGTTGCCAGGGCCTGGGAAGAGGGGGAAACATGGTCAAAGGGTACCATGTCTCCGTTACGCAGGATGAATACATTCTGGAGACCTACTGTACAACTAGGGCCTGTGATTAACAATACTGTACTGTACACTTACCAATTTACTAAGAGAGTAGATCTCATGTTTAGTCCTCTTACCACGTAAGGAAATGAAAAAGAAACAGAGGAGACGGAAGGACACTTACAGTGATGGATAAGTTTTTGGCCTTGATGAATGTTCTCGCAGGTGTGTACATATCTCCATCACATCAAATTGTATACATTAAATATCTACAGGCCAGGCGTGGTGGCTCATGCCTGTAATCCCAGCACTTTGGGAGGCCAAGGTGGGTGGATCACTTGAGGTCAGGAGTTTGAGACCACCTGGGCAACATGGTAAAACCCCATCTCTACTAAAAATGCAAATATTAGCCAGGCATGGTGGCTCATGCCTGTAATCCCAGCTACTTGGGAAGCTGAGGTATGAGAATCACTTGAACCTGGGAGGCGGAGGTGGCAGTGAGCCGAGATCACACCACTGCACTCCAGCCTGGGAGACAGAGCGAGACTCCGTCTCAAAAAAAAACAACCCTACAGCTTTTTGTGTGTCAATCATACCTCCATAATATGGTTTAAAAAAAAAAAACATGTGATCTGGAGATGGATGCTCTGTGGATTGGTAATAAGTTGAATGTAGGAGACAAAGACATGGGAGAAATCAAGAACAACCCCCAGGCTTCAGGCTTGAGCCACCTCTGGGACCACTTACTGGGGATGGGAGGGCAGGGAAGGATCAGATTAGAGAGGGGAACCAAGGCTTCCATTTCTGGTGCTGTTCAATTTGGGAGGATTATTTGAGCCCGAAGTGGAGATTACGGGGATGCAAGCCTGGAGCCTCCGGAATTAAGGGAAGGTCTGGCTGTGGCATTACCAGCACCTGGGTGGAATTTAAAGCCACGGTTCTGGATGCAACCTTGTAGGAAGTGAGAGTTCAGAGAGCAGAAACAACTGTCCAGAACTAGGCCTTGAAGACTCCCTCAACGCTGAAGGTCACTGAGAGGAGAGACAGCCAAGGAAACTGAGTCGCAGCAGCCGTGGAGGCAGGCGGGTGGGCACAGAGGGCAACAGATGGGAGGTTTCTGTGAGGAGGGGGATGACCACGTTGGATGTTACTAGGAGGACTGGTAAGACGGGAAGGGGAAGCCAAAGCCAGCCTGCAGTGAATTGAAGGGGGAACACGAGGAGAGGAAGTTGAGGCAGCCAACATACCCACCACCATCAGGAAGCCCTGCAGTGCTGGCTGGGGCTGGGGGCGGAGGGAGAAGAGGCCACTGGAGGGCCAGTGAGATCAGGCAGGTCTCCACTGGTGACCTTTGGATGGGTTCCCTGCCTAGAAACATAGAGACAAATCCTGACTGCCCTTGAATTGGCAGTGGGACCTCAGGCAAATTGAGTCGAGTGAGAGATAGTATATGAGGGTGTTTTAATGTGCGCTGAGTGACACAGAGTGGGAGGGATGAACACCCCATGGTAGGTACATGCACACAGGGGGATCCCGCTCAGCAACAGCAGGGGACAAGCTACTGAAACCCACAGCAACGAGGACAGATTTCAGAATCGCTACAGGGAGGGAAAGAAGCCAGAACTCAGAAGGGCACCTGCAGTACGAATCATTTCTAGGAAGTTTTAGAACAGGAAACACTCATCTACAATGAAATAAAAACCTGAACAGGGGTTGCCGCTGGGGGCAGTGTGGGGGTGGCCTGACTGGCAAGGAACATGAAGGAACCTTCTGGGGGATGGGAACATCTTTCCCTTGGGAGGAGTCTGACTTAACAGATGTCTGCATTTGTCACAATCCAGCAAACGGTGCACTTAAGATTGAAACGTTTCACTCTATGTAAATTTTACCTAAAATGAACTATAAAAGCATTCCTGAATACTACTTATTGATACACACGTGGAAGCCTTTGGGAGTGAAGTATACTGAGGTTTGCGGCTCCCACTGAAAGGTAGAAAACAATAAGATGAAGTGGTGGGTAGATGGAGAGCTGTGTGATGAAGGGATATAGTAAAATGCCATCCAGGGGGTGCATATATGGATGTTCAGTGGAAAATGCATTCAACTTTTCTGTGTGTTTGAAAATGTTTATAATAAAATGTTGAGGGGAAATAAAGAAAAAAGGATGTGAAAGTACTTCTCTTTTTCTTTTTCTTTTCTTTTTTTTTTTGAGACAGAGTTTCACTCTTTGTTACCCAGGCTGGACTGCAGTGGTGCGATTTCAGCTCACTGCTACAACCTCTGCCTCCCAGGTTCAAGCGATCCTCCTGTCTCAGCCTCCCAAGTAGCTGGGATTACAGGCATGCGCCACCACACCCGGCTAATTTTTGTATTTTTAGTAGATACAGTGTTTCACCATGTTGGCCAGGTGGTCTCGAACTCCTGACCTCAGGTAATCCGCCCGCCTCAGCCTCCCAAAGTGCTGGGATTACAGGCGTGAGCCACCACGCCCAGCCAAGAATACTTTTCATCCAATGCAAAGACACTTGTTGGGCACCTACCATTATGTCAGATGCTGCAAGGCAGGGGACGCGGTGCTGATGGAGATGTCCAAAGCCAAAGCATGAGGCATCATCCAAGTGACAGGCAACTGAGCCAGTTCCTCAGAGCAGAGGGCTGTCATTGTCCCTTCTCAGAGAGGACACCCAGGGCCAGAGGCAAAGGAGGAACTCACAAGTAGGTCTGCTAAGAATTTAAAGAAGTAAGTCAGCTGGGCTCGGTGGCTCACACCTATATTCCCAGTGCTTTGGGAGGCCAAGGCAGGAGGATCACGAGCCCAGGAGTTCAAGGCCAGCCTGGGCAGCATGGCAAGACCCTATCTCTACAAAAAAAAAAAATAAAAAAAAAAAAAAAAAAGGAACAATTCTCGGGGGCCTGTGCAGAGGGCAGCAGGGTGACTGGGCCCCCAGAGATTTGGGTTGGGATATTCAACACGTGCCTCGGAGAGTGAAAACACAGTCAGATTTGGGAACAACAACTTCAACCCCAGGGGTTGAAATATGCCCCCATCTAACTGCCCACTACTTGGGGCTTCTGAACGTTGCAGTCCCTCCATTATAAACGAGGGAACAGGAAACCCAGGACTGCCCTCCCCACCAAAGATGTATCTATAGGAATGTTCACCATGGCCTCATTTTTTTCTTTTGAGACGGAGTCTCTCTCTGTCACTCAGGCTGGAGTGCAGTGGCACGATCTCAGCTCACTAAAACCTCTTCTCTCCCAGGTTCAAGTGATTCTCCAGCCTCAGCCTCCGGAGTACCTGGGATTATAGGTGCCCGCCACGACACCTGGCTAAATTTTGTATTTTTAGTAGAGATGGGGTTTTGCCATGTTGACCAAGCTGGTCTCGAACTCCTGACCTCAGGTGATACGCCTGTCTCAGCCTCCCACAGTGCTAGGATTATAGGCGTGAGCCACCGTGCCCAGACACCATGGCCTTGTTTTTAAGAGTGAACATGTGGCAACCACTGCCACATGCAGCTACAGGGGACTGGGTCAGTCATTTGTGATGGTTTAATGTGCAATGGAACTCCACGCAACTGTCAGAATTAGTGAAATAAATCTAGAGGTCTTGGACTTTGAACTGCCCAAAACTTAATATATTATCAAATATATATATATATATATATATACACACACACACACACATATAATATACACATTATGATTCCATTGACATAAAACTTTATGTAGATAAATGTGTACAGATACATATATATGGGTGTGAATGTAAACATATATAAATACACGCACACACAGAGCATCATAATAAAGTTCACCAAAATGCTAATAACAGTGATCTCTTCATAACGGAATTTGAATCATTTTCTCTTCACTTTCTTCTTGGTATGTTTCTACATTATTTAAAATCTCACAATAAATGTATATAATTTTAATGAAGCAATTATTTTTAAAAAAATAATTGTGCAAGAGGTTTCAGAGAAAGTTGATGTCCACAAAGTGCTTAAGAGACTATCACTTTGGCCGGATGCAGTGGCTTACACCTGTAATCCCAGCACTTTGGGAGGCCAAGGCAGGAGGATCACCTGAGGTCAGGAGTTCGAGACCAGCCAGGCCAACATGGTGAAACCCCATCTCTACTAAAAATACAAAAATTAGCCAGGCATGGTGGCAAGCACCTGCAATCTTAGCTACTCGGGAGGCTGAGGCAGGAAAATTGCTTGAACCTGGGAGGCAGAGGTTACAGTGAGCTGAGATTACGCCATTGCACTCTAGCCTGGGCAACAAGAGCGAGACTCTGTCTCAAAAAAAAAAAGAGAGACTTTCACTTAGCCCCACATGGTGGTGAAGGCCTGAGTCCAGGAGAGATTGGGGAGGTGGGCTAAGGACTCTCTCGAGCTGTGACTGAGAGCTCTCCTGTCCCCTCCCTGAGCCCTGAGGCAGGACTGGCTACATTTTTGTGGGTTCAGTCAAAATGAAAATGTGGGTCCCATGTTCAATAGGTATTAACAATTCCCAGATAGTGACAGCAGAGCATGAAGCCAAGTGCAAGGGCTCATCTGGGCATGGGACCCCGTGTGACTCCACAGGTCACAAGCCCACGAGGCTGGTCCTGCCTGGCAGGACCATGCGAGCAAATTACAGAGCAGGGGATGAGGCCAGGAAAATGGTCAAGGAGGAGCTGGTCTGGGTCTTAAGACTCCATGGACCCACACAGACCCTTTCAGTTGACCAGGAATCTTGCCAAAACAAACCTTATAAACATTCAAGCTTGTGCATTTGAAACCCTGGCTCCTGAGATGTTGAAAGCCCAGCAGCAGGTTCCAAGGGCCCTGAGTCGTTGGGCAGGTTTAATTAGCAAGAATTAGAGTCAGGAGGGGCTTAATCTCAGGCCAGGCAGGTGGGCCTGGAGGGCTGCTTGTGGGAGGTGGCATCTGCCTGCTGTGTGGAATCCCAGGGCTGGCCAGAAGGAACCTGCTCCAGGAACCTTCCACTTCCACCCCTTGGAAGCTGCTGGTGCCCCTTGGCCCAGCCTGCTACCTTCCCCCAAGTCTCTGCTGGGGCGGTCACCCCAACACGTCACAACGTGGCTGTTCCCGGGGAAACCTGCTCCTGTGCCTCCCGCCACCATGTCCCACCCCCGCACCTCCTGGTTCCTGGGCACCACAAAGAGCGCCTGTGTTGAGGCCCAGCCGCGCTGAGCGTGCAGACAGCCTACACCTCCTGTAGGCCACACGGCACAAAGGCTGGTCTGTGTGGCCTGGCCTGGAGGGCCCACCACCTCCCTTCCTCCACCAGGCACTGAGATCAAGTCATTAGAGGTCCGAGGAGGCTGCCAGGCTGGCTGGACAGCTGAGGAGACAAGAGTTGCTCAGCTGACCCTGCCGGACTCCAGTATGTCCAGCAAGCAGCAGCCACTTCCAGGCTCATGGGCACTCACTGGCGACATGTGCACAGCCTCCAGCCCTCTGAAGGCTCCTCACCCCTCTAAGTTCAGCTGAAGGGCTCACTCAGGCTCTCCCCTAATCAGGGTCCCTGCCACCAGCCTTTCCCCACCCTGCAACCCACTGGTGATGGGTACAAAGACGTGCTGTCACTCCCACTGTCTGTAGAACAGCCCGGAGCTGATGAGGGTTTAACGCTGTCCACAGCGAACCTCACCAATAAGAGTTTGGCTTAGGTCCTCAGATGATTCCAACAGAATGGAGAGAATGGAGTCCAAGCGCCCACACTAGTAACAGGCTTTTAATGCAGCCACTGTTGGCTCTCTGTCTCCTGTCCCCCTTCCCCCTCCCCTCCCTTGTGCCTCTGGGAATCACCTGACACATAAACCTCTGGCGCCCAGATTCTTGTCTCAGAACTGCCATTCCAAGTCTCTTCCAGCCTTGATCTCACCCTCCTGCTTCACTCACATTGTGCAAAGGCCGGGCACAGTGGCTCATGCCTGTAATCCCAGCGCTTTGGGAGACTGAGGCAGAAGAACCATTTGAGCCCAGGAGTTCAACACCAGCCTAGACAACATCACGAGACCCTGTCTCTAGAGTAAAGTAGACAAATTAACCAGGTGCAGTGGCATACACTTGTAGTCCCAGTTAATCAGGAGGCTGAGGCAGAGGATCGCTCAAGCCCAGGAGTTCAAGGCTGCAGTGAGCTATGACTGTGCCACTGCACTCCAGCCTGGGTAACAGCAAGACCCTGTCTCTAAAAATAAATAAATAAATAATCATAGCTGCATCACACATGTGTCCCATGCCTGTTAGGTGTATGTGGAGGGGTAGTTTGGATGAGGGGAGATCCCTGCAGTGCCCCCTGCCGCCCTTTTCCTCTGTGGGTTTCATTTTATAGGAAAAGAGAAAGTAGAATCTATGGAGATGAAAAAATGGGAGAAAGGGGCAAGGGGTGGAGGGAGGGGTGAGTGGCACAGAGGGACACCACCTCCAGGGGACAAGCCAGGAGGACGTCTCCCGTGGGGCAGCCCCTCCCTCTCTCCACTCAGCTGCTTCTCCAGGAAGCCCCTTTATCCACACCTGGCTCCCACACCTGGCTCCCCTGAGTCCTGCTCACAAAGGCATTCAGGACTCAGCTGGACTCCTCAGGGGGAGTGGTGTGCTGGTTAAGGTATTTCCATCCACTTCCCGAACATTCCCTGCCTGGCCCTGCCCCCTGGAAGGCTGAGCCCTAGGGACCGCAGCACCTGGGCTCCCTGGTCCTCCACTTCCTGGTTGATCCAGCCAATAGCCAACAGTGGCAGGAGATGAGGGTTTTGGGGAGCAGTGGGGAGGCAAAGTGTAGAGTATTTATCCCCCACATTCTTCTCTCTCTCCCTCCCCGTGGTTCTGGTAGAGGCTCCAGTCGGTGGCCCTCCTCCATGCTGCCCTTCCCCCCAGCAGCTGGAAACACTCTTCATGGCCTTCCATTGGAGGGCATAACAGCTCCCCACTGCTGCTAGTGCCTGCGTGCCTCAACATCCCTTGGTTCCCTCAACTCAGACCGGGAGCAGACCCTCCATTAAGAACATCTCTTTTGAAATCCCTTGAGGTACCAGTTTTCTGTTGATGCCCTGACAGAGTCAGGTGCCTCAGAGTCACCTCCATGTAACTCCTGGAAGCACCCGGCTCCAGCAACGTGGCAAACAGCAGTATTTAGCTCAGATGACCTGGGTTTGAATCTCACCTTCACCATTTACTTCCAAGCTGTGTGGCTTCTCTCAGCCTTAGTTTCTGCATCTGGAAAATGGGCGTGATCACGGCAGTGCTAAATGTCTCAGAATTCTCAATGTGGCAAATAACTGACCCTGCTTCAGGCCGGCCCAGGAGACAAAGAGGGATTTACCGAAGGGCTGTGGGACCCCAATAAGAACAATGGACTCCATGCAGGTTCTCAAGACTGGTTCTCTTTGTCTCTAGGTATCTGCTTCTCTCCCTTGTCCCTGCTCTCTGCTATACCTCACATGTGAGGCACACAGCTCCCCTCCAGCTCATGAGTTTACATGCTCTAAATAGATACAGACTCCATTCCTCCTTTCACAAAGGTGAGCTCATACTTGCATACTGTACTGCAACCCACTTCTATCCACTCATCCTCAGGAACCTCTTCCCGTCCCGAAATACCTTCTACACTGAGGGATGATGGCGTCCTGGTAAGCAGCCACGAAACATTCACGGGATGTTCTACCAATATTTATCTTATTGACTTGTGTCTTTTCTTAGTAACTTATCAGTGGATTCTGGAATGCATTACCCTCTTCAAAACCCTATCCCAGGACTCCCCTGAAAACAGGGAACTTGCCATCCTACTGTCCTGATTTCTTTCCTCCAGCCCCCAACCCTGGGTCTGGCTTTCATGTGAGGCTCACAGTAGTGAACACAGCAGCAGACATGGCGCCGTCTCTCTCCAGTTCTGTTGTAACTTACTCTGAGCTTTCCGGAGCTATGCCCCTTGGGGATGAAACCATCTTCAATTTGGTCCAGCAGCCGCGACTTTTCAAACTCAGTTGAGTCTTGCAATGAAGAAAGACACAAAGCTACCCTTCTCCTCTTCTCCAAAGGTCAGCTCTGGTTTTTAAAGTTCAAACAATAGCAATTCAATTGAACACACAGATCCTAAATCTTTCCTAAGGCCTTCAAACGAGAAAGAGAACACCGCGAAGCTTTTAAAAATATTGTACAAAATCAAACTTTGAATATCACGTCTTCCAGGGTCCCTGAGGAAGAAGATGGCACACTCAGACTGGGCAGTTTGAGGGAGTTTAATAAAGAGACTATTTACAAAGGTGCAGATAGGATTTAGGAAATCAGTACAGGCTAATTCAGAATCCTGTGGCCGGCAACATCAGGGGACGATTCCTAAAAGTGAAGAAGTAATTACAGGAAGCCAAGAGGGTAGTAGCAATGAGAGCTCCCTGGACAGAAGCCGGGGCCTTTAGGAAGAGGAAGTACTTGACCCACAGGGAATCCAAAAGGAAGGGCTGGGGAGGTGGATACCCAGACTCCCTCCCCTCCTGTCTTCCACACATTATCCCGTGGAGTGAACCCAGCTGGAAACTAGACGTTATGGGAGTCCACTGCTTTAGGCTCCAGGGCCCTGGATCCCAGAACACAGAGCAGACAGGGAGCAGGCAAGGCTGGGCGGGGAGCTGGGAGGAGAAGCAAACCGAAGGCACACCCAGTGCAGATGCTTTGAGAGTCAACAACCCAATTAGAAAGTACGAATTTAGGGCAGAAATTGGGGAGCAATTACACGCACAACTAAATGATTTTTTTGTTGTTTTATAAATATTTTCACCTAGTTCCCCTAAAAAGCAAACATCCCCCTGCAATTAAAATATGATTTCACTTGTAGGAAATTCTACTCACTCAGAGCTGTTCCAGACCCCAGACATTCAGGTAAATAAAAGTATGGAGCAAGCTTGTGTTGGCTTTGAGTCCACTGCATCTCCCACGTACATCCACAGACATCCCCTCCAGCAACCTCCTAGATGACATCCAAGTCAGGGAGAGGACAGGTAGTTCCCCAAAAGAAAATCGGAGGGCTGCTGGAAGGGGGAAAAGGCACTGGAGGGCCACAGAATGCTAGCCAGGCATTCCACGAAGACACACACTAACTCACAAAGGCCACACCACCTGTAAGTGGCTAAGCTCAGGTGGAAATTCCAGCCTGTCCTCCCCAACGGCCCTCACCAATATTCCAGAGGGCCTTCCACATGGAATTGTGATCTCTAAGCCCTGGATCAGCAGGGTCCTTCTTTCCACGAGAGGTTCTTTCTGGGCACTCCCATCAGGAACACCCAGGTCTACCCACGTGTGCCTTCTGTCTTAGGGGACCTGGTAGTTGGCAAGCATCTTCCAAGGGAGGTCCTTTCTTTGGAGATTTTTCTGTGCTGTGCGCGTCCTGGCTGTGAGACATCGTGGCAGAGCAGTACTTCGGTGATAATAATTCCAGATGTGACACCAAGAAGGCCAGCCCCAGGGCCCAGTGGTGGGGGTGGAATTGTGCTCTACGGCAAGGCCCAAGCCCACCCCCAGTCCCCTGCCAGCAGACAAATGGCTGGACCCACACAAAGCACTCTCTGCTCCTGGGACGGATGTCAGCCAGCTCTCTGCTCGACACAAGATCTCAAAGACAGATATCAGGGAAACAGACAGAGGCCCACACGACTGTTTCAAACAAGTCACGCTCAAACCTTCTTCTTCTAATTCCTAATGTACCCCTCTCTTCTCACCTGATGCTAAACAGTAACGGTGCCTTTATAAACTCGGAAAAAAGATCAGGAAAGCACCACCCTGGCCTGAGCAATAACAAAGTGCATGAAGGTCAGAAGACGTTGTGTTTTTAAGAAGCTGTTATGTTTATTTATTTACTCAGAGACAGAGTCTTGCCTTGTCACCCAGGTTGGAGTGCAGTGGTATGATCTTGGCTCACTGCAACCTCTGCCTCCCGGGCTCAAGTGATTCTCCTGCCTCAGCCTCCTGAGTAGCTGGGATTACAGGCACATGCCACTGCACCCAGCTAATTTTTGTATTTTTATTAGAAACAGGGTTTCACCATGTTGGTCAGGGTGGTCTTGAACTCCTGTCCGCAAGTGATCCGCCTGCCTCAGCCTCCCAAGGTGTTGGGATTATAGGCGTGAGCCACCGCACCCAGCCAGAAGCTGTTTTTAATAACTGACCTTTTCAGACAAATCCCAGCAAACTTTCTCTCTTAGCACCATCTCTGTGACCACGGTGGGTAGGGTGTGTCGCCGCACCTCTCTGTAACACCTCCTGTGCCCTCTTGAAATGGTTATTGTTTCCTGAGTGGTGGCTGTGGACTCGGGGCCTCGTTATGTCATATTTCCTCAATGGAAGCCATTGTCTCCTGTCTTCATAATGCACCACCCTGACCCTGAAGTCTTGCTCTGTGGAGACTGTAACACAATCCTGGCAGGGCTCAAAGGAAACATTTCTTCTCTCCCAGCACATGCAGAAGTCCCACTGGCAGGGCCAAGGCATGGAGCTTTCCATCCCGGAACTGGGGCTTGAACTTGGCCAACCTGAGTTGGGGCGGATCACACCCTCCAGCTCTGGTCTGTCCTGATTTTCTTCTGGCCACAGCACATCCCTTCCCACTGTTCCTGTGGCAGCCAGCCTTCCAGATGCACCCTACCTCCTGGCAATCCTGCCCTCATGTAGTCCCCTCCCACATTAAACAGGGCAGACCTGTGTTATCAGTTGTAGAAATAACAGACTGTGACCAGGTCATAATAGATATTGTGGCTTCCATCTTGCTCTCTCTTGAATCACTCACTACGGGAAGAGTCAGCTGCCATGTTGTGAGGACGCTTAAGCAGCCCTGTGCACGGGTCCAGAAGGTGAAAAACTGAGGCCTCCTGCCAACAGCCACACGAACTCATCATCCATGGTGGGGAGCCATCTCCAGGCTCAGTCACGCCTTCAGGTGACTACAAACCCAGCTGCATCTTGATTCCAACCTCATGAGTCAGAAGCCACTCCTGGATTCCCAACCCACAGAAACTGTGAGACATGAAATGATTATTGTTGCTTTAGGCCACTATGTTTCGTTCCACAGGATAATGTGTTCCACAGCACTAGCTAGCTAATATTCTGGGTGATAATGTCCATAGAGGTCAGCCTCCTGGGGTCGGAATAGAGGAGGTCAGAGAATGAACATGGAGGGGCAGACAATGACAGAGTCAGAACACTAGGTTTCCTGATTCCATATTGTCCTGCTACACATTTTCAAAAAGGGGAGGGGTATTAAAAATGAAGCAAAGTAGTTCAGTATGCTCCAACCAGCCATGATCACCCCGGGATCATCTGCTTCTATGAACTGGACACTATCTTCCCACAGTGCCCCAAATTAGGTTCCTCTTACAAAAACAGCACCACGCTGGTGACGATTGAAACCCTGAGCTTCTTTTCACACATACTGCCCAGACTGCCCAGACCTCCTCAACTGGTTCTATGCTTGGGTACCAGATTTCTCTTTAAAACCTAACTTTCTCTGATATCAATTCATCTTGGCTTTACTCCAAAGTTCCAACCTATCAAAATCACTTTCATCTCCATTTGGCTGTCACTTTCACTGTTCCCTTCAACATGTGTCACCTGCACATTTGATGCTGTACTTTCTTGCCATCTTCATCCAGAAAGTGGACTGAACATTGATTGGCCAGGGCAGAGCTCACCACAGAGCCCTCAGGTACTCCTCTATAGACTCTACGACTACCAGGGCAACAGACTCCTTGATGGCAAACACTTTGCAGATAGTTGTGCAACCTGCCATAAATCCTGCCAAAAAA
This sequence comes from Piliocolobus tephrosceles, assembly GCF_002776525.5. NCBI lineage: Eukaryota > Metazoa > Chordata > Mammalia > Primates > Cercopithecidae > Piliocolobus > Piliocolobus tephrosceles. Next base: position 44,222,287 of record NC_045453.1, on the reverse strand, counting down.
CACCATCATTACCAGTGAGTTTGTCAATCCTTTATTAAAATGCTGGCCAGGGGTGGTGGCCTACGCCTGTAGTCCTAGCTACTCAGGAGGCTGAGATTGGAGGATCACTGGGGCCCGGGTGTTCGAGATCAGCATAAGCAACATAGCAAGACCCTGTCTCACAAAAAAAAAAACCCCAAAACAGTAACATAAATACTGGCTGAACACAAATTTATTTACCCCATTCTCCAGTACTGTCTAAAAAAAAAAGTTGGTTTGTGTATTCGTTTCCTGTGGTTGCTATAATTATCATGAACTTTTGGTCTTAAAACAACAGAAATTTATTATCTCACAGTCCTAGAGACCAGAAGTCTGAAACCAGTGCCACCAAAATGAAATCAATACATCAGCGGGGCTGTGCTCCCTCTGAAGGCTTTAGGAGAGAAACTGTTCCTTGCCTTTTCCAGCTTGTGAGAGCTACAGCATTCCTTGGCTTATGGCCACATCACTTTAATTCTCATATCCAGTGTCTTCAAATCCTTGTCTGCTCTGTCTTCACATGGCTTTCCTCTCTGAGTGTGAGTCAAGTCTACCTCTGTCTTATACAGGCACTTGTGATGGCATTTAGGGCCCACTGGACAGTCCAGGATAATCTCTCAAGATTCTTATTTTCTTCTGCAAAAACCCATTTTTCTTACAGGGTAATATTTATAGGCTCCAAGGATTAGGACCTGATATCTCTAGGGAGCCATTATGTCACCCACCACAACTGGGCACAGCTCTTCCCCACCAAACTCTCCCACCTCACCATCACTGCATTTTTTTCCCCTGCTGTTCACAAATGAGTTATGTCATGCTCTGCTCTATAATTTTCCAAAAGTCAACATCAAGGTTACTGTCTCTACATTTTGGAATCTGCTTGAGACCTGTAATTCACCAGGCCACATCAGTCTGGACATTAAAAAGAGGTCATAATAAACAAAAATAGCATTTCTTAGGTTTGCCATTATTGCTGGCTCTCCAGCCCCTTAGAAAGGTCAAGAATGCTCAGAATGTGTTATTAAATGGAGGCAGCATAGAGGTTGCAATCAGCTTCTCAAGTCAGACCGCCTGGGTCTCAATACTGGCCCTGTTACCATGGCCAACTGTGTTTTCCAAAGATGGCCATAAAAATCTCTCCCTTCCCACATGTTCTTCTGCAGCAAGGCCTTGCCCCACCCTCACCAAGGGGTCCGTTTCTTCACCCCGCTCTAAAATGCATATGGCAGAAGTCACACTGCCATTTAAAGGCAAGGCCCTTAACAGTTTCCTGTTCCTGTCTCTTGGAATGTTTGTTCTTGAGACTCTTCGCTCAGAACTCAGCCACCATGTGAGGAAGCCCTCACCACATGAAGAGACCCCTTTCAGAAGCTCTGGCTGACCGCCTCAGTTGAGCTTCCTGCCATCAATGGCCAGTGTGCAAGTAAGCCATTGTGGGCCTCCAGCCCAGTCAAGCCTTCAGACCCTCCAGCCCCAGCCAACACCTGACTGCAGCCATGGCAGACCCCAAGTGAAAGCTGCCCAGCTAAGCCCAGTCAATTCGCAGAAGTAATTGCAAAGTGTTGTTTTAAGCCACTGGATTGGGGGCAGTTCATTTTATAGCAATAGCTATTCAGAAGAGCCATTTATTGACTGAGTAACCTGAAGCAAGTGACAGGCTTAAGCTTAGGTTCCTGCCAGAAGCACATACTGAGACCAAGGCTTGGTGCATATAGTTTATATGGGTGGTGATTCCAGGAAACACAGGTAGGGGATCAATTAAAACTAAAACTACTATATGATCCAGCAATCCCATTTCTAGGTATATATCTAAAAGAATTAAAAATAGGATTTTGAAGAGATATTTCCATACCTATGTTCACTGCAGCATTATTCACAATAGTCACAAGGTGGAAGCAAACTAAATATCCATCAACAGATCAGGTGTGGTGGCTCACACCTGTAATCCCAGCACTTTGGGAGGCCAAGGTCAGAGGATCACTCTAGCTCAGGAATTGGAGACCAGCTGGGGCAATACACTGAGACCCCATCTCTATTTAAAAAATAATAATAATGGCCGGGCGCGGTGGCTCAAGCCTGTAATCCCAGCACTTTGGGAGGCCGAGACGGGCGGATCACGAGGTCAGGAGATCGAGACCATCCTGGCTAACACGGTGAAACCCCGTCTCTACCAAAAAAAAAAAAATACAAAAAGCTAGACGGGCGAGGTGGTGGGCGCCTGTGATCCCAGCTGCTCGGGAGGCTGAGGCAGGAGAATGGCATGGACCCGGGAGGCGGAGCTTGCAGTGAGCTGAGATCCAGCCACTGCACTCCAGCCTGGGTGACAGAGCGAGACTCTGTCTCAAAAAATAAAATAATAATAATAATAATTAAATATTAAAACTAATAAATATCGGCCAGGCATGGTGGCTCACGCCTGTAATCCCAGCACTTTGAGAGGCCAAGGTGGGTGGCCCACCTGAGGTCAGGAATTCAAGACCCGCCTGGCCAACATGGTGAAACCCCATCTCTACTAAAAATACGAAGAATTGGCTGGGCGTGGTGGCGGGTGCCTGTAATCCCAGCTACTCCAGAGGCTGAGGCAAGAGAATTGCTTGAGCCTGGGAGGCAGAGGTTGCAGTGAGCCGAGATGGCACCATTGCACTCCAGCCTGGGCAACAAGAACAAAACTTCATCTCATACAAAAAACAAGAAACAAACAAACAAAAAATATCAATCAACAAAAACTATTAGAATTGATAAATTCAGTAAAGTTGCAGGATACAAAATCAACATACAAAAATCAGTAGCATTTCTACATGCCAACAGCAAACAATTTGTAAAAGAAATCCAGAAAGTAATTCCATTTATAATAGTTACCAATGAAATAAAATACCTAGGAAATAACTAAAGAAGTGAAAGATCTCTACAATGAAAACTATAAAATCTTAATGAAAGAAATTGAAGACACCAAAAAATGAAAAGATATTACATGTTCATGAATTGAAATAACCAATATTGTTAAAATGTTCATACTATCCCAAGCAATCCACAGATTCAATACAACCTCTATCAAAATACCAATGCCATCCTTCACAGAAATAGAAAAAAAAAAAAAAAAAAAAATCCTAAAATTTACATGGAACCACAAAGACCCAGAGTAGCCAAAGATATCCTGAGCAAAAAGAACAAAACTAGAGGAATTACATAACCTGATTTCCAGTTATATTACAGAGCTATAGTAACCCAAACAGCAGAGCACTGGCATAAAAACTGACACACAGACCAATGGAGAACAATGGAGAATCCAGGACAAAACCCATACATCTACAGTGAACTCATTTTTCACAAAGGTACCAAGAACATACATTGAGGAAAGGACAGTCTCTTCAATAAATGGTGCTGGGAAAACTGGATATCCATATGCAGAAGAATGAAACTAGACCCCTATCTCTTGCCATATACAACAATCAAATCAAAACATATTAAAGACTTAAATCTAAGACCTGAAACTATGACACTATCAAAAGAAAACATTGGGAAAAACTCTCCAGGACATTGGACTGGGCAAAGATTTCTTGAGTAACACCCCACAAGCACAGACAACTAAAGCAAACATGGACAAATCATATTAAGTTAAAAAGCTTCTGCAAAGCAAAGGAAACAATCAACAAAGCCAAGAACCGACAGAATGGGAGAAAATATCTGCAAACTATCCATCTGACAAGGAATTCATAGCCAAAACATATAAGGAGCTCAAACCAGTCTATAGAAAAAAACCTAATAATCCAACCAAAAATGGGCAAAAGATCTGAATAGGCATTTCTCGAAAGAAAACATTCAGATGTCAAACAGGCATATGAAAAGGTTCTCAACATTACTGATCATCAGAGAGATGCAAATCAAAACTACAATGAGATGTCATCTCACCCAAGTTAAAATGGCTTTTATCTAAAATACAGGCAATAACAAATGCTGTAAGGGTTGGAGAAAAGGGAACATTTGTACACTGTTGGTGGGAATATAAATTAGTACAGCCACTAGGGAGAACAGTTTGGAGGTTCCTCAAAAAACTAAAAATAGAACTACCATATGATCCAGCAATTCCACTGCTAAAAATATACCCCCAAAAAAGGAAATCAGTATAATGAAAGATATCTGCACTTCCATGTTTGTTGCAGCTCTGTTCAACGGTGGCTCACGCCTGTAATCCCAGCACTTTGGGAGGCTGAGGCAGGTGGATCATGAAGTCAGGTGTTCAAGACCAGCCTGGTCAACATAGTAGAACCCCATCTCTACTAAAAATACAAAAAAGAAAAAAAAAAAAAGAAAAGAAAGAAAAAAAAATAGCCAGGCGTGGTGGTGCATGACTGTAATCCCAGCTACTTGGGAGGCTGAGGCAGGAGAATCGCTTGAACCTGGGAGGTGGAGGTTGCAGTGAGCTGAGATCGTGCCACAGCACTCCAGCCTGGGTGACAGTGCGAGACTCCATGTCAAAAAAAAAAAAAAGATAAATGCTTCAAGTGATGGATACCCCATTTACCCTGATGTGATCATTATGCATTGTATGCTAGCATCAAAATATCTCATGTACCCCATAAATATACACACCTACTATGTACCCACAAAAATTAAAAATTAAAAAATATATCCATCAACAGATGACTAAAGAAAATGTAGTATACACATACAATGGAATATTTTTCAGACTTAAAAAGAAGAAAATTGGGCACAGTGGCTCATGCCTATAATCCTAACACTTAGGGAGGCCGAGACAGGTGCATCAGCTAAGGTCAAGAGTTCGAGACCAGCCTGGCCAACATGGTGAAACCCCATCTCTACTAAAAATACAAAAAAAAAAAAAAGGTAGCCAGGTGTGGTGGCAGAGGCCTATAATCCCAGCAATTTGGGAGGCTGAGGCAGGAGAATCACTTGAACCTGGGAGGCTGAGGTTGCAGTGAGCCAAGATGGTGCCACTGCACTCCAGCCTGGGGAACAGAGAGAGACTCCACCTCAATTTTTTTTTTTTTTTAAAGGGGGAAATTCAGACACACGTTACAACATGGATAAACCTTGAGGACATTATGCTCAGTGAAATAAGCCAGTCACAGAAGGACACATACTGCATACAAGGTACCTAAAGTGTCAAATTCACAGACAGAAAGTAGAATGTGGTTGCCAGGGCCTGCGGAGAGAGGGAATGGGGAGTTGTTTAATGGGTATAGAGTTTCAGTTTTGCAAGATGAAAAATTCTATTACACAACAAGGTGCAAACAGTAATACCACTGTACTATACACTTGTAAACAGTTCAGATGGTAAATTTTATGCTATGTTTGTTTTTTTTTAACCACAATTAAAAATAAAATTGTCTCATCAAGGAGCAAGCACCCTGGGGTTTTCATACAACTCCCATCCCTCGCCCGCCAGCTAAGAATCCCTCTTGAGGCATTAACTCCCAACACTCCAAGGGCCATAGAGCATGCCCTGTAGAGAGATACAGGGAGCCACAAGCACACATGGAATGGTCTGAGGTCACCTCCCAGTGCCCGGGGGACATTGGGGCACTGACCACATCTGCCATATCATTTACCATTGAGTCTGCTGTAAATCAGGGATGATAAATACCTACCTGGATAGACCATTTGCAAAGGTTACTTTGAACATATGCAGACTTAGACTTAGCACAGTGCCTGGCCCACAGTTAACATGTTATAATCGGGCTGGGTGGTGTGATGGCTCCCACCTGTAATACTAACACTTTGGGAGGCTGAGGTAGGAGAGTTGCTTGAGCCCAGGAGTTCAAGACCAGCCTGGTCAACATAGCAAGACCCCCATCTCTACAAAACTTTTTAAAATTAGCTGGATGTTCATCTGAGATGTGAGGACTTGGGGGAAAAACAAAATTAGTCTGATGGGCTGGCCCACGCCTATAGTCCCAGCTGCTTGGGAGGCTGAAGCAGGAGAACCCCTGGAGCCCCGGAGGTTGAGGCTGCAGTGAGCTATAAAGGTGCCACTGCACTCCAACCTGGGTGACAGAGTGAGATTCTGTCTCAAAATAAATAAATAATCTAAAAATTAGCAGGGCGTCTGGGCGCAGTGGCTAATACCTGTAATCCCAGCACTTTGGGAGGTCGAAACAGGTGGATCACCTGAGGTCGGGAGTTCGAGACCAGCCTGAAAAACACGGAGAAACCCCCGTCTTTACTAAAAATACAGAATCAGCCGGACGGTGGCGCATGTCTGTAATTCCAGCCACTCGGGAGGCCCAGGCAGGAGAATTGCTTGAACCTGGGAGGCAGAGGTTGCAGTGAGCTGAGATCGTGCCATTACACTCCAGCCTGCACAACAAGAGCAAAACTCCGTCTAAAAAAAAAAAAAAAAAGAGCAGAGCGTGGTGGCACACACCTGTAGTCCCAGCTACTGGAGAAGCTGAAGTGGGAGGATCCCGTGAGCCCAGGAGTTCGAGGCTGCAGTGAGCTATGAACACGCTACTGCACTCACTCCAGCCTGGGCAACACAGCAAGGTTGTCTCTTAAAACAAACAAAAAGACTATAATCATTGTACACATCTGCCTTGTCTATCGGCGGGAACAGCCCCGGGACGGCCGGGGAAGAGCTCCGTTTCCCTCCTTGCTCTGACTCCCTTTAAACATGGCTGCCTCTCAGCCTCCCGGCCCACCCGGCCTTCAGGGCTGCAGGCCTCACCACACACCAGACAGACCTGCCCTGGGAATCCCGGAACCCCCTGCTAGTAGGCGCCACGACCCAGGCCGAGGAACGCCCTCAGCACGGAGACTGTCTCCTGGGGCAGCTCGCCCTACTGCCTGATAAGGGCGGCTCCTGCGCGGCTCCCAGACTCTGGAGCCCCTCTGGTGGGGCTGGGCTGCCATCAAACGCAAAGGGACACCCCTCTAATGCCGACAGCCTGGCCCGCTTACCCTGTAGCTCTCCACCCTCAGGACGGATTCTTCCCCAGAAGCTCCCTGCCCAGCCCCACCCTGGCAGGTCTCCCCCGTCTGAATCAGGGGCGCACACAGCTGAGTCCAGCGCCGACACCCCGTCACCCCAACAACCTTCTCCTCCCCCCGCACAACCGCTTACGATTTTTAGAAATCAGTAAAATACATGGCCAGCTCCAAACTTTGGAAGCGCCTCAGAGTTTTGCAGAGCATAGTAGCGGTTCTAGGCTCCCCAGTGCACCCTAGACTTGGCTCCCTCCTGCCCAGCCCACAGCCGCGTGAACAGTGAAGAGTGAAGGGGAAGCACAGGCAGCCCTTTCCCGCCGCCCCCGCTGCCATGACATCACCTTCCCCACGCCGAGAAGCTCAACTCTTTCTCACTTTGCTTCATGCTCCAAGCGCAGCTTTAAAACCCTTTCCCGGAGGCGGGGAAGGAAAATACCCAAAATATTAGTCGTGACTACAGCTGGGTGTGTAGGATTTAGGGAGTTACTGTTTCCTTCTTTATACCGTTTGTATTTTCCACAATGAGCACATTCTATTTTTTATTGTCAGGAAAACAAATGAGTGTTTTTTAAGCAAGCAATTTAGAAGCCTGTTTGGTTGCCTTCAGCATTTTTCAGGGCCTCAGTTCGTTTCTGGGGCCAGTTTTTCAGACGCTCTTCTCTCCGTTCTCTCGCTCTCTGAGTGGAGTTCTCTGCCTTCCACCCTTTGCGTCTGTCCTTTGAAAACAGGAGCGAATCACAGTTGCTTGTGCAAACCACACCAGCCTCCTTAGATCCTCTCGATTTTCCTTCTCACTGGCAATATTTTTCATCAGAATTTGTTCTCCCAAACTAAGAAATGGACCTCCTGTCCCCACTGATCTGATGCACTGAGAACACGCCATCATTTTCCCAGTATTCTTGCCTGAAAATACACAACGTGAGTCTTATCATGAGGAAACATCAGGCAGACCCAAACTGAGGGACATTCTGCAAGAAAACTGTGTGGACTCTTCAAAAATGTCAATGTCATGAAAGACAAAGAAAGCCCAAGGAACTGTCACCGATTGGAGGAGATTAGAGACAGGGCAACTAACTGCAGCACGTGGTCTGGGATATTGTGTTGCTATAAAGGACATTACTGGGACAGTTGGTGACATCTAAATCTGAAGACGGTTTCTGTAGATTAGCTAATTGTATTGAATCAGTGTTCGTTTCCTGACTTAGTCATTGCACTGTGGCTGTGTAGCAGAATGTCCTTTACTTTTCAGGAATTATACACTGAAGCTTTGGGAGATAGAGGACATCATATCTGCAATTTACTCTCCTATGATTCAGAAAAATATATATATTTGTACACAGAGACAGAGAAAACAGTAAGGCAAATGTGGCAAAATGTTAATATTTGGGGAACGTCAGTGAAGAGTTTAAAAAAAAAATCCCTTTGTTCTGTTCTTAGAATTTTTCTGTAAGCCCCTTTGCTTCTGACCTCTGGGTTAATGCAGTTGACACAACAGCCTGACTCCTAGGCTGTGAGCTGACTAATTCTTTCCTTGATGCTCTTGACCTTGGACTGTGTCCTCCCCCGGATTTAGCCCCTGTAGAGACAGCGAGCAGGAAGACCACTTTGGTGAATAATCAATCCGCTGTCACTGCCACCATCACCACCAGCAGGGGCAGAGGGACTTTCACTGAGCCCTCACTATGTAAGTCAATGCTCCCATACCCTGAGTGCTGTACACAGTACTTCACTCAGTCCTCACAGTAGTCTTCTGAGGTTGGCATTACAATCCCCAATCTACAGGTGGAGAAACTGAGGCTCAGAGAGATGAACTCACTTACCTAACATCACAGCAGCTATGAAGTGGCAAGGCCAGAATTGACCCACAAATCTCTAGGACTCTGCAGTCTTACACTAATCTGCCCTGACACTGGTAAGGAGACCGACTGGCTGTACTCTGTTCTGACATTTTCTCTCCTGATTCTCCTTTGCTGAAGTAATAGAAACAAAAATGATTCTACCAGCCATAAAAAAAAAAAGAAATCCTGTCATTTTCAACAACATGGATGAACTTGGAGGACATCATATTAAGTGAAATAAGCCAGACGCAGAAAGACAAATACCGCCTGATCTCACTCATATGTGGAAGCTAAAAAAAAAAAAAAAAAAAAAAAAAAGACCTCATGGAAGAATCAGAGAGTTGAACAGTGGTTACCAGAGCCCGGGAAGGGCAGGGGAGAGTGGACAATGGGGAGAGGTCAGTTGACAGGTACAAATTACAATTAGATGGGAGGCATAAATTCTGGCGTTCTGTTACACAGTAGCGTGGCTATGGTAAACAGTAAGATATTGTATATTACAAAATAGCTGGAAGAGAGACTTTTGAATGTTCTCACCACAAGGAAATGATAAATGCGTAAGGTGATTGATATGCTAACTACCCTGATTTGACCATTATACAACATATGTATTAAAACATCAAACTGCACCCCATACATATGTACAATGGCAATGTGTCAATTGTTTAAACGAATTAATTTTTAAAACGTATTACAAAGCTATGCTGCTCCATAGAGTGACCACATGTAGCTGTTTAAATTTAATAAGGCTGGGCATGATGGCTCATGCCTGTTATCCCAGCACTTTGGGAAATCAAAGCAGAGAATTGCCTGAAGCCATGTGTTCAAGACCAGCCTGGGCAACACAGTGAGATCCATCCCTAGAAAAAATAATTTTAAAGTTAGCTGGACGTGGTGATGCTCGCCTGTAGTCCTAGCTTGACTGGAATTTGAGGCTGCAGTGAGCTATGGCACGCCACTGTACTCCAGCCTGGGCAACCAAGCTAAGCTCTGTCTCTAAAAATTTATCAATTAATTAAAATTAAGTAAAATCTGAAATTCAATTTCTCAGTCTCACTTGCCACTTTTTTTTTTTTTTTTTTTTT
>NC_045453.1:44130296-44212301 GCF_002776525.5 Piliocolobus tephrosceles | reverse complement strand
GGCTGGAGTGCAGTGGCCGGATCTCAGCTCACTGCAAGCTCCGCCTCCCGGGTTTACGCCATTCTCCTGCCTCAGCCTCCCGAGTAGCTGGGACTACAGGCGCCCGCCACCTCACCCGGCTAGTTTTTTGTATTTTTTTTTAGTAGAGACGGGGTTTCACCGTGTTAGCCAGGATGGTCTCGATCTCCTGAACTCGTGATCCGCCCGTCTCGGCCTCCCAAAGTGCTGGGATTACAGGCTTGAGCCACCGCGCCCGGCCCACTTGCCACATTTCACCTGCTGACTAGCTCCATGTGGCTAGTGGCTACAATTATTGGACAGAGCAGATTGTAAAACGTTTCTAACACGGCAAAAAGTTCTGTTGGACGATGCCATTCCAAAAACTTTTACATGTGCTCATGAAGATACAAAAAATGAAAAATAAACAAAAAAATTTACATACCCTTCACTGACCAAGATAACTTTTTATTCACAGTTAACTTATTTTTAAGATAAAACTTCAAACACAAAATTGACTTTAACACTGTTCTCATTTGTCACACAGAAACCAACATTTCAGCCGCGGCAGCATCAGGTGTTAGAGAGAGACACCTCCTGGCAGCACATGGAATTACAACCTAGCACAATCAGACACTGGAACCAGCCAGGGACTGGGTTTCAGCAGCCGTGAGTGGAATACCAGGGGATTCACAAGAGTGGGAGAAAATCCCATACCAAGAAACAATCATGGATAAGGCACCAGGAAGACATACTTGGTTACAAAAGCCCATCCAAGGCCTGGCGCAGTGGCTCACGCCTGTAATCCTAGCACTTTTGGAGGCTGAGGCGGGCAGATCACTTGAGGTCAGGAGTTCAAGACAAAAGCCCATCCACCACAAGACTTAAATCTCCAGTGTTACATCCCTCACACCATGCATGGCTCCATGGAGATACATAATAATAAGTATTAGTCATTTGAATAAATACATGATTGATTGATTAATTCTGATTATTTCAGAACTCTACCATTGAGCATTTCATTGTCTTCTTTAACATTCTTTTTCAGTTACACACATATTATGAAGGTAATGTAGAGCTGGGATTTACTGCTTCAAACAACTTAGCTGACACAGAAGTCTTCAATGATCAAGGAATGTCTGGACTTTAACAAAATCATCAAGAACAAGAAAACATCAAGATGTTTGAGTTTCTGGTAAAGCATAAAAAGATGTTCCTGGCTAGGCATGGCGGTTCATGCCTGTAATCCCAGAACTTTGGGAGGCTGAGGATAGATCGCTGGAGGCCAGGAGTTTGAGACCAGCCTGGCCAACATGGTGAAACCCCATCTCTACTAAAACTACAAAAAGTAGCCAGGCATGGTAGTGTACATCTGGGATCTCAGCTACTCAAGAGGCTGAGGCAGAAGAATTGCTTGAACCCGGGACGCAGAGGTGTGCATCCACCCTGGGCAACAGAGTGAGGCTCTGTCTCAAAAAAAAAAGAAAAGAAAGAAAGAAAGAAAGACAGTCCCGTTTTTTTTTTTCCTTTTGCCCAAGATGGTAGAAATGAAAGATGGCTTACTGGATTGGGAAATGGATTGGACCCTAAATTATTCTTTATCCACTCAGTCCACAGATACTGATTGGGCCTCTTGGTAGCCAGGTGGCGGGATGATGAGTAGCGCTGGAGGCCACTTAATTGAGTTGTGTGCATACAATAACGCAATGTACACAAGGTTTACCTCCAGGAACTCATCCCAGGTAGAACAAGTGCTCAGCAGAGATCTGGGCTGGTGAGGGCAGCCTGTGGTCCCTGACTCTTCTGAGAACCTGGGGATCCAGGTTCAGGGAGACAATGCTATTGGATACAAATCTTGAATTTAAAGAAATTGGGATGTAAATAATAGTGCAATCCCCAGGGCTTGTGGAGTACTCCAGTGACAGGAGAGGTTTTCCATGGGATTCAAGCAGGCTAATCAGCAAGACTGAATCTGGGCTGGCTTAGTGAGCCATGGCCTGAGGCTACTGATGGGCCACCTGTCCAGAATTGGAGAGGTCCCAGGGTCTGGTGTAGCTTCAGAGAGATGGAAGAGTAAAGAGGATCATGCATTGCAAAGTCTACAACAAACCCCCAAAACAAGGACAGTCTCCTTATTTGATGAACTTTTGTTGGGTTCCTGTCTTGTGCTGAGCTGTGTGCTAGGTTCTGGGGAGACAGAGACCAATAAGCTTCAGAGACCTGAGATGTAGGGTCCTTTTCTCCCTCATCACTTTCTTCACAAACCCACTTCAGTTTCCTCTTAACTCCCGGCATGAGTAAGGTGCTATTTCATAACCCTTTTACCTTTATTAAAGGTGTCAGGTATCCAATAGGAAAAAAATATGAGCAAATGAATTTAAAAGGCATTCACACAAAAGGATATCCAAATGGCCAGTAAGTTTATAAAAAGATGCTCAACATCAGCCGGGCGCGGTGGCTCATGCCTGTAATTCCAGAACTTTGGGAGGTCGAGGTGAGTGGATCACTTGAGGTCAGGAGTACAAGACCAGCCTGGCGAACGTGGTGAAACCCTGTCTCTACTAAAAACACAGAAAATTAGCCAGACATGGTGGCACACGCCTGTAATCCCAGCTACTTGGGAGGCTGAGGCAGGAGAATCACTTGAACCCAGGAGGTGAAGGACGCAGTGAGCCGAGATTGTGCCAGCGCACTCCAGCCTGGGCAACAGAGCAAGACTCCGTCTCAAAAAAAAAAAGATGCTCAACCTCAATGGTTATAGGGAAATGCAAATTAGACCCACAATATGCCGTGACTATACACTCACTAGAATGGCTAAAATTAAATCTCTGAAAATATCAAGCAATGGTGAGGATGTGGAGGAAGTGAACTCTTACATGCTGCTGGTGGAAGTATAAACCAGGATAAGCACTTTGGAGAACCATTTGGCAGTTTCTTCTAAAATTAAACATGCACTCACCATGTGACCAAGCAGTTCCACTCCTGGGTATATACCCTGAAAGAAATGAGTGCTTACGCACACCAAAAAACAGGTACAAAAATGCGCATTGCCACTAAATTGATAACAGCCAAAAACTAAATACAACCCAAATGCCCAACAATAGAAGAATAGATAAATACATTTCGGTGTACAGCACAGCAAGAAAAATCAATGAGCTGCTCTTACAATAAATACAAGTGAATCTCAAAAACACAATATTGATTGCAAAAAATCAGACAAGCCAGGCACAGTAGCTCACAACTGTAATCCCAGAACCTTGAGAGACTGAGGCCAGAGAATCCCTTGAGTCTAGGAATTTAAGACCAGCCTGGGCAACATAGGCTGATCCCATCTCTACAAAAAAAAAATTTTTAATTAGCTGGGTGCGGTGGTGTGCACCTGTAGTCCCAGTTCCTCGAGAGGCTGGGGTGGGGGGACCGCTTAAGCCCAGGAGTTCAAGGCTGCAGTGAGCTATGATCACACCACTGCACTCCAGCCTGAGTGACAGAGGAAAAAGACCCTTAAAAAAAAAAAAAAAAAAAGGCAAGACTTATCTACATATGATGAGAGAGGTCAGAATAGTATCTACTTGTTTAGGGCAGTGGGAGATGGGGATTGAGTGAGAAACGACCTGAAGGAACTTATTAGGATGATGGAAATGTTCTCTATCCTGATCTGGGTGGTGGTTACATGGGTGTATACATAGGTAAAAATTCATTAAGCATCCACTTAAGATTTATGCATTTTACTATATGCAAATTATGCATCAATAAAAGAGTAAAAACAATCAAAACTCTTAGGTGACCTGATATAAGCATGGCTGATACATAAAAAGCTTGCATATGTTACAATGAATACAGTCATTTGGGAACTTAATATAATTTTGTAACGGCCTCAGAAACAGTCACATACCAGAGGCCCTTGGCAACAGCTTCAGTGCTTAGTGCTCTCCAGCACCAAAAGGGACGTATCCCTTTCCAACCAAGGGGGCTATGGCCCTGCCCAGAGCTCTCAAGGGATCCACCTTTCTGGGTCGAACTCTCACAGCTCCCAGAGCACCCGGGGCCAAGCACGTGAGCTGCCAGCAGGCCCCAGCACCCTGCGATGCCAGACCTGCTCAGACCTGGAGAGGGTCCTACAGGTCCTTGGAGGAAAATTACAAGCCCCAAGTACACTAGACACGCAGAGTTTGCTTGTGATGAAAACTTAGCTGAAAGAAGAAGCCCTTTAGGAGGATCCTTGTCTTCTGCAGATGTGCGGCTCTAGCCATGCTGCAACGCAGACCATGGACCAGGAGCTCCCAACCTCGGCTGCACAGCAGACGGGAGCGTTGGAACATGGGATGCCCGGACTGTCTGACCCACACTAGCTGAATTAGAATCTTTAATGTGGTGTTTCTCAGAGGGCCCCCAGGAGCCACAGCAACACTGTCACCTGGGAACCTGTTAGAAATGCAGATTTTCAGGCCCCACTTCAGACCCACTGAATTCTGTGGCCGGCCCCAGCGATCTTTGTTCTGACTGTTCTAGCAGCCCCTGCCAGGGGTTCTGATGCATGTGCAAGTGTGGGACCTAATTAGAAACTGCATTTCTAGCAAGTTTCCAGGTGGTGCAGATGCGGCTGCTCTGGGGACCACACTCTGAAAACCACCAGAGTCTAACTGTCTAATGGGTAGAGCCAAGCTCTGGGAGAGAGTGGGAGAAATTAAAAGCTACCCAGGTGAGTGGCTCTGATGCAGGTGAGAGTAATTAGCATTACCATGGCCGCTCATCATCTCATCTGACAAGAGGTACACACCTGGAGAGGGAGCTCACACAGGTGAGAGCGTTACAGGAGAAGAAATACCATCTCCTCAATTTGACCTGTCTGAGGTCTCTTTTCATTTCCGTAACACTTGCAATTTGGGGTTCCTGGTAAGGCAGGATTTAGGTTCTAGGTGCCTACCCCTGAGAATTTGTTCTGACAGTATTGAAGCTGGAGATGTTTTTGTTAGAACACTTTGCACAAAAGCCTCTATGGGGAGGGGGACCTGATTTTACCTTAAAAAGTTAATTTTATTGCCCAAGATAGATGAGATTTAGAAGGGGAGAGGAAGTAAAGGAGGAATAAAGTGAATGAAAAGAAGAGATGATGTGCAGGGCTGGGGAGGAGACAGCAGATGGGGAGGAAGAGAAAGAACCGGGAGAGAAGGACTGAAAGACCGTCTCTCCTTTCCAAGGAGCATCCACCCTCTCTCTTTTTTAAAACACTGAGTACTGAGAAAGGTTTTATGCAAGACTGGATACAAGAGCTGGGCAAGCTGATGTGCAAAGCAGGAAAGCAAAGGATTGAAGGGAGCTAAAGTGCTCTCTTCGGCAGCACATATATACAATTGGAATGAAGGCGGGGCACTGTGGCTCACATCTGTAATCCCAGCACTTTGGGAGGCTGAAGGGGGTGGCTCACTTGAGGCCAGGAGTTCGAGACCAGTCTGGCCAACATGGTGAAACTCCGTTTCTACTAAAACTACGAAAACTAGCCGGGCATGGTGGTGCTTGCCTGTAATTCCAGCTACTCAGGAGGCTGAAGCAGGAACCCAGAAGGCACAGGTTTCAATGAGCCGAGATCACACCACTGTACTCCAGCCTGGGTAACAGAGTGACACTCTGTCTCTAAATAAATAAATAAAATTGGAACAACACAGAGAAGATTAGCATGGCTCCTGCAAGGATGACACGCAAATTCATGAAAAGTTCCATATCAATAAAAATTATTTTAAAAAAATTTTTAAAGAATTACTTAAAGGAGACCCCAAAAGAGTAAGCAGGGCTGAGAGCCAGGCCCACCGTGGCAGAGGGTCAGACTTCATCAGGGTGAAAACTTACTGCTCTGAAAAGCCAAACTACAGACTGGGAGAAAATGTTCACAGCACCTGTATCTGGAAAAGGATTTGCATTCCAAATACATAAAGAACTCATACAACTCACTAATAGGAAGGCACACAGTGAAAACTGAGCAAAAGACATGAACAGACACTTCACAAAGACCCTTCACAAAGGACATGCAAATTACCAGCACCCACAGGAAGAGATGCTCACCCTCAGTAGTCTTTAGGGAGAGGCAGAATGAAACCACAGTAAGATGTACCTCACACCACAGGCATGGCTGAAATTAAAAAGATGTGTAATACCAGTGTTGGTTAGAATGTAGGGCAGCTGAAACTCTCCTAGCTCACTGGCAAGAACTTAAAATAGTACAGGCTGGATGCAGTGGCTCACGTCTGTAATCCCAGCACTTTGGGAGGCCAAGGCAGGCAGATTGCTTGAGCCCAGGAGTTTGAGACCAGCCTGGGCAACATGGCAAAACCCCATCTCTACTAAAAATACAAAAAAAAATAGCTGGGTGTGGTGGCTCACATCTGTAATATCAACCACCCCAGGAGGCTGAGGTGGGAGAATCACCTGAGCCAGGGAGGTCGAGGTTGCAGTGAGCCGAGATCACGCTACTGCTCTCCAGCCTGGGTGATAGAGTGAGACCCTGTCTCAAAAAATAAAAATACAAATAAAATAAAATAGTACAACTGCTTGGGAGAACTACTGGAGTTTATTTTAAATCTAAACAAACACCCATCATATGACCCAGCAATTCTACTGTTATATATTTACTGAAGTGCAATAAAAACATAGGCCCACAAAAAGACCTGTACCCAAATGTGAATAGGCATAAGTAGCTAGTAGCCACCAAGTGCTGTTTCATTTGATTGCTCAAAAGCTGGTGGAAGTCTACACTGGAATAATAGGTTGTCTTTTTAAAAGGCTTGTATCCAAATGTGCATAACAGCTTTATTCATAATTGCTAAAAATTGGAAACGATTCAAGTAATCCATCAACTAGGAAATGGGTAAACAAAATTTGGTCTCTTCATAGAAAGGGATAGTAATAAAAAGATTGAAATTACTAATAGATGCCACAACATGGATGAGTCTTAAAATCACTGTGTAAAATCAAAGCTGGATGCAACAGTGCCTACCGTATGCCTACCGTATGATTCCATTTATATAAAATTTTTAAACAAACAGAACTAATTTATACTTACACAAAGCAGATGAACGATGAACTGGGACTGAAGGGACTGCAAGTGGGGGACTAAAACACTTTCTGGGCT
Source organism: Piliocolobus tephrosceles (assembly GCF_002776525.5). Classification (NCBI taxonomy): domain Eukaryota; kingdom Metazoa; phylum Chordata; class Mammalia; order Primates; family Cercopithecidae; genus Piliocolobus; species Piliocolobus tephrosceles. The sequence goes on along the minus strand of NC_045453.1, from coordinate 44,205,181 downwards.
GATGGACAGGTGTTATATCTGTTTGGACGAACGGAGGCAGGATGGTGCACTTCCGGGTTCTTCTTCACCACCAACTCTTCCCGAGTGTGCGAGAATGCAGCTGACGCCTGGGAAGGTGCAGATTAATCAGGCATGCACCAGGTGATGTCAATCCGAGGAGACCAAGATTTACCTGGTGGCACCTGCGGAGCGGCCCCCCCTCCCCCGACATGCCCGTGCCCCGCCTATTGCCCTTCCACTCCTAGAAAAGTCGCTCCCAGCAGATGCGCCGGGGGCGGGCTTTCTCAGCCCCCACTCTTGTCGGGACTGTATTAGAAACCCCTCCCCTTCCCCCAGCTCCGGTCCCTGAAGCTAGATGACCAAAGAATAAATTTGCAGTTTTGCTTTTAGCCTTGCCTACTCGCTGGTTCTTTTGTGCCCACTCTGGTGGTCTTAGAAAAACAAATCAATATCTTGTTTAGGTATATGCATTTGTCAAAAGTCATCCGACTGAATGCTTAAAATGTATGAATGAATTTTATTGTATGTAAATTATAACTCAATAAAGTTTATTTAAAATGAATTGGCTGGTACAGTGCCTTATGCCTGTAACTCCAGAACAGCACTTTGGGAGGCTGAGGCGGGTGGATCACCTGAGGTCAGGAGTTCGAGACCAGCCTGGCCAACGTGGTGAAACCTTGTCTCTACTAAAAATACAAAAAAAAAAAAAATTAGCCGGGCTTGGTGGCAGGCACCTGTAATCCCAGCTACTCGGGAGGCCGAGGAAGGAGAATCGCTTAAACCCAGGAGGCAGAGGTTGCAGTGAGCCAAGATTGCACCACTACACTCCAGCCTGAGCGACCGGTCAAGACTCCGTCTCAAAACTAACTAACTAAATAAATAAATAAAATGAATCAAAAATAACAATATAAAAAATAGCAAAAAAGAAAAAAGGACAAGAATAAAATAAATATACAGAAAAGAAAAATAAAGAAAAAAATAAGAGACTTTGTGGTAAAAATAATAAAACCGTAAAATAGGAAGAACGCACAGAATGGGAAGAGAGATGGACCAAGGTGAAAACTGTGAAGAGCTGTCGAACTTGAAGAATAGAAAAGGAAGAATGAGCAGAGATGCACAGGCAGAGGTCAGAATGAAGTCCTCTGGGGGTCAAAGAAGTAAGAAACTTGGTGGCCACAGACAGCAGAGTCAAAAGAGCCAAGGGGACCAGCCAGTAAGATTAACGCCCGGAGAGGGCTGTAGGATGGGGCCCGAGTGGAGAAGTCACTCCTGAGAGGCCAGTTCTGAAGGTGGGTTGAGGGGTTGATGACTTGGGCTGACGGAGCAGAGAGGGAGCCTTCAGCAGCTTTGTCAAGGGAGCTTGGGGAAGCAGAGTGGGCTCCAACAGGAGGCTGCTAGGAGAACCCCTGGGAAAATCCACCTGGTGGCCTGAATCTCCTGACACTGTCTTTCACGTCTTCATTCCTACACAGGGATAGATATTGCTATTTTCACCACTGCCCCTGCGCAAGGTGCGCCAAAAGTCCCCATGCCCCTTTTCCATAAGAAGTTTATTGTATGTTTGCACCGGGGAAAGCTAAATAAGCCAGGTGAATTCCCCACCCCAAATTCCTAGGGATGCCGCTGGCTTGCCGCCACTGAGTCGGTCTTTCCCACCTGCCTGCATTGCTGGTGGGAATGCACTTTGGTTCGATTCCATAGGAGCCAGTTTGGCAAAAACTATCAAAACTACAAATGCACACTGGAGGTACAAATACAATAGGAGGTATTTATTCTACAGATAAACTTGTACACGGATGAAACCATGTATGTACTTAGTTATTTGTTGCTTCATTGTGATGCTGTTTGATCAAAACAGACCCAAATACCCCTCAACAAGGCCATTCCAGATAAATACTAATTTTTTTCTCTTTTTGAGGTGGGGTTTCCCTCTTGTTGCCCAGGCTGGAGTGCAATGGCGTGATCTCGGCTGACTGCAACCTCTGCCTCCTAGGTTCAAGTGGTTCTTGTGCCTCAGCCTCTCAACTAGCTGGGATTACAGGCACCCATCACAACACCCAGCTAATTTTTGTATTTCTAATAGAGACAGGGTTTCGCTATGTTGGCCAGACTGGTCTTGAACTCCTCACCTCAGGTGATCCACCCACCTCGGCCTCCTGAAGTGCTGAAATTACAGGTGTGAGTCACCTTGCATGGCTGTATTTTTTTTTTTTTTTTTTTTTTGAGACAGAGTCTTGTTCTGTCGCCCAAATTAAAGTGCAGCGGTGCAATCTCGGCCCACCTTGACCTCTGCCTCCCAGTTTCAAGCAATTCTCATATCTCAGCCTCCCAAATAGCTGGGATTACAGATATGCAGAGCTCTGCCAAGGGACATACCTCTTAATACTGGTGCATTTCATTTCAACAGGAATTTTGGAGGGGATTGAATATTTATTGTACTTTATTCATAATTTAATATTTATTTGAAAATGTATAGCCACATGCATGCAATAGATACTATTCAGGCACAAAAAACAGGATTATCTCTATATACAGACATCGAAAGTCTTCCAAGTTATATTACCAAGTGAAAAAAAAGCAAGATGCATAACAGTTATATAGTACAAAATGTTTTTCCTTTTTCTTATTCTTTTTTTTTTCTGAGACAGAGTCTTGCTGTGTCACCCAGGCTGGAGTACAGCGACACAATCTTGGCTCACTGCAATCTCTGCCTCCCAGGTTTAAGTGATTCTCATGCCTCAGCCTCCCAAGCAGCTGGGACTACAGGCATGCACCACCACACCTGGCTAATTTTTGTATTTTTAGTAGAAACAGGGTTTTGCCATGTTGGCCAGGCTGGTCTCAAACTCCTGACCTCGAGTGATGCTCCCACCTTGGCCTCCCAAAGTGCTGGGATTACAGGTGTGAGCCACCGTGCCCAGCCTACAGTACAAAATCATTTGTTGGTTTTTTTTTTTTTTTAAGGTATATGTATAGAAGCTGGGTGTGGGAGGCTTACACCTCCCAGCACTTTGGGAGGCCGAGGCAGGAGGATTGCTTAAGCCCAGGAGTTTGAGAGCAGCCTGGCCAGCATGGCGAAATCCCATCTCTACAAAAAATACAAAAAAAAGTCAAGTGTGGTGGTGAGTGCCTGCAGTCCCAGCTACTCAGGAGGCTGAGGTGTGAAGGTCACTTGAGCCCAGGATGTTGAGGCTGCAGTGAGCTGTCATTATGCCACGGCATTCCAGCATGGGTGACAGAGCAATATCTTGTCTCAAAATTTTAAAAAAGGTGTATGGGGTATGATGTAAAATAATGTATTTGTTTATATACACCCTCCCCCATAAAGTCTTTGCAGGTGTTGGGGAGTACAAACTTTACTCTCAGGTGCAATACCTGGGGGACTGCAAATTAAACTGAGAAAAGACAGATTAGCAAGAAAAAAGAGTTTAATTACCAGACACATGCATAGACACATGAAAGTGCTCAATGATGGAGTGATTAGAACTGGGGGCTTATATGCCTTAGAAGGGGAATAGGAGGGCTACCATGGGAAGAACAAATAGGTTTACAAATGGGTTTTTAGGAGAAGAAACAGGATATTTTAGAAGTTTGTGATGAGGTTTATTTATGCAGGTGCAAATAGTCTCTGTGTCTTCTTCATGGCCATGAAATTCCCCTGAATAGAAGATTTGTGGTTGGTTTATTCTTGGTTCCTCGCCTGGAAGTGGAAGCTGCCCCAAAGACGGAATGTATGGCAGTCTTCAGTTCCAAGTGGGCCGCACACAGGGATACACAAGAAACTGATAATAGTGGCTACACATTTGAAGGTCAGGGGATAGAGGTGAATGAAAACCAAGAAGTTGTGAGCAGGGCCTTGGGAAGACATTTTTAGAAATTTTTTTATCTTTATTTTTTAAATTTTAGAAAGATATGGATATATTGCCCATTCGAAAACAAACAAACAAACAAACAAAAAACCCTAGGTTCTAAGAGTGATTCTAATTTATTTAAGGAGTGGTTTCCCCCTATTTAGGAGAAGATGGACCGTGCCTCATTAGCAAGGCCTAGTGGGAGTCAGCCCTGAGGGAGGTGCAGGAGATTTTATCATCATCTTTGTCAGCATCACTGCACTTTCTACAGAGGAGGTTACAGAACAGGTCGCCCTTTCTACTTTGCTTGGAGGGACGCTTACGCTTACAGCGAGTGTCAGCTGTCAGTCCCAAGACCTCTGTCTCCCCAGTCTCCTCCAGCCTCCAGAAAAACAAAGGCAGCTGTGGAGGGTAGAGGATGGGCTGGGGGTGGGACCCAAGACCCCCTGGACAATGGAAACCTTTCCCCTTCAAGCAGACGTCAGGATGATTATTTGCACTTTGCATGTGGAAAAGAAGGACTGTAAAACTCTGATGAATGCCTGCATCTTGTTCTAAAATTCCTGACTTGTTGCCAATAAAAGAATCAAAGTGCTTTCTAGCTCAGAGAAAAAACTGCTGCTAATTTGAAGAAGATTCCAGAATAGAAATTCAAGGTCAACCAAAGGTTTTTCAGACAGAGTTGGTGAGCAGGTCTTACGTGGCCTGAAATTAAAAGATATAAACCAGAGAAAGGAGAGATCAAAGCTCTTGTCCTGGGGACACATTAAAAACTAGATTTGGACACATCTCAGTTCTGGAGCCAGGCAATTCCTCCCTCAGGGGGTCAAAACTAGCCTTCCCCTCAGCCTAGAGCCTTCCTCTCTAAACCTGCTTATTCTGGCCCTGTCTTCTCACCTTGGTCTCATTTTGGTCTCTTTGAGGTAGATCAGCAGGACTTACTTTCTGAGCACCTGTAAGGACCCTGCTGATCAAAACCAGGATGCAAGGTCAGGTGTGGTAACTCTCGCCTGTGATCCCAGCACTTTGGGGAGCCAAGGTGGGCAGATCACTTGAGGTCAGGAGTTCAAGACCAGCCCGGCCAACATGGTGAAACCCCGTCTCTACTAAAAATTCAAAAGTTAGCCAGGTGCAGTGGCATGTGCCTGTAATCCCAGCTACTCAGGAGGCTGAGGCTGGAGAATTGCTTGAACCCGGGAGGCGGAGGTTGCAGTGAGCCGAGATCATACCACTGCACTCCAGCCTGGGTGACAGAGAAAGACTCTGTCATACGCAAACACACACACACACACACACACACACACACACAAAAAAAAAAAAAAAAAAAACCAGGATGCAATAAAGAAGCCAGCTGAAACCAGTACATGGCCACTAAAGTGACCTCTGGCTACCCTCATTTTTCATTACTAAATAGACTCCCACCGGTCCCATGACAGTTTACAAATACCATAGCAATGTACCATGGCAGTGACCCAGAAGTTACCTTGTATGGTTCCAGGAACTCTCCACCCTTTTTCTAGAAAATTCTGAATGACTCACCCCTTAATTCGCATACACTTAAGAGTGGGTATAAATATAACTCCAGCAATCCAAGCAGCAGCTCCTGCTCTGACTCCTCCTCCACGTTGCTACTGCTGCCTGCCACTGCCACTGTTGCTCAGGACTGCTCTGTGGAGCAGCCACTTTGGCTCGTCTGGGCTCCTCTGTCTATGGAATAGCCCTGCCCTGTCTACGGAGCCAACATTTTGCTATACACTATTGCTCTAATAAACTTGCTTTCTTTCACTGTCAGCTCACTCTTCGATTCTTTCTTGAGCAAAGCCCATAACCCTCCCAGGCTAAGCCCCAATTTTGGGGTTCACCTGCATCAGGCTCAGAGGCCTTCTCTGATAATCCAAAATAGACTGTCCATCCAATGTATCTAACATGTTTCCTATTTTATTCTCTTCATAGCACTAACCACAAAAGAATTCTTACTTATTTGCTTATTATCCTTCTCTTCCAACTAGAATGTGCTCTCATGGTACAGTCGTATTGTTTTTTATCCCTGAATCCCCAGTGTTTAGAACAGTTGCTTAGTACACAGCAGGTGCTGCATCAGTATAGGCTCAGTTAATGAAAAAATGACTGACAGTTAAACTTGAGATGTCTGTGAAATAGCCAAGGAGTGGTGTCAAGAAGAGAGTTGTCAAGTAGTCAAGTGTGGGAAAGATCCAACCTAGAGGTACATATTTGGGTATTACTGGAACAAACTCAGTTTTTTTTAAAACTGATACAAATTGATGACATCAGCAAAGGAGAATTTAAAGAAGGAAGAGTCTGAGCTCTGAGGAGCCCAAAATCTACAGGCTGGGCGGAGAAAAGGGAACAAGCAAAGAAGAGTGAAAGAGATCAGTGAGATAGAAGGAAATCCAAGAGATAAGCTATCCCAGAGGCTAAGAGACAAGACTGTTTCAAGAATGAGAGGGCAGTCACCTATGTGGAACACCACCATTGGAATTGCCAGCATGGAGTGTGTCTGGGCCCTGATAAGAGCAGTTTCAAGGCAGCGGTGGGAGCAGAAACCACTGGTGGATGTGAGGTGAGGCAGTCAGTCGGAGCACTGAGTGTCAATGACTTCAGAAGTTTAACTGAGAAGACCAGCAGATAAATTGGATGTAGCTATAGGCAGATATAGGTCAAAGAAAAGTTCTTAGCCAGGCACAGTGGCTTACACCTGTAGTCCTAACAGTTTGGAAGGCCGAGGCAAGCAGATCACCTAAGGTCAGGAGTTTGAGACCACCCTGGTCAACATGGTGAAACCCTGTCTCTACGAAAAACACAAATTGCTTGAACCCAGGAGGCGGAGCTTGCAGTGAGCCGACATCTCGCCACTGTACTCCAGCCTGGGTGACAGAACGAGACTCCGTCTTAAAAAAAAAAAAAAAGAAGAAGAAGAAAGAAAAGAAAGGTTCTTTTTCTGCTCAATTTTTTATTTTGAAAAATGAAAAACCTGCAGAAAAGTTAAAAGGACAGAACAATGAACACTTCTGTACCCTTCACTTTAATTAATCATTTGTCAACGCTTTGCCACATTTAATTCCTATGCACATACCCACATGTATTCATTTTGGGGGAAATCACTGGAAATAAAGTTGCAGACCCCCCTGTTTATCAGCAAGCTTTTCCTAAGAAAGAGCTCATTCTCCCACATGACCTCATGATATATCCCACTCAAAGAAATTTAGCCGGACGCGGTGGCTCAAGCCTGTAATCCCAGCACTTTGGGAGGCCGAGACGGGCGGATCACAAGGTCAGGACATCGAGACCATCCTGGCTAACACGGTGAAACCCCATCTCTACTAAAAAATACAAAAAAAACTAGCCAGGCGAGGTGGCAGGCGCCTATAGTCCCAGCTACTTGGGAGGCTGAGGCAGGAGAATGGCGTGAACCCGGGAGGCAGAGCTTGCAGTGAGCTGAGATCCGGCCACTGCACTCCAGCCTGGGCGGCAGAGCAAGACTCCGTCTCAAAAAAAAAAAAAAAAGAAATTTAGCATCAAAGTTATCTAATAAACAGACCATATTCACATTTCCCCAACTGTTTAAAAATGTCCTTTGTAGCTTTTTTTCTGGTCCACAATCTGATCAAGAGTCATGCATTCCATTTGGTTGCCACGTCTCTGTAGTCTCCTTTAATCAGAAACAGTCCCCTGTATTTTTCTGTCTTTCATGCCACTGACACTGGAGAGTTTGGGTTGGTTGTCACGTAGCACGTCCCACATTCTGGATTGTCCTGATTGTTTCATCATGATTGGATTCAGGTTAAACATTCTTGGCAAGAATATCACAGAGGTGGTGTGAACGCTTGAGGGAGAATCTCTGTTAAAGGTGGACAACACTCAGCCTACTTAAATGCTAACAAAAATGATCCAGTAGATGGGGGATAGAAATTGGAAGGAAATTTGGATGACGGGGAAGGAAATTAGAAAAATGAATGAAGCAATGAAGTCTTGAGTTGGCAAGAGAGGTGGCATCAGAGCACAGGCAAAGGGATTTGCCCTGATGCGGAGCAGACGCATTTCGTTGGTTGTAACAGACAATAAGGAGAAGATGGTGACAATGAATATGGTCTGAAATTGGTAGAGTGAGTGTGTTTGGATTTGATGGCTTCTTTTTGGATTTTATGGTCTTCTCAGTAAAATAAGGCAGATCTGCAGGCGAAACTGACTATAAGAGTAGAAGAGAGGAGGGGAGTTTAGAGGAAGAGAAAGTATGAGAAAGTCATTGGTGGCAGTGGCAAAGTAGGCTTCTTGCAGAAATATAAAAAGCTGGTCACACTGTTAGTGGGAATGTAAACTGTGGAAAATAGTATTGTGGTTCCTCAAAAAATTAAAATAGAATTACCAAATGATCCACCAAGTTCACTTCTGGGTTTATACTCAAAAGAATTGAAATCAGAACTTTAAGAGATATTCATACACCCTGGTTCACAGCAGCACTATTCACAATAGCCAAGAGCTGGAAGGAACTCAATTGTCGGTCGATGGACGAATAGATAAACAAAATATAGAATATACAATGGAATATTATTCAGCCTTAAAAAGGAAGGACAGCCGGGCACAGTGGCTCACACCTGTTATCCTAGCACTTTGCGAGGCTGAGGCAGGCGGATCACCTGAGGTCAGGAGTTCAAGACCAGCCTGGCCAACATGGTAAAATCCTGTCTCTACGAAAAATACAAAAATTAGCCAGGCATGGTGGTGCATGCGTTTAATCCCAGCTACTCAGGAGGCTGAGACAGGAGAATCCCTTGAACCTGGGAGGTGGAGGTTGCAGTGAGCCAAGATTGTGCCACCACACTCCAGCCTCGGTGGCAGATGAGACCTCATCTCAAAAAGAAAAAAAAAAAGTAAAAAAGGAAAGACATTCTGACACATGCTATATCATGAATGAACTTTGAGGACATTATGCTAAATGATATTAACCAGCCACAAAAAGACAAATACTGTATGGTTCCATGTATGTGGCATCTCTAGAGCAATAAAATCCATAGAAACAGAAAGTAGAATGGTGATTAGCAGGGGCTTTGTGGAGGAGTGGGCAATGGGGAGATTTTTAATGGGAATAGAGTTTCAGCTTGGAAAGATGAAAAAATTCTGGAGCTTGGTTGAACAACAATGTGAATGTACTTAACACTACTGAATTGTACACTTAGAACTGGCTGAGGTAAAATTTATGTTGCGTGTTTTCTTACCATCATAAACAAACAAGCTAACACAAATATACATACACCCACGGAGGGAAAAGAAGTTAGGCAGGCCGTGTTTAATATCCAGTTGATGCTTGAGATAATTCATTTATAGAGAAATTAACCGATTAGCTAAGTTGCAAACTTTTCTCCAGCAATATTCTGCTGCTCAGATATGTAGGTAGAGAAGGGAAATATTTATGTTCATTCAGGATTGGGCTCTACAAAGGGAGAGGGGCCAGGGAGCTGAAGGAGTTTGTGAGGAAGTGTGGTAGATCATCTTACTGTCCAATAAGTATTTTCTCCTCCTGCCTTCCCTGACCCCAAGCCAGGGCGTGGAAAAGACTTCCCTGCCCACATTGCCCTTGGGCTTGACCATGTGACTTGTTTTGACCGATCGGCTGGCAGAAGTGTCAGGCTGCCTGTCCCAAGGCTGAACCTTAGGAAGTGTTGCATGTTCCCTTCCTTCCCTTATGCTTCTGCCATCTGCCATGGAAAGAGCTTGCCCCAGCCAGCCACGGCTCCTTTACTGCAGTCCTAGAATAACAGACCCCTGAGCACCAAGCCCAGGTGTTGAGCACGAGACCAGTGGGATTCTTGGTAGGAAGGACACTGTGCTGGGTAAGCCACTGAGATTTGGGGGCTTCATCAGGTGGATTTCACTAGGCATGGAGTTTTGTACCCTGTTTCTCTCCCTTGACAAGAGATCTTGAGCATTGGACCAGGTGCAGTGCCTCACGCCTGTGATCCCAGCACACTGGGAGGCCAAGGCTGGCAGGTCACTTGAGGTCAGGAGTTCGAGACCAGCCTGGCCAACATGGTGAAACCCCGTCTCTACTAAAAATATAAAAAATTGGCTGGATGTGGTCGTGGGCACCTGTAATCCCAGCTACTTGGGAGGCTGAGGCAGGAGAATCACTTCAACCAGGAGGCAGAGGTTGCAGTGAGCCGAGATCATGCTATTGCATTCCAGCCTGGGCAACAGAGTGAGACTCCATCTCAAAAAAAAAAAAAAAAAAAAAAAGAGCGAGAGATCTTGAGCATTTAAAACTTCAAGGATATTATTCTCAATGGCTGCATAATATTCCATTTAATAAATAACATAATTTACCGAATGGTTCTCTCATTATTGGGACACTTAGAATTTTCCATGTTTTCTTTGTATTACAGGAAATAAAATGAAATAACATTACAGGAAATATTGTATATAAATTCCAAATACAAGGTATAAATACTTTTAAATTTATATTTTTACCCCAGTACAATATGCATATGGATTTTAAAAATCAAACAAAAAATAACAAAAGATTAGTGGATATTTGAACAAAGCCTCTAAAAATCAAGGACAGAAACTGTGAGGTATTGCTGAGATAGCCCCAGTTTCTTCTACCAGGAGGCTAAATTAATAATTTCACCATGGCCGGGCAGGGTGGCTCATGCCTGTAGTCCCAGCACTTTGGGAGGTCGAGGCGGGCAGATCACTTGAGGTTAGGAGTTCGAGACCAGCCTGGCCAACATGGCGAAACTCCATCTCTACTAAAAAAAAAAAAAAAATACAAAATTTAGCGGGCGTGGTAGCATGCACCTGTAATCTCAGCTATTTGGTGAGGCTGAGACATGAGAATCCCTTGAACATGGGAGGCAGAGGTTGTAGTGAGCAGCTGAGATCACACCACTGCACTCCAGCCTGGGTGACAAAGTAAGACTCTGTCTCAAAATAATAATAATAATTTCACCACCACTGAGATGATCTTGTGACATGCTTTGTCCAACAAAACGAGGTAGAAGTGACATTATACAGTTCTGATCCTGGGTCTCAGGAGGCCTGGGGTTTCTGCTGTGTTGCAGAACCCTGCCCAGCCATCCTGAGAACAGCCCAATCTGGCCTGCCTGATGGAGAATAAGAGATCACATGAAGCAGAGCCAAGTGATACCAGCTGAGTCCTAAAAGCTCCGCCAGGCCCAACTAACCACCAGCTGCCTTTCTACAAGTGAATGACCCCAGGCAAAGTCAACAGAGCCCAATATAAATCAGCAGAACCAATCAACCGACCAACCAGCTGGTAGACTTGTGACTAAAAGCAGATGTTACTTTTATATGTCACTAAGATTTTGTAGTTGTTTATTAGGCAGCGTCATTGTGCCAGCAGATAACCAATACAGGAACCAAAACTTTAAAAACAGGAAAAGCAACTTCCTTCCAGTTTTTAGTCTGACATATGAGGAACTTGGAAGTCATAACTCCATCTTAATAAGTTTAAAAAAACTGAACAAACTAAAAATCAACAACTCTTGGCCGGTTGCAGTGGTTCATGCCTGTAATCCCAGCATTTTGGGAGGCTGAGGTGGGAAGATTGCTTGAGCCTAGGAGTTCGAGACCAGCCTGGGAAACATAGGGAGACCCCATCTCTACAAAAATAAAAAACAAAAATAAGCTGGATGTGGTGACATGTGCCTGTAGTCCCAGCTACTCAGGAGGCTGAAGTGGGAAGATTGCTTGATTCGGAGGGGGTCAAAGCTGCAATAAGCCGAGACTGAGCCACTGCACTCTAGCCTGGGTGACAAAGTGAGACTGTCTCAAAAAAAAAAAAAAAAAAAACTTCTTAGATCTGTCACAGAATTGAGGTCACAGGGCAAACCACTGCCTCCAAAACTGGAGAGACAAACAGATCATACAGAGAATCACAACTTATCACTGCAGAGTCACAGGTGCAGAGACCTCCCCAGCAACAAGTACAGACACAGGAAAACCTGAACTGCAATTTACAAATTGCTGGAGGCTCAGTGTGGACAAGTTCGAGAGTTTAAAACTCCAGGGCTGGAGCCGGTCTTGAAGGGCATACCCACACTTTTGGTTTTTTGTTTGTTTTTTTGTTTGTTTTGAGACAGGGTCTCCCCCTCTTACCCAGGCTGGAGTGCAATGGCACAATCTCGGCTCACTGCAACCTCCACCTCCCGGGTTCAAATGATCCTCTTACCTCAACCTCCTGAGTAGTGGGGATAACAGGCTTGTGCCACCGCGCTCAGCCAATTTGTGTATTTTTAGTAGAGATGGGGTTTCACCATGTTGATCAGGCTGGTTTCAAACTCCTGACCTCAAGTGATCCACCCACCTCGGCCTCCCAAAGTGCCGGGATTATAGGCAGGAGCCACTGTGCCCAGCCACATGCCATACTTTTGTGAGTTTTACCTTCAGGAGTTCTACTGGTTTCTTACAGTAAAGACTGGAGAAAAACCCCCTCATGCAATTTCTTACAAAGCTAACCATTCTCCTACCATACCATTTTCATCAATCATACTCCTTAGTATTTACCCAAAGGAGTTGAAAATCTGTCTGTGCAAATACCTGCATGTTGACGTCTATAGCAGCTTTATTTGTAATTGCCAAAAGTTGGAAGCAACCAAGATATTCTTCAGAAGGTGAATGGGTAAAGAAACCGGGACATCCGGAGAATGGAATATTATTCAGGACTAAAAAGAAATGTCCTCTCAAGCTATGAAAATACACAGGGGAATCTTCAATGCTTATTACTTAGTGAAATAAGCCAACCCAAAAAGGCCACATACTATATGATTCTAACTACATGGCATTCAGGAAAAGGCCAAACTATGGAGACACTAGAAAGTTCAATGGTCTCCAGGGTTTGGAAAGGGTAGGGAGGGGTAAACAGGCAGAGGATAGAGGATTTTTAGGGCAGTGAAGCTATTCTGTGTGATACTATAATGAAGAATGCATGTCATTATACATTTGTCAAAGCCCAAAGAATGTATAATACCAACAGTGAGCCCTAATGTAAACTTGGACTTTGGGTGATAATGATATGTCAGTGTAGGTTCAACAGTTATCACCATCTACCACCCTGGTGCAGGGTATTGCTGACACAGGAGACTGTGTGTTGCGGAAGTCTCACACAGACTCCGCACACACACCTTCCTCCTTGGAGGAAGGAGGTATATGGTAGCTGTCCTTTCCCTCCAATTTTGTTTAAACTGTTCAGAAAAAAAGTGTTCTTAAAAAAAGATCAGGCCGGGTGCAGTGGCTCATGCCTGTAATCCCAGCACTTTGGGAGGGCGAGGCAGGTGGATCACAAGGTCAGGAGATCAAGACCATCCTGGCTAACACAGTGGAACCCTGTCTCTACTAAAAATACAAAACATTAGCCAAGCGTGGTGGCGGGCGCCTGTAGTCCCAGCTACTCGGGAGGCTGAGGCAGGAGAATGGCGTGAACCCGGGAGGCGGAGTTTGCAGTGAGCCGAGATGGTGCCACTGCACTCCAGCCTGGGCGACAGAGTGAGACTCCATCTCAAAAAAAAAAAAAAGATCAAAAGTCTCAAAGGAACAATGTAAGCTCCCACCCCAAGAACTTAAAAAAAGAAGAGCAAAATAAACCCAAAGCCAATAAAAGAAAATAATAAAAGCAGAACTCAATGGAAACAAAAACAAAAAAATAATAAAGCCAATAAAACAAGGAGCTGATTCTTGGAGAAAATCAACAAAATTCTCAAAACTTTACCAAGACTGAGAGAGAAAAAAGGAAAACACAAACTACCAATGTCAGGAATAAAACAGCGGCTATCAGCAGACATTGCAGACATCGAAAGAATAACAAGAAAATATTACAAACAGCTCTACGCATATAAATTTGACAACACAGATTGCACGAAAAGAAAGTAAAATACTCAGAGGTACATCTGTCAAAACTTTCTGGCTGGCACGGTGGCTCCGTGAGCTGTGTTCACGCCACTGCACTCCGGCCTAGACAACAGAGTAAGACCCTGTCTCAAAAGTAGAAATTAAAAAAAAAAAAAAAAACTTGCACAGGATCTGTATGCTGAAACTACAAAATGCCAGCGAAAGAAATCAGAGATCTAAATAAATGGAGAGTCATCACATGTTCATGAATTGGAAGACTCATCACAGAAAAGATGTCAATTCTCCATAAAAATTGCACAGGTTTAAAGAAATACCCATCAAGATCCCAGCAGATCTTTTCTGTAGATATCAACAACATTATTTTAGAATGTATCCAGAAAGGCGAAAGAACTAGAATAGCTAATACAATTTTGAGAAAGAGAAATAAAATGGGAGTAATCAGCCTACGCAATTTCAAGACTTACAATACAGCTACAGTAATGAAGACTGTGTGATGCTGGTGGAGGAGGAGACGCATAGATCAATGGAACAGAGTAGAGAATCCAGAATTAGATGCACACAAATATGCACGACTGATTTTTGACAAAGGCACAAAAACAATTAAATGAAGAAAAATTGGCCTTTTCAACAAGTGATACTGGGACAACTGGATAGCCAGAGGCAAAAAATGACCCACCTAAACCCCACACCTTCTACAAAAATTAACTCAAAATGGATTGCAGGCTTAAATGAAAAATGTAAAACTATAATACTTTTAGAAATAAAGAACAACTCTAGAGTTGAGGGCTTATACTCGATAGCAAAAGCACTATCTGTAAAAGGAAAAAAACTGTATATTGAACTTTATTAAAATAAAACGTTTTGCTCTGGGCTAAGTGCAGTGGCTTATACCTGTATCCTGGCACTTTGGGAGGCCAAAGCAGGAAGATTGCTTGAGGCCAGGAGTTCAAGACCAGCCTGGGCAACATGGCAAAATCCCATCTCTACAAAAAATGTTAAAATTAGCCAGGCATGCTGGCGTGTGCCTGTAGTCCCAACTACATGGAAAGCTGAGGTGGGTGGATCGCTTGAGCCCAGGAGTCTGAGGCTGCAGTGAGCTGTGATCACACCACTGCACTCCAGCCTAGGTGGTAGAGTGAGGCCCTGTCTCAGAAAACTATTGTTATTATTATTATTATTTTGCTCTGTGAAAGACACTGTTGAGAGGGTGAAAGGCCAAGCTATAAACTAGGAGATAATATTTGTGAATCACTTATTCAACAAAGGACAAGTATTTAGAAAACATAAGGAATCCCTAAAACTCAACGGTATGAAAATAAGCAATCCAGTTAGAATAAAATGGGCAAAAAATATGAAGAGATGTTTCTCTGAAGAGGATGAACAGATAACAAATCTATGAAAAAAAGCTCAACACTGCCAGCCATCAGGGAGATGCAAATTGAAACCACTATGTGATATTATACACATCTATCAGAATGGCTAAAATACAAAATAGAATAGGGACAACATCAAATGCTCGTGAGGATATGGAAAAAATGAATCCCTCATACATTGCAGGTGGGAATGTAAAATGAAATAGCCACCCTGGAAAACAGTTTGACAGTTTCTTAAAAAAAAAAAAAAAAAAAAAAAATCTAAACATGCAACTCCCGTATGACCCAACAATTTCACTCTTGGGTAATTATCCCAGAGAATAAAAACTTAAGTTCAGATATGAACTTATACATGAATGATTATAGCAGCCTTATTCTCAACAGCCCAAACTAGAAAGAAACCTAATTCCTTTAATGGGAAAATGGTTCTAAAAAAGATAGTACTTCTATATCATGGACTACTACTCAGCACTAAAAAGGAATAAACTGGCCAGGAACAGTGGTTCACACCTGTAATCCCACCACTTTGGGAGGCTAAAGCCGGAGGATCACTGAACCCAGGAGTTCAAGACCAGCCTGGGCAACATAGTGAGACCCTGTCTCTATTGAAAAAAACAAAAAATTAGCTGGGCATGGTAGTACAGCCTACAGTTCCAGCTACTCCAGAGGCTGAGGTGGGAGGGTCGCTTGAGCCTGGGAGGTTGAGGCTGCAGTGAGGCTGCATGATCGCACCACTGCACTCCAGCCTGGGTGACAGAGTGAGACACTGTCTCAAAAATAAATAAATAAATAAATAAATAAATAAATAAATAAATAAATAAATAAAAGGAATAAACTATTGATACAAATAATAACCTGGTAGGATTGCCAGAAAATTATGCTAAGTGAAAGAAAGCCAATTACAAAAGGTTATATAATCTATGATTCCATTCTTGAAATGGGACAGTCAGAGAAATGGGTTAAGGAGGGAGTGGCTGCAGGAGGCAAGTGGGTGTGGCTATACGAGAGCAACATGAAAGATCCTGGTGGGGACAGAAGTGTGTGTATCTGTTGTGTTATGTCAATGTCCACATCCTGGTTGTAATATTGTACTATAGCTTGCAAGATGTTACCATAGCAGCCAAGGATACACAGGACCTCTGGATTATTTTGTAAGTTACATGTGAATCTAGTATATTTATCTCAAAATAGAAAGTTTAATTGAAAACAATCAAACAGATGCATTAAAAGATAGAGTCAGTGACATTTTCCAAAAGTAGAACAGCAATAAAAAATGATAAGATGGAAAGTAGGAAATAAACCACAAGGAAGAGACGGCATTCATTCAAGTGGTCTGAAATTGTGAAAGCTAATTTTATGTCAGCTTGACTGGGCAGAGGGATGCCCATGGTTAAACATTCCTGGGCCTGTCTGTGAGGCTGTTTCCAGAGGAGATCCACACTGGAACTGGTGAAGTGAGTAAAGCAAATGGCCTCCCTCATGTGGATGACCATCCTCCAATTCATTGAAAACTTGAATAAAACAAAACAGCGAAAAAGAACAAATTTGCTCTGTTTGAGCTGCAACATCCATCTTCTCCTGCTCTTGGACATCGGCGCCCCTGGTTCTCATGCTTTTGTACTTAACCTAGGACACTGCCAGCCTCCTGATTCTCAGGCCTTCTGACTTCCACTGATCTCCACCACCAGCTTTCCTGGGTCTCAGCTTGCAGATGGCAGATCACAGTATTCCTCAGCGTCCATAACCACACAAGTGAATTCCATAGGAAATCTCAGCCGGGCACGCTGGCTCACGCCTGTAATCTCAGCACTTTGGGAGGCTGAGATGGGTGGATTACCTGAGGTCAGGAGTTCAAGATCAGCCTGGCCAACGCTGTAAAACCCCGTCTCTACTAAAATTACAACAATTAGCCAGGTATGGTGGCACATGCCTATAATCCCAGCTACTTGGGAGACTGAGGCAGGAGAATTGCTTGAACCTGGGAGGCAGAGGTTGCAGTGAGCCGAGATCATGCCACTGCACTTCAGCCCTGGCAACAGGGCAAGACTCTGTCTTGAAAAAAAAAAACAACAACAAAAAAGAAATCTCAATCTCTCTCTCTGAGAGAGCAAGACAGCATGAATGTCATGTTGGTTCTTTTCTCTGGAGAACCCTGACTAATATAATACAGACATCCAACTAAGACGAGGTCCAAGAAAGAACAGAGAAAACAGTGGGGAAGGAGATTATCAAGGAACTAATACAAAAGACCACCAGAATGAAAGGAAATTATTTCCCACATTGCAAGATCCATATAAAGATAAATCATCACAAAATGTCAGAACTCTAGGGTCAAACAACACAGAGAGGAAAAAGGAAGAGGGTCTTCTGGGGGTTCTGTGGTATAAGCCATATCACTTTTCACTCCCCCGCCCACCCCCACCCCCGCCCCCCACGGCTGACTGAGGATGCAGTAGTCTCTCATCTGCAAAGTCAATGACCACTCCTCCATCTGCCTCCCAGCTCCATTCTCTATCTTTGTGGGAGCTTGCCTCATCTTACTGTCAGTTTAGCCAAGATTCCGGAGAGAGCTGAGCCTAATACCTGGGCTCAGTCTACCCTCTCAACTCAGAAGGCGGGCGCTAGAATGTTACCCTATGTTAGATTCTGAAATCCAAATTTTTGCTTCTGCCTCTGGCCACCTCACAAGAGACTCAGATGCAACCAAGCATCGGCGATGCTTCCCCTGCCTCTCAGGCCTGGCCAGGGCGGCTCTTTTCACGTGACTTTGCCCTTGATACGCGTTGTTCATCTAAGTCCGTATGTCACCTGTTTAGCAAGTGGGTGGCGGTGTCCCTCTGTTAAGAGGTAGATGAATGCTGAGAAAATTGGTTCCTAGTGCAACTCAAGGGGTGGGGAGAGGCTTTTGCCTGCCTTAGATCAACCTTGCTAAGATGTTATTTTTTTAAATTACACAAATAATATTTGAATAATATCACAAAAATTAAACCATTACAAAAGATTCCCCCTTTACTTGCCATTTCCAATACCAGAGGCATAAATTTCCAGTCCTTGTTGTATACATTTTCCTAGATGTTTATGGGTTCACAAGAAATATATTGTGCTGGTTTAGTGTGGATTTTTTTTTTTTTCCTTTAACACATGAGAAAACTGTATGTCATATTGCAGTTCGCTTTTTTTTCTTTTTCACTCAATAATGTATGTCAGCCACCTTCCCATGTCAGGACTTACAAATCTCCCATCTTTATATTTTACTATTACGTGGAGTTTATGGTAAGGATGGCACATTTTATAGCCATTCTACGCGTGATAGATGTTTCCGTTTTTCCAGGATTTTTGCAGGTGATGGGGCTGTACAGCGCTACTCAGTCTGTGGTCCGAAGCCCCGTGCTGGCCCACAGGTGCAGTTTATTAGCTGTCTACCACAAGATAAGAGCAGAAATTTGAGATAGGTATTGAGAAACGTTTATAGCAATTTGGCAGGGTAATGTTATATTAACTCTCCCAATAAAAATTGGAGGCTTATATTTTCTAAGTCTTTGTTTTTTAAATTTTCATTTCTCTAGTAATTCATTTTTACTACAGAAATAAAAATGTACGTGTTTATGACAGATCAGAAATAAAAACTAGACCACAGGCCAAGCACAGTGGCTCATGGCTATAATCCCAGCACTTTGGGAGGCCTAGGCGGGTGATCACTTGAGGTTAGGAGTTCAAGACCATCGTGGCCAACATGGTGAAACCCCATCTCTACAAAAAATACAAAAATTAGCCAGGCGTGGTGGCATACACCTATAGTCCCAGCTACCTGGGAAGCTGAAGCACGAGAATCGCTTGAACCCAGAGGCAGAAGTCACAGTGAGCTGAGGCCACGCCACTGCACTCTAGCCTGGGTGACAGAGTGAGACTCCATCTCAAGAAAAACATAACAAACCAAACCAAAACAAAACAATAGACCTTGCCCCCAGATTCCCAGATTATTGAGAAGAGCTGCTTTTGTGGACAGCTTAATGCATGCCTACCTTCTAATTCTCATGTCAGCATCTCTCTGCCATAAATCTAAAGAAGTGATTCTCTGGGGCACAGGATTTAGATGTCATTTATTGTAATCGAGATCAGCAACTTGCCCCCCAAAAGGCTAGATCCCCACCACCATTGGTATCTTGTTGTAACTCACATGTTCCTGAATACCAGCGAGACGGAGCTTCTTTTTATATGTTTATTATCCATACATATGTCTTTTGAAGCCAGCCACAAGTCCAGGAAGTCAGCCAAGCCGTGGGTTGTGATAATCCTCCTGCAGCCTCATCTGGTTTGAACTTCCCAGAAGTCCTAGGAGGTGGACCAGGCAGGGATAATTTCCTCTTTAAACATTCCAGTTCCTCCTGTGGGACATTGAGGCTGAGGCTGCACCCAGGCCACATGCATATGTATTTATTGGCAGGGCTGGGCCTGCGACTAGGTCTCCTAGCCTAGAATTCCCTCCAAAGATTCATGAGAGTCCAAAGACAAATACCCATGGCCCAGGTCCAAAAGTTCACCAGGAGGACAGGCTGAGGCTACATGATGGGGGAAGGGGGTGAGTCAGAATTAGGGCCAAGAACTAGATCTGGGAGGTCAGGGAGGGAAAGGAGAAACAGTGAGAAACTGTGACACAGCACAGCATATATCTCAGTGCTGGGAATGTCTATCTTCTGGCGCTGTCAGAGGAGATAAGTAGATTATCTGTCAGCCCAACAGTCTAAGCAAAGAAGAAGCCAGGAGTTCCTTCCGTCAATTCACTTAATCTTTTAACACTGCTTATTGGTGGGGTCGATGTAACTCAAACCTCCTAAAACAACATGGGGCTTATCCTGTCCAACTCAAGCAATGAACTTGCAACTACCAATATATCAGGCCAAACCATCACTTATTTTACTCAGGCGTGCCTTTGTGCAAATATTCACCCTGCCAAGTCTGGGAGGCCATTTCCAGAAACCATGGGTGGCGGGTTGTAATGGCTGATCTGCCTCATGGCAGGCAAGCAGGTAGCAGAGAAGGAACATGCCATGAGAAGTGGGTGCAAACAGAGAAGGTTTCAGAGTTGGGTGGAGACTTAGAACCATCTAACCCAATCCTTACCCACATTCATAGGTTCAAGTACGAGGTCTCTGCCCCATTTCTAGACATTGCTTAGCTTCCCTGAACCTCGGCTTGTTCATCTGCAAAATGGGGCTCTGCCTGCAGTGGGTGCTGTGGGGGCTGCACCTTTATCCCACAGGCCCTGGTCATCCCTGTGTACAACTTCTCCTGTGTGCTTAGAAGTGTTAGAGAAGTCACACTCCCAGGAGCAACCCCCCAAAACAGCCTAACACCTCAACTCTTGACGGGCAGAATCATTCTTAGGTATGAGTTCTACACTGTCTCCCAGAGATCCCCCATGAGATTGAGCCCCAGCTACCCATAGCAATGAGGTGCTTGACAATACACCCCAAATCAGTCACCCTCCTCTCCCTCTTTCACTTCCCTACACCCCCTTGGGATCACTGTCCATATAAAATACTTGCACAAGAATCCATGCAACAGAGTCAGCTTCTGGGGGAACCCAAACTAAGAAACTTTCTAACTTTCTCACAGTGTTGTTGGTAAGATCAGGTGCAGCTTTCAGACAAATGTCAAGGTTATCAGCGTGTAACTGTGGCACTATTCTGTGTGCCGGGCAAAGGGAGCCACGAGTTAGTCTGAGTTGGGTATTCTGGGGCTTTTGAACTCTAGGTGGTCACATGGAAACTTTAAGGTAGAATGAACACAAGCCATAAAAGATAGCAGAATTGGAGCCTACTGGGCTCTGCCTGGTTTTAACTTCTCCCAGCACAACAATCACAACTGCCAATCTCCAAGTTCCAAAGAACTGGCTCTGCCAACGACTCAGAAATATGTTTTGAGCATAATCTGGCCCATAGTTGATATCAAGCAGAAGATGTGATCTGTGGGTCTCATAGTTCACAATCCATGCAGAACCCCAAGAGAATATGTAACAATTAACTGAGGAAAACCAGCATCAAATCCTGGAACATCATGTGGAACTAGAAGAAGATGGTGGTTTGTTGAAAGAACACAGGAGCCCTGAAGGAGCTCCAAATGGTCAAGGTTGGAACAATTTAAACAATGAGAAAAATAATGATAGTTTAGGACAATGACCCATAGAGTTAAATAAATGTCCACGAGTCCACACTGATATAAATATTTGCTTAAATAAATCAATAGAGACGTGACAGCTCTTCCTTGCAATGAAAATCCGGTCAATCCATGTGGAAGGAAGGAGCAAAGGAGAAACCAGCATTAGCCTAACACCACAGTGGCGATTGTTGCAGACAAGAGCTGCTAGTAGATAATAGAATAGGTGGAAGGTTTGAGGAAAAAAGGGGTTTGCAAAGCCTTAAAGTATCTGTTCCAGGAGCTTTGTTGACAAGGGTGGGGTTTGGGGACAGAAAAAACATTACCGAGGAAAAGCCCATGAGAGACCACTTGACCAGGTGATCAGGGCCATCATCACAGACATAAGCCGTCAACGCCATGCCCCGTGACACGTGCACTGAGCAGGATGCAGCCCTGGGCCTCTGGCACCCTTGTGTGCGACCTGAGCCCAAGTTCAGACAGGCCTGAACGAAGAGACTTCTGCAAAGTAACTGATCAATACTCTTCAAGGGTATGTAGGTCCTGAAAGACAAAGAATGACCAAGGAACTGTTGCAGACTCCAGAGCACTAGAGAGAAAAAACAACTATGATTAAGGCTGTTGTCCTGAGGTTAATCTCTTGGTTCTGATTACTGTGCTATGGCTTTGCAAATTGTGCTATGGTTTTGCAAGATTGGGGTAAACTGCTGGAGGGATATAGAGAAGTTCCCTCTACCAGGCTTGCAAATTTTCTACTACTTTTACTACTAGTTTTCTAAAAGTAGCTCAAAATATAAAGGTTTTTTTTTTTTTTAAAGCATCAAATGTCCAGTTTTTCGTAGTATCTTTATTAGGAAATGAACAGTCCCCACATTGTGTTGATGTGAGCAGTACTCAAAACTGAGGCAACAGATCTAAAAATATTTTGACATGTGGGAGTGGGGAGGTAAGGGCTGAAGCCTCCTCTGTCCAAAGCATGCCCCCGAGGCTGGGAGGAGGCAACAATGACAAATCACATCTGAATCTGTTTGGCAGAAAAAATGTCCAATGACCTGCCCGAGGGCCAGTCACACATTTATCAGGAGTATTAGCAACTCTGTATTCCCAGTGCAGGTCTCCCAGGCCCACACCCTAGCCTCAGTCCAGGATAGGATCTGATTTCTCAGAAAATGATGTGCACATCTGTTTCAAACCACATGACCTTTGGCCACAACCTCTTTGTGGCTTGTTCTATTGGATCAGAAGCCAGGAGTATTTTCGCAACATTGCTAATGATCTGAGCATCTCAGTTCTAGGCCTGTAGGCGACATATGATATGCGTTGGGCCAGAGAGGCCCAGGTCAAGGTGTCTTGAGGGAAATTGGAGTCAATAGTGAAGTAAGAAAGCTCTTGTGAGGCCTTGGGCCCCAGTGGCAGGACCAGGGACAGAGGTGGGCCTGCCTGGTGAGCCCAACTGCAGGGAAGAGGCAGCCCTGGGGAGGTGTCAGGAAGCAGGGGGCAAGGCAAGGAGGCAAGAACAGCCATGTCTGCTCCTGCCCTTTAAACAGATACCAGGCTGTTCGAGGCCAGAGAAGAAATAAATATTGACAAAGGTGCGGAGTGGCAGGAAGGCCAGGTGGCCGAGGCCCCAGAGGGAGCATGGCCTAGATAGGGTCTCCTGGGATGACTGTGAAGAAGCCTCAGCCCCGAGCCCCCCTCCCCAGGGGCCCTTGGCGAGACTGCCTCTACAGAGGTCCTTACCACATCTCGGCAGACGCTGCAGCACCTTGAGGGCTTCGACTCAGGCTGTCAGGATGAGGAGCCAAGCCACTGGCTCAGTTGCTTGTGTTTGCCAAAGGTGTGTCCCAGTGAGGTCACCCGTAGCCTCTTGACGATGCCACAGCTGGAAGGCCCTGGCCAAACACCTGTCGACTTCAACAGCGCGATCGGTGGATCCCCCAGTCCAAAGGGCCTGCTGGCATTCTTCAGTGAGCTTCTCAAAGTGTGGGTGCGGGGCTCTCAACAGAGGCCCCTGGGTGCTGGGTAAGGGGCACGTTCCTGAGCCCACACCTACCCCTCCAGACACTGCAGGTTGAAGCTCAGAAATGTGCATTTTCACCACCTTTGCTAGTGATTTTAGGCAGAGGGCTCATTAGAGCCACTTAACAGAAGAGGAAGTGAAGTCTCGGAGAGGGCACAGCACTCTTTGGCAGCACAGGGAGTGAGGGGCAGCGAGGGAGGAGGGTCCAGGGCAGAGTGAAGCAGCCACAGCTGCTCTGTCCCTTGGCTGGAAAAGGCCTCTCTAATTGTCCAGACGACCCCCTGGGCCATGGGAGCTCAAATCACTTCCCACCAGAAGGCTTCTCTGACCCCTCGCCTCCAGCCCAGGGAGGCGCCCCTGCCTGCCCCCCGGGCTCCGTAGCCCCTGGGCTTCCTGCTCCCCTGGCACTGGGCACACTGGAATGCAAATGACCGCAGACCCTTGAATGCCCACACCAGCGTGGTGCCTGGTGTATAGGGGATGCAGCTGGGACGCAGGTACTTGAGTCATGCCATCAGGAATCCCCCCATCATCTCAGTCCTGCCTTCCCTTCTGTGGCCCCTGCAGTCCCCACTAACCCCAGCTTGCCCTGCAGCTTCAACAGAATGGGAGTACATCCCCAAACTACCAGCCCAGCCCCAGTCCTGGGGCTCCCTGTCCTTGGCCTGCCAGGGGTTGGGAGCCAGTGTGTGAGCCAGTCTCTATGGCTGGAGGGAGGGAGATGAGGCTCCCCGAGGCTAGACCCCAGTGTTCTGGCCACAGCTGCATGCGGGGTGGGGGCAGCCCACCAGAAAGGGCAAGACTGGGAAGTGGGGAGGCACCCCACAAGAAAACCAGGGCTCTGCCAAGGGCAGGAGGCTGGGCAGGCAGAAACCAGCACCATCCACTCCAGCCCACCTGCCCTCCTGACCTCCCACAACGGCTACTCTGATGACCAGAAGGTTCTTCAGAAGCTAGTTAAATCTGTTTCTCCTGCCCCACACACCCGGCTCTGCCTCTTCCTTTGCTCCCTTGGTGACCCTGAAAGGCTGACTGGCTGCTCTCACGTTCCCCACCAACCACCCCAAACACCACTCCCCTTCCTTCGGGGTATCCCTGGTGCCCCCTCACCTCCTCATCTGCCCACTCTTCACGTCGTGGATTCCAGAACCCGGCCCTGCCGACTGCCTGCCCAGCCAGGAACGCCCGCCGCGGACACCTCCCCACGCCTGGGCCACCCCAGCCCGATCCTCATCACCTGCTACCCAGC
Organism: Piliocolobus tephrosceles; assembly: GCF_002776525.5. Taxonomy (NCBI): domain Eukaryota; kingdom Metazoa; phylum Chordata; class Mammalia; order Primates; family Cercopithecidae; genus Piliocolobus; species Piliocolobus tephrosceles. The sequence goes on along the minus strand of NC_045453.1, from coordinate 44,180,650 downwards.
CAGGAACGCCCGCCGCGGACACCTCCCCACGCCTGGGCCACCGCTGCCCGATCCTCATCACCTGCCATCCAAAAAGTCACCTGGTGTTGAAGACTCATCTAAACCTGGACCCCAAAATGCTGCTGGCATTCAGTCACTATTCCACAAGCCTGTTCTGATTATTTGTTATTTTATTTTATTTGAGGCAAGTCTTGCTCTGTCACCCAGGCTGGAATGCAATGGTGCAATCACAGCTCACTGCAGCCTTGATCTCCTGGGCTCACATGATCCTCCCACCTCAGCCTCCCAAGTAGCTGGGACCACAGGCACACATGCCCAGCTAATTTTTAATTTTTTTTTGTAGAGACAGGATCTCCCTATGTCGCCCAGGCTGCGTAATTTTAAAAAAGTAAATATCTCCAAATTCTCTGACCCTCCTAGAGATGAAATCTCCCTGTGGCCGCTGTTCTTTTTTTTTTTTTTTTTTTTCTTTTCTGAGATGGAGTCTCTCCATGCTGCCTGGGCTGAGCTTGAACTCCTGGCCTCAAGCTATCCTCCTGCCTCAGCCTCCCAAAGTGCTGTGACTACAGGTGTAAGACATGGTGCCAAGCTGTGGCCACTCTTTCTTTATTTTCACAAGAGATAAAGACACCACCTGAGAAAGTATTTGAGTGTGTGTGTGTGTGTGTGTGTGTGTAGCTGGGGTATGGAGTCACACGTGTGTGTGGGAAACAAGCCTGGAAGGTTGCTTTGGCACATGACCTCTGGGTCTTACCATTGCAGTGACTATTTGCTTTTCTGCATTTTCTACCTTAACATGTAATTTTTGGGAAATTAAAAAATCAACTTAAGAAACTTAATGGATAAACAAAAGACAGTCGATTTTGGAAAAGGCACAAATCACAAATCATGAAGGTAAACCCATAGGCATGGATTTGAATCTCAGCAGTGTGTGGTCTTGGGCAAATGGCTTGTGCCTTTGCCTCTCTCAGCCCTGGTTTCTCATCCCCCAGAATGGGGGATTATAGTAAATGGCAAAAGTGGCTGTAATCTTTGTAACTCCTCCCATCAAAAGATAGAGTTTGTTTTCCCTTCCCCTGACTCTAGGCTGCCCTTGTAAGTTGTTTTGGTTAGTGAAATGCAGGAGAAGGGATGGTATGCTTGTTCCAAGCTGACCTCAAGGGCCTTGCAGCTTCTACTCACTCTCTTGGAACCCCACCCAGGGGCCATAAGAACAGCCTGGGCTAGCTCACTGGAGGATGAGAACCCACACAGAACTGAGACAAGCTATCTCAGTTGACCCCATTCTGAGCCAGCCAGCTGGCCCCAGCAGACCTGGAAGTTGACCTCTGACAACTAAGTGAACCCAGCTACCAGAAGAACTGCCCAGCTGAGCACAGCCATTAAAAATAAACAGTTTGGGGGTAGTTTGTTATGTAGCAAACAATAGCTAACTGACAAGCACACTGAACATGCCCCTAACTTATGACCTTTGCCCTTGCTCTTTCCTCTGCCTGAAACCCCTCTCCCTGCAAATTCCATGGGCCTTTTCTCTCTCACTGCCTTCGGGTCTCTGCTCAGTGAGGTCTCCCCTGGGCAGTCCATATAAAATAATAGCCTCTCTCCCATCACTCTCCCTCGTATATATCTTGCCATAGCACTTACCACCTCGCTTCTTTATGTATTTACTTGTTCATTTGTTTATTGTCTCTCTTCTCCCAACACACACACCATGGAATATGAGTGCCATGGGGGCAAGGATATTCTCTGTTTTGTCTACCGCTATTAGTGCCTAGCACCTGGTAGGCATTCAGATATTTGTGGAATAAACAAGTTCATCTTTTGCCCTGGGGCTTCCATCCAGCTGGCCATGGCACTCCCACTAAGAAGACGTATTCTGGGCACCTCCTAGCTGCCTGCCTGGCTCTGGGCCCTCAATCCCTGAATGACAGTGGTCACTGCACTTGAATAACCCTCTAGACTGTAAAGGGACTTCCACCCTTACCTACTTGGTCCTTCTTTCCTGCAACCCACCAGTGGGGTCTACAGACCCCACTCTGCAGCCCTATTTCTCAGGCAGGTGAGATAACTGAGGCAGAGACTAGTGCAGGTGTAGGGACACAGGTATATTGTGGCACATCTTGCCTGATGCTCCCTCAGGTCACTGGACAGAGGCACCTCCTCCCACCACCAAGAGCTGGGCCAGGCATCAGGGACCCCTGGTCTGAGGCTCTTCTTCTCCTAACTTGCATTGAGACCTGAATGGCCCATAACAGTGAGACAAAAAGCCTTCTCCACAGTGAGAAGCCTCTGACAATCCCAGCACCTCATTAAATAGACTTTCATCATTTCATGTAAAGCTACCAAAGGAAAGAAAACATCAGGGGTTGTTAGACCTTGGCCAGGGGTCCCCTCAACTCTCAGAGTGTCGGGAAGGCTGCGGAAGAGGGGTGAGGGGGAGGGTCCCCCGCAGCCTCTGGCTGGCCTCCCCCAGCTGTCTCCCACGGCACCTCCTGCCCTGGTCAGAAGCCCTCCCGTCCTCCTGGGCACTCAGGGGAAATCCTCTGCAACTTGGGATGAAAACCACAGAGCGAGAGTCTCTGGAATTCACGTGTGACTGTTTGGTAATGTTGCCTTAGCCCAGCTTTCCCCAAGAGCTGACCCAAAAGGAAGATTCAGGCAGAAGCATTTTGTGGGGAGGTGGCCCCAGAAAGCTCCAGTAGGAGCGTGTGCTAACTCCGGGCATTCTCAGCTTGGTGGAGTGTGCCCCTATCATCAGGGGTGCCCTTGAGCAGAGAGGCAGGCAGGTCCTGAGGCAGGATGCCACTGGGTGTGCAGGAAAGAACTGCAGGTGACTTTGGGGGTCCAGTGCCCTGGGGAAAACTGAGAACAGCATTGCTGATCCCAGGGAAGGGGATGGAGAGCAAAGGATGACTCTAGAGAGGCATTTCAGCAGAGGAGACCAATGAGAAGGGGAGGACCCTCCATCTTCAGGCTGGGTGTTGAATTTTCCAAGCCCACCTGGCTAAGGGCTTTGCCCCCAGAGGCACTTGAGCAAAGGGCCAGTCCCAGCCACAGCCAGGAGAGCAGGCTCTGCACTGCCGCAGGAGAGCTGCTAAACCAGCCTGGCTACACCATGGAAGCCCTAAGACAGGAGCTTTTTTACAGAAATGAAACCCCTAGAATTAGTCTCCAGAGCAATGTCTCTGCATGCAAAGGCACAGACAGCATGACTGAAAGCCTACTGTGTGCATAGCTGCAGCCCAGGAGATGGGCAGGGGCCCATAAGAGAACACCAAGGTCATGTTCATTAAGCACTGACTGAGGCTGTGCATGGCCTCCCTCAGCGCTCACAGCCCCTCCTCCTAGTGGCAACTAGGACCCTCCTGTGAGATAGGACCGGTATTCCAAACACCTCTCGGGGCAGGCAGGGGTGGCAGCCCCTTCACTAACTGGACTCTCCTTTTGTGCTCAGAGTAACCCCCCTCCCATTTTACAAATGTGGAAAGGGATGGGCTCCAGGAGCTAGGCCATGGTCACTGGTGCCAGGGAGTGAGACAGAGGTGGAACCCTGGGAGGCCTGGATGATTCAAACACATCACAGAGTCCTTAGCCTAAGGAGCCGCAATCCAGCCAGGGAAATAATACCCCGAGGAAAACGAGCAAGAGAAGTTAAACCGCAACACAAGGCAATAATACAAGGAGGCTACCACGAGCCGGACATTCCACACCCAGCAGTCGGCCTCGCCACCTCCCGCCCGCTCCTTCTCGTAAGGGCCTTTCTCAAGAAGTGGCTATAAGGGGACTTAGGATGGCACTTGGCGGACAAAAGGGGTTGTTGGCCCCTGCTCTAAAACATTTGCCAACACATCTTCCCATCCCCCAGGGCTTTGTGAATGACCCCCACCCTTAGCCAGTCAGTGGCCACAAAGCAGCCCCTTTCATTAAGCCGGGGGCGGGGCGCCTCCCAGTGGAAACGGAGCCCCTGATCCTTGGGAAACTGCTGAGGAGGCAATAGAATTAGAGAGAAGGATGAGCAAATTACAGAGAGGGAGTGGGCGGGCAGCAGAGCCTTTCATCAGCCTGATTAGCTAAGCAAAGAGGCCCAGCTCTGGGGGAGGAAGGCCGGGGGAGGTCGCAGGCTACCTCCTGGGGGATTGAGGGCCCCTCCAAAGTTCAGGTGCCTTAGCCCAGGCTTCCGCTTTCAGGTCAAACCTGTCCTTGCACAGTAGGGGGAAGACCCAACATTTTCCTGGGATGCACCGTTTCTCACCCTTTGGCTCTGGGGCCCGGCTGAGTCTCCTGGAGTCCCCTTCTCCTCATCTGTAAAACAGCCCCAGCTCACAGGATGCAGCTGTGACTGGACTAAACAAGTGGTTGGTTCTTAACTCCAGCTGTACATCAGGACCACCAGGTGAAGACGTTAAACCTCCAATATTTGGGCTGTACCCTGGACTACTGACATCAGAATCTTTGGTGGGGGGCGGGGAGGGTTGGGGGGGATCATCCTCAGCACAGGGACAATTGGAACAGAGGGCCTGTGCAGGAAAGCCTGCGGTGTCCTGGAACAGGTGTGGCAGGACGGGGATGAAGGAGAGGGATGGCACAGGAGGGAAGTTCACAGAGGTTAGGGGAGCTCAGTTACACTTGCAGATCACAAACCACCCCACATTTAATGCAGGAAACCACCACAATAAAACCACCACCATTTTATTGTGCTTGGGCTTCTGGGGGCTAGAGTCTGGACAGGCCTTAGAGGGAATGACTTGTCTCTGTTACACAACATTTGCGGCTTCAGCTAGGAAGACGTGATTGTCTCGCAGGGACAACTGTCTAATACAGTAGCCCCTAGGCTTACGTGACTATCTAAACAGAAATTAATTAAAATTAAGCAAAATAAAAACTTTCCTTCCTCAATTGCACCAGCCACATTCCAGGTGCTTAATAGAGAAGTGCCAGACTTGGTTGCATGCAGTGGCTCATGCCTGCAATCCCAGCACTTTGGGAGGCTGAGGTGAGAGGATCCCTTGAGCTCAAGAGTTCGAGACCAGCCTGGGCAACACAGGTAGACCCCCATTTCTGTCAAAAAACTAAAAAATTAAAATAATTTTTAAAAAAGAGAGAATTGCCATACTTGGCAGATAAAATACAGGACACCCAGTGAAATTTGAATTTTAAATAATCAACAAATAATTTTTTTAGAGTAACTATGTACCAAATATTGCGTAGTATATATTATGCTGTATTATTTGCTCTCTGGAATTCAAAGTTGGCAGTGTGCCGTGTTTTATCTAAATCCCAGCTAACATGTGGCTAACGACCACTAGGCTGGACAGCACAGATACGGAACATTCCCATCACACAGAAAGTCCTTACGGACACTGCTGCTCTGCAGAGGTCGTCACTCATCGGTCTGCTTCCTGGGCTGGGAGGACATGAAGACGGGGCTTCACTGGGATGTGGGACCTCTGTATCTGGCATGGGTCCTCAACAATGGCAACCACGTTCCAAGAGAGTGGCCCAAGAGCAAGGCTTCCTCTGCTCTGTACCTGGAGGTTACCCGCCAGCGTCACTTCTGTCCCATTCTGTGGGTTACACACGTGCCATTCCAGCCAACCCAGGTTCAAGAGGAGGGGGATTCGATTCCTTCTGCTGGGAAAGCTGCAAGATCACATTACAGAAGAGTATGCGGGATTGGAAATACTGTTGGAAAATACAATGTTGGAGTTGCGGACATCAAATCACGTAGGGCTTTGTAGTTGTTGGAAGGTCTGGGGCTTTGAGTCAAACGGAGTCATGAAGGGCATTTGCAGAGCAGGGTCACAATCTGACTCACGTGCTAAGAAGATCCCTTTGGCTGCTGCAAGTGAATAAAATGTAGGGGGTGAAGGCCGTGTCTGGGAGTTTCCTTAGGTTGTACCTAGCCCTAAACTAAACTGAAATCAGACCCCAGCCCAGTACTTGGTGGTGGAGTTGGCGTGACAGTCCCAGCTTCTGGACCCCACTTCCCTCTTCCCTGCAACAAGGACCCTTGCAAGTAGCCCCTCCCCTCACACCAGCCTCATCTCTGGCCCCCAATTCGGAGGCAGATCACATCCGGTCAGTTTCACTCCCCGGCCCCCTCCTACGAGGACAAGTGCTTTAACAGACAGTGCAAAAGGGGTCAAAAGCACTGCAGACACGAACCAGACTTTAGAAAAACACATAGCGCGAGCCCTATTGGGATTCGCAGCAGGCGTTTCCAATGTTTTTCTCGAGGCTGCAGGCTCAGGATTTCCTGTCTTCTCAGGCATTCGCTGAGCAGGCCAAGATCAGCTTCACAGGAAGGCAGGAACGGGCTTCCTACATTGCTGCCTGCAGGCTTTCTCTGGCTCCTTTCCTCTCCTCCCCTTAGGGTCTTTTTTGTGTATTCTTTCTCCTACTCCTGACACTTTTTCTGCCCCCAGATAAATGTCCGGCCACCTGCCTCCCCACAGGACTGAATCATGGGATCATGATACAATCAACAAATCCAAGGAGCTGAGAGACCCCGGGAGCTGCAGCTGGATCCAGCTGGAATCTTGAAGGCTGGCTCTAGCTACAGGTTTCCACCCTCAAGCGAAGTGCGCAACTGCTTCGCAGAAACCTCCTAACTTCAGCAGGGCAGAGCAATGGGTAGCTATGTCAAGAATTGCTATGGGTATCCGGCCTGATTTAGGGGTAACTGATACATAGCCTAACACCCGCACAGCACCGTTCTTATTAACTGTTCCTTGACTTTGCCCTGTCTTAGGTTGACCGTCCAGAGCATGGGTCATCCCCTCCCTTTTTGCAATGTAGAGAGGATGGGGTAAACAGCAAACACATGACCTCCATTCCCTCTCCAAACCCCACCAGAACAACCGGAAAGGATCTGCAATGTAACAGTTAAAACGTAAGGCCGGTCATAAACAGTTCCTGAGACCTAAGCAGCTGGCCAGTCTCCTGCTACATTATCCTTGCAGCAAGTTTCAGTGGAAACTATATCCCAAACCCCGTATCCCTACCCTTTGACTGATGCTAAAAATCCCCCCATATAGGCCTTTGTTCCTTTAGCTGAGGGCACACCAAATGAATTAATCAATGTGGATAAGAGCTGGAAGGCAACCACCAGAAGTGGCTCTGGACTAGGATTACAGGCTCTTATTTTCCTGACCTCAATATTACAGGTCCAACAACTTAAGAGCTTTAAGGAGTTTTGTAAAGCATGTATTAAAAAATAAGGCAGGCCCAGTTGGGCAGTGGCTCATGCATGTAATCCCGTTGTGGGAGGATTGTTTGAGGCCAGGAGTTCAAGACCAGCCAGGGCAATATATCAAGACCTGTCTCTACAAAGATTAAAAAAAAAAAAATTATTCAGGCATGGTAACGTATGCCTGTAATCCCAGCTACTTGGGAGGCTGAGGTGGGAGGACAGCTTCAGCCCAGGAGCTGGAGGCTGTCGTGAGCCATGATCGCACCACTGCACTCCAGCCTGGTCAACAGTGAGACCCTGTCTCAGAAACAACCAACCAACCAAAAAAAAAGGCTCAATTAAAAATTAAAATCCTCCGAAACAGCTACCTAAACCATTCACGCCTTCTAGCTAATGAAGACTTTGGTTGGGTGGGGTGGTTGCTGAAGGGAGGGAAGAGGCTGGGAGGGTCAGGGCCTCCATGCTTGTCTACAGGGGGCCCTCACCTCTTCCTCCTGGGAAGCAGGCAGTGGAAGGACAAAGATGCAAAGGAGCTGTTTTGGGGCCTCAGGAAAACTCCTCCATGGATCTCCATGGAGACTACTCCAAGGAGAAAGAGAACCAACCGCAGAAAACCTCCAGAATCCAACCCTAATGCTGCCATCCTGATCGATTTTTGTAAACAATTCCTATATGGACAGGAAAAAAAAATCTATAAACATATTTAATAACTTATTTATGAGATGTGGTATTTTACTGTTATTTAAGTTTTATAAGATGTGGGGACTTCATTCATTCCCTACATGTATTAAAGTTAGAAATAAAGATTAAAACCAAAAACTATCAATGTTTTGAATGGTGACAACCCAAACCTCCAATAAGAAATCACTGAGCAGCTCACCCAGGCAAGGGGCACCTTGTGTATGTGCAAGGAGTGAATGGGGAAGGGGGTCCCCTGGACCTTGCAGACCCAGCTGTGTCTAAAGGTCACTGCCCAAATGTTGTCCATCACCCCCCAACAACTTCCTTTCAGGCACAACACATGGCCCGGCTGTGAACCCCCATCAACCTCACAACTGTTTTGACACCAGGCTCAAATGGGGAGTTCCTGAAACAGAATGGCCTCAGCAATGGAGGTTGTCTTGCGTAACCAGAAACCTGAAGCCCGCTGGAATCCCGGAGGGGACTGCTGGTCTGGGAAGATGCCATCCAGAACTACGTAACTCTCAGGCAGCCTGACATTTCTCTTCCTGCTACCTCAGCTATAAGCTGATAATCTGAGCAGCTCTGCAGGGACACCAGGCTCCTCCTGCTCAGCTGTGGGTGGGCAGGTGGCTGTGCTGGGTCGCCCCTGCCGCCTACAGGCAGAAAGCAGACAGTGCAAGGTTTCCTTCCAAACGGAAATCGCCCTTCACAGAACCGAGCCTGGGAATTACCACCAAGAAACCTCACAGCAGTAAAAGGTGCACAAGGCAATGTTCAGAAAAACAGACCCAAAACCCTGAGATGGCGCAAGTCGGTGTATTGGGCGGTGAACTGGCCAAATGCTTGTGCTGTCACCACAAACGACCCCAGTGGTCTGACATGACCGCAACCTTAACGGCTTCACAGACCAGGGAGGGGTGTGCGTCCCTTCCTCGTGACAATCTCCTGGTTTTGTTTTTCAGAGTGGGGGAGGGCAGGGAGGGGGCAGGTGCTGTCTGGTCTGGAGTACAGTGGTGCTATCATAAATTACTACAGCCTTGAACACCTGGGCACAAGCAGTCCTCCTCCCACCTTAACCCTCCCCTCCAGGTGTATGCCACCACTCTAGGTTAACATTTTTTGTAGACAGGGTTGCCATGTTTCTCAGGCTGGATCCTAGTTTTTAATGAAATCATGACATGAGAACTGTGCAGTTTTGCATGTGCCACAAGGCAACTTTCTCATTTGTGACTCGGGCAAGTCACAGCCTTTCTGGCCTGGATGTCCTAAGGCAGCCCATCTGAAACCACTTCCCATTCCCATCATTTCTAGAAACCCTCAAGGGTTCCGTAAGAATTGTGCACCCACATGGGTTTTCCTGGAGGATCACTAGTTCTCCAAACCAACCATACAAGCACACAGCAAAAGCCTCTCCACACATCACCCTGAAGTGACCCAAATTCCCATTTCTCAATGTGGGACCTACGCTCCCCTGCGCTCCAGCAAGATAGCTGTGTTTCCCATCTGATGCTGTTCCTCCTGCTGACAAGTGCCTGCCTGCCTTTCCAAGTCTCAGTACTTGCCTTCCCTTTGACCCACCATGGTGGGCTCTGCAGACCACGTAGGTTGCGGTCAGCATCTAAACCCATCCCCCCACCCCAGACCACTATGCATGCATCCTCACATACATGTAAAGGTAGCAACTCACCAGGTGACTGACAGAAGGGTAAAGGTGACTACATCCCTGACCCAGAGTGCCTCAAATTTCCTAAGTGACTGTCAGATGCAATTTAATGAAAAGCTGTGAAACAAATACAGCAGGTAAAAACATCTACAATCATGCCATCGATTAAGGCTGTATTAGAGATTGCTGGCATAAAACTAATTCGAGGGGCCACTTAAGTGCTGACTCCAACTCAGATTACTCGGCTGAGGCAGATCACTTGGTGAGCAGCGGACCCAGGACTCAGACTCATGTCTCAGCTGTCCATTTCACAAGGTTTAGTCTCAAGAAAATGTACCAAGGCCCCAAGGCCCATAGCCAGAGCTCCTCCAACCAGGGCTGATCACACTGGTGCTCAAGCACTGCCACCCAGGAACCTGACAGCAGGAGTGCTGGCTCTCCACTGACAGGATGCTGGGCGTGTGTGGGTGGCTGCTGTGGACGTTATGGGGGACATGGGTAGAAGGACAGACGTGGTTAGGAGCCCAGACTGAAGTTACATTAGAACTGCCAAGTTTAAATTCACTCACTTTGTGCACCGTTTCCCAAGTATGTACTGTGAAGGTAGAAGGCACTGTGGCCATCTGTAAATAGTTGGGGAGGCAAGACATGAAGACCAGTTAAATGTTAAGAAACATGCTCCCCGTACGTACTGAAATCAGTTCTTCGACCCTCATACCAGTTGGTTAGAACAGATGCTAAAAGTGGTGGGTAAAATGTTTCTAGTCTCAAATGATCTTTCCATGAATTACTTATTAAAGAGGTAAAGCAGATTACCACCCTAAGTGCTCAGTCATCAACAAAAGAACAGACACACACCTCCTAAAGACATGGCATTGGCACCAGGGATTGGTTTCGTGGAAGACAATTTTTCCATGGGCAAGGTGGGGTATGGAAAAAAGGGATGGCTTCCAGATGAAACCATTCCACATCAGACAGGCATTTGATTCTCCTAAGGAGCGTATAACCTAGATCTGTTGCATGCCCAGTTCACAATACTGGTTCGCACTCCTGTGAGAATCCTAATGCTGCTGCTCATCTGACAGGAGGCGAAGCTCAGGCAACAATGCTAGCTCACCTCTTCCTAACAAGCCATGGACCTGAGGTTGGGGACGACTGCCCTATAGTCAAACCCCTGGTCAAAATGCAAACCTCCATCAGGTCAGGAGCAGACAGACAAACCCAGATTTAGAGACCATCTAAAAAAAGCCTGGAGTATTTAAAAATGTTAAGACTAGGACAAATTTCCCCTGACACCACCCCACATTCCTGTCCGCCCCCCCCCCGCCCCCCCCAGGACTCTGGGCAGACCCTGAAAGCCTTGTAACTACAGCCAAAGCCTAGCACCACCTGCATTCCCAGGACACACCCTGGCTTTGGTTTCCACAAAAACAGGCTGTATGTTAGTAGCACAATTATTTTATTATATGCTTTATAAAAAACGAATGCCCGAAGACATACACCACACCCCCCTCACCCGCAATGGCCACTAGGGAGGGAGTTCATACTCTTCCTAATGTAGATCTGGCCATCCTATCAAGTAGACCACATTATGTTTCCATATATACCCATAGATATTTCTCTCCCCTCAAATATTTGTATCTCAACTAAAAAAAGGAGGTGCAAAGAGTATATAAAGATACATGAGATTTTCTTGCTGTTGTTATGTTTCTTGCTGTAGTCAATACCAGATGACTACCAGTGGAGTAACAGGGCAAAACAAAAACACAAACCCCACCTTCAGCGAGGAATGGAAGGTCTGTTACCTGCCTCGAGCAGCTGAATCACCTGCTGCAACTGGCACCTCCCTGACAATCATGGGTTTGTAGGGACATGGGCCAGGCGATTGCTTCTACTTGTTTCCTGAAGGCAAATGTCTCCTACACCCTTTCTTAGTAACTAAAGATGAACTGCAGGAGAACCCAGTATTTAGATTCTGCCCAGAGGTATTAAATGCACAAGGAAAAATTAGTTTGTCCAAGTAGCAAGCAATAATGTTTTTAAACCAACATGGTTAAATGTTAAGATTTGTAGAAATCAAAATATTTATTCACATAATTTTAAAGTTGAAGCTAATAAATCTTCTGTGGTAATGATTTAAGTGCAAGTGATGCTTGGCTTTCTTTCACATTCATTTCTTTTCTTCTGAGTGAAGGCGTATCAGTTATTCTTGAACAAGTCAATACAGCTCTGCAAAAGGGAGACATTGTTCTGTGGGGAAAAAAAGTCAAAGCAGACCAATGAATTATTAAAACTTGCCATATACCTGTAATGACTCAAGTCCACCAACATAGCTTTTCACAGGAGATTTAAAGTCAGCCAGAGCAAGCTGGCCCTTCTCTTCATGAAATCCCAGGTGAACTGCAACGTACCACTCATCCCAATTTCATGTGGGAGAGCTCCTCTCCCTCAGTGGGTAAGGCTACCAGCCAAAGAGCTGATGTTCGCCCAGCATGCACCTCTGCCCTCACCTGCTTGCTCCTAAATGTGATTCTGTTTACTATAACTTCTTAGACATTATCAGTGTGCTGTTCTATGAAGGCGAGGGCCTTGGAAAGATTGAATAAAAGTTGCTAGAAATTAGGGCTGGTAGCCGTAGCTCACATTTGTAATCCCAGCACTTTGGGAGGCCAAGGCAGGTGGATCGTCTGAGGTCAGAAGTCCAGCCTGGCCAAAATGGTGAAACCCCATCTCTATTAAGAGAAAAAAAAAAAAAAGTTGCTAAAAATTAGTCATGGGTGACATTATAAACAAGACTACAAATAAACAATGAGTGGCTCCCATCAACTAAGTACTACAGAGGATTAATATCACAAGGCCACCCCAATTGCCTGATGACAATGGGTTAGTAAATCGGGAAATAACTTGGAAAAAAACCATAAAAGATGTTGGCTTCATTTGTAGAAAACACTTACCCTGGCATGTTTTATTTCCAGTTCAGACATTTCGATTAGATTCTTTCTAAATGCTGCCACTCTCTTCCGTTTGAAATTTATCAGTTCTACAGGAAGAAAAAATGCTTATGAAACCCAAGAAAAACTAAACAATTTTCATGTTCACTTTAACTACCAAATGGCATTCTTACAAAGGGTCTCCAAAGCTTTCGTGCACCAGCATTATTTCCTCATATTTGTATTATCTCTGTGACCGGGACACACTAGACATCTTCTATTAACGGTGGTGATACAGCTATCACTGTCTTTAAGTGGAAAACATCACCGCATCACCAAGCACAGTGAGTGGGAGGGCAACAGCTGGAAACTTGGAGAACATGTGATGAGCAGCCTCACTCTCACCCTCTAGGTGCCAGTGACTGGGAACAGGGCTGGCGTATGGGGGCTGGTGAGCCACATACTTCACCAATAGCTTGTGAAAACGCTTCTCAAAAGAAGACACACCAGGTTTGTGCAAACAATGTTCAGCATCACTAACCATTAGGGAAATGCAAATTAAAACCACAATGAGATTACCTCACACCTGCTAGAATGAATTTTCTCAAATAGATGAAACATCAGTGTTGGCAACAATGCAGAGAAAGGGGAACTCTTCTACACTGTTGCTGGGGATGTAAATTAGTACAGCCACCATGGAAAATGGTAGAGGTTCCTCAAAAAACTAAAAATAGAATGACCATATGATCCAGCAAACCCATTTCTGGGAATGTAACAAAAGGAATTGAAATCAGTATCTCAATGGGGTATCTGTACTTCCATGTTCACTGCAGCCTTATTTACAATAGCCAAAATACAAAATCAATTGAGAAGTGTCCATCAGCGGATGAAGACAATGTAGTAAAGACACATAACACTATTCAGCCTTTAAAAAGAACAAAATTCTGTCATATGGGACAATATGGATGGATCTTAGAGGACATTATGCCAAATAAAATAAGTCAGGCACAGAAAGACAAACATTACATGATCTCACTTATCAGTAAAATCTTAAGTTGAACCCCCTAGAAGTAGAGAATAGAATGATGGTTATCAGAGGATGAGGGTGGGGTGCTGGGGAAAGTGGGAGCAAGAGAATGGGTAGAAGGCTGCAGCTAATAAACTCAAGGAATAAATTTTCAGATATATTGCACAAAAGGGTGACTAGAGTCAATAATGTATATTGAAACAGTAAATTTCAAATGTATTACCACTGAAAAAATGAGATGTCAATTAGCTTGATCTAATAATTTCACACTGTATACCTGTATCAAAGGATCACAATGTATTCCATAAATGCAATACAATGACTTGCCGATTAAAAATAAAACTTAAAACATTTTAAAATCCAAAACAGTGAAAACTGCTACTCGTATTCAAGACAGGTTTACTTGATGATCTTTAGGGCAGGCTTCCTTTTCATTTACTCCTATTGCCATCAGAATTCAGCATTAATGACCTATTGGAAATTGGAACAAACCAAGAATATGCATGTCTCGCCCTACTACTACTACTACCTTCATTACATTTGTGACATTAAGTTCTGCCTTGCAGTTTTACTTGCGTCAAACTTTGACCATCACTCAACCTTCTGCTGGTGCTCAAGTGTTCAGAGCAGACTCACCCTCCTCCTGCAAAAGAACTACAATAGAGGCTGCCACATCCAAGTTAAAAAGTCAAATTTCATAGTGGTATGTTAAGTCTATAGTCCTTGCACTACAAGGTGATGTTTATCAGTCCCTTGGATATCCTGGGTGAAAATAAGCTCCCTGTCTTCCTCTGGACCTACACGTAGTACCAGGGCTCCATACGCTAACTACTCAACTGCTGTGAAACCAGCCCTTACCCACTGACTCAACTCTAGTCAGCTTAGCTACAAGTCTCAGAAAGCACGTGTACCAAAGGCAAACATAGGTTAAGACCCACCAATCTCAGCATTCTATGTACCTATTTTGCATTTTGAATATAGGATATAATCAATGTGGGTGAAAACCTTAGGCAGTAAAGGGAGTCCTAAATTGGCATCATTTTTTAAAGTTTTGTGTTTTTTCTTTAATCTCCTCTAAAATTGCCAGAGCCACGGAACTGGCCTATAAGATTTCAACTCAGTAGTTTTGAAGTGTGTATATTTTACCTTGAAAATTTTAGTTTAAAAAAAAAAAAAGCTGTAATTGTTTCAGGAACAGAATAGCACGAAGGTTACTTTAGAAGAAACCAGGACAGCCTCAGAGCCTATCTACGTGACATTTGCCAGGAAGCTCTGTGGCTTACAGTTAAGGTATTGTATTATAACCCTGAATAGACAAAAAGACAAATGATTAGAATTAGGTTTCCTCCAGGTAGCTTCAGGCATGTTGATGAACAGATCATTTCCCTACGTCTAGATTACCCAACCACTGGGAAACAAAGTTAGGAGAAGCTAAGTTAAGACATGAATTTTTCATGGAAACATGAGTTCAGGGGGTGGGGTTGAGTCCAATAGTGCCCAACTACAACTACTCACATTCTGGGTAATCCATTCCAACATGTGCTCTGGCACGTTCCATGGCTCCTGAGAACCCCAGAGAAGATCCACACAATCCTCTTAGGCAAGGACTACATATTACACTCATGTTCAATGGAAATGGTAAAAGTCCTCTGCTCTGAGGACTGAAATGGATAAGGCAAGAAAGAATCCAGTGGACATGGACATGGACCGGACTTGTGATCCCTGAAACCTGCATGTGTGTGCAACGGCATGCATGTGCGCACACACATACATTTCCTAGCTCAGTCCACTGAAGGGCACAGAAGCAGAGATACCCCACAACAATGAGCATACTCAGATGCTGGTAACTGTTCTCAAAGAAAAAGAACCTTGGCTCCCTGAAGAAATGGCCAGTTTCAAGGCTGGAGTAGAGTAAGATTGGCATAGCCTATTGCTCTAAAAGAGGGGTTAGGGTGTTACAACCACATGCCAGCTTAAAGGTGATCCTACTGGCAAAGTCTGGACAAGCATCAAAAATAACTTGGTAATAATGAATCCTAAACCATTTTAAAAACTGGGAATTCATGACTCTAATAAAGAAGATAAAGGAAATCTCTGAGAAAAGGGAAGGCTTTTTGTAGTAGGATAACAAGTGCCAACTTGGGTAGGCAAGTTAGAGCTGGAGATGAGGGAAATCGTCTTTCTCCAACCATCAGAGTAACAGCTGCTTTAGGCAAGAATCATTAATACATGCTAAATCTAGGGAGGAAGTTTGATGAAGACCAAGATATTTGCGTGGTCTTAAATTACCTCACCACAGATTGATGGGGGTTAAAATAGTAACTACACGGTGGAGAAATTGGATTTGGATACTATCTAACTGGGTAATCAAAATTACCACCACAAAGGAAGGAGAGACACAATGTTCAATCAGAAGTGACACCCCAAGAAGGGCATATTACTTCTATTCTGCCAGGAACCCATAACCAGATCTAAAACATGAGGACACCAACCAAAAGTCAGAAATACAGAAATTGTAAAGAGATTCTCTAAAAAGACTGGTATCATTAAAAACTAAGAACTATTCCAGAGTAAAGGAGACTAATAACTAAGATAACCAGATGCAATCCTAGACTGGATCTTGTAGAGGACGTCAAGACCTCATGAATAGACAGCAGATTGTAGTCCCAAAGTTAAACTTATCACAGCAAATAACCGTACTGTAACCATACAAGAGAATGTCTTCAGTCTTAGGACATAAACGTTTTTAGGGCTAAAAGGAGCATGATGTATGCAATTTAATCTCCACTGGTACAGAAAAATCAGGTGTGTAACGTTAGTAAGCACACAAAGCCATGAGGGTGACTGTGCATGTGCAAGTGATAAGGCAGATGGGGTGAAGTGCTGACACTGGGTGAAGGATAGATAGGCGTTTTTTTTGCACTATTTGTGCAACTTTTCTAAGTTTGAAATTATTTTCAAACTAGAATACAGAAAGAAGAATGTCCCTGCTCAACCTTCTTTTGCAGATTCGGAAAGTTGTTCAAATTTCTGGCAGCACTCCTGCTGGTGTGCCTCAGCCAACTTGACGTCTTTGCTCTTTAACCGGGCTTTATCCAGAGCTTTGTTTGAGTTTTCATAGTCAATGAGGGCTTTGGTGCGTCTGTATAAGAGATCCTGGGAAAAAAATTAACAGGTATACATACTAAATATCTAAACCAGTCTAAAAAACAGCCCAAGTGCCAATGTACCACCTGAGATGTTAGGTGGCAATAATCTACCTCTACACCTTCCCTCTCCCAGAGTAGTTTTAAATCTGCAGCTTCAGCAGCGATAAGCAACGCTGATAGCTTTGTTGAGAGCTTTTTTAAAGAATCCCTTATATGAATTAAGTGATTACTCAAGAGTGAAAACAGAAGAACTATTTTTTTCAGTTAATTCAGTAAACAAAGTTAACTTCAAAAATTAAATATTGTGCATCAGAACACATATACAGCCACTGCTGGGTAAGTGAAGTTGTGAGAGCTGCTAAAATAAAACTGGGCAATGAAGTTAACCCTACCCTGCAAATCCTGCTTCTGGTAATCTACCTTGGAGATCCACTTAGTCAGATATAAAGGTTCTTTGCAATCTTACAACGAAGTAGAAATTACTTCAGTATCTGAAATCTGCAATTATGATATATAGATTATACATTTAAAACTAGGTGAAATAACTGATGGGTGAAACTACTATTTTTGTATATACTCTAATAATCTTAAGTGAGCTCAAATTCCATGAAAGAAGAAAATAAGCTACTAAAAAAGTATGTTTTTAAAAACTCCAAGATTCAGAAAACATGCCAAAGGGCAAATTAACTAAAATAAAATTACATGATGGGGGAAAAAATAAATTTTTACTCTTACTTTCTGATGACATTTCAGCCTCAGAGGGCAGAGAATCCTATCTACTTTTATTTTGCCTGATTTAATACATTTCACATAAAATTAAAACATATTTGTTCAGGGAAATGCAGACAATGCATGTTTCATTCCCAAAGGTTATTCTACTTACCATTTTGCCCATATATGTATATAAAGCCTTACGGCTCAAAGGCTGCAGGGATACTTGCAATTCAATAAATACTCCCAAATCTTCTCTGCCCCAGCAACAGCCCTTTCTGCATGTTATGTCCCACATCAACAACCTATCATCCCCCAAACTATTACCTGTCTACTCCACACAACCCCCACAGCACTGTCAGATATACAAGCTTTATGGATACAAGGCCAGAAAGGCATGTCATTTATAAAAACAAGTCTGATAAATTCTCATTCTGCCCCTTTGTATAAAGAAACCTATTAAACAGACTTCTGGTCCTGCATTGCTCTGAGAAGCTGAGCGCAACTCTCTTCCTACCTTAGCAGCTTCGATGTTGAGCATGTAGTATCGGAGGAGCTCTGTTAGCTTCAAATCTTCATCTGATGAAACTCGACCCTCTACTTTCTATATAGAAAAGGAAAGGTCACCATCAAGGCAGAAAGCTACAGATCATAAAATATATATTATCAAGACCAACACAAAAATCCTTACCCTAAGCTTTTCAAATAGCTCAGCAACCTTCAACAGGTACCTGAAAATGTACATGTAATTTTGGTGTAAGGTCTTAAATCATCTATAAACATGATCTTACCAGCGTGCAAGACAGGAATGGGTCAACTCAGCAGTCCGAGCCTGTGGCGCTTTAGCGTTAATTTGAAAGTGCTCTCACTTCAACTGACCCCAAATAGTAGAGAAGATGGTCACAAAACTACACACATGTACAACACCACACTCAGCCTCTTGGTGACCCTTTGGTCATCCTGCCATGTGCCCAAATATTCTTATTAAAAGCCAATGCTGTGTTAAACCAAGGTCAGGTTCTAATGAGCTCTGCTATGGGCATCGCAAAGCAGTAAATATGCTATTTAATTCGTCATGGTTCTGCCATTAGTCTTTCAATTTCAAGTGAGAAGTAGTATCACCTGTTTTGCCACGTCTGGATGTTAAGTAAAATATTGTCTTACACCAGAAATGCTCAGGATGGAGAAACTGAAACACATATATATGTAAGTGCAGAGTGAAAATGGAAGGGTCTTTAATTCAATGAAAGAAGATAATTTCAGAAAACTGTACATCAAAACTGCTGTCAGACTGGGGTCATTAAATTATTCTCATGACCACCATAACCAAATCTCTTCAAAGTCCAGGGCAGAGGCACATGTTCTCAGGATCTCCTGGGGCTGCATCACAGGCCATAAAAAAAGAAGGTCTAGGGCATTACCAAGCAAAATGGCAAGCTCCAATTGCCAGGGGAAGATTCAAGATAAACTCTCACAAATGCCAAAACTAAAGAAAACAGGCTTTTTAAGTGTGACAGAAACTATTGCTTTGACAACATTTACTGTATTTGTTCACATATAGAAGAGCCCAAGTCCCCTACAATTGTCTTATAAGTGTCTTATGTCCAGAGAACATGTAAGATGAGTGCTGGAGACTTGTCTTACTGAGCTTTTAACTCCAGAGCAGGACCATATAGTCATTACTCATTTATGCTTTTAATTTTACCACTCAGCACTCGTCAATTGGGTTAGGGGAAATGCTTTTCCAAAAAAAACTTACTTTTTGATGACTGTGGGCTCTTCTAAAGCCAGGCTATGTAAGCAGGCTGCAGTGTGGATATAGTCATCGGCAACATCTGCAGAAACAAGGACAAGTCTTTTTATCCAAACACAGCCAGGCTCATCAGCAAAGCTGTAAGTGACTGGTGGTAAATGATATTTACTTTTATGAGATCTGGTCATTTTGTCAGCTTTCACACAAGAATCTTTGATTCTATTGTAATAGTTAATAAGGAAGTTCTTCTCTTGCTCAAAGAAGTCATCTACCTCCTAAAAGGAAGAAAAAAAGAACCAGACATTTCATGAATGTGAAAATATACTATCCCTGCAGTCGTTTGTATTTATCAATATAAAAATATATTGCTTAGAACATAGCAAATAAACATGACTAAAGTTTAACCTCTACAGATCAGGGAATTACAAATTTACGATACTATTTCTTAACCAAGGCTGGCAAAAATCAAGGGCTGGCAGAAAATGTCTACAGAAGAAACACGTAACAATCACCAGTAAAACTGGCATCCTAAGACCCAGCTATTTCACACTAGTACAATGGTTCTACCAGGTGGAATATGGCCACTTAGCCTTGCATTGTGTGAATGAGGGTTTTTTTTCTCCATTGGTTTCAGACTGGGAGGAAATCCAGGTATCTGGCAGGCACTGGCCAAGGATGCCAATGCCAAATATCCCATAATGCATGGATAGAGGACTGTCCCATATACCTTAAACTGGACTAAGTCCGAGTTTCCTAATTTCTGATGATGCCCGCTCTACTGAGCACCTGTATTCTGGGCTCCCTGGAATAGCAGAGGCAGATACCAGATAGTAACTGTAAGGGTTACTCAGTTACAAAGGAATGAGAAGGCCCGAGAAGAAAGTAAATCACACCTATAAGGGTAATGGAAATGTTCAGAAATTTCTGTATTCTTATCTTTGTGCTAACGCCTTGAAATACAATATGTAAATAAAATCTAAAGTTTGGTTCCTTAGTTGTGCCAGCTAGGTTACATGTCAAGTGCTTCTCCATCACCTGTAGTTGGTGACCAAACTGGATAGTGTAGTTCTGAGAATGGGATAAAATACTGATCTTGTATATTATTTTAGAAATTAACTGAGTAATCTCCCTCCTTACAGAAAAAAAAGAAAATGAAGCCAAGTGTGGAAAGGTTCAAGTTGCTTCTTGGAGAGAACAAGGTGCTTTGGGAAATAAGTGAAAACTGAATAAGTAGATGAAAATTACCAAAATTTGAAGAAAACTTCCATTTCTTAAAAGTTAACCATTTGCTTCACAAGTATCTCTTTCAAAGAAATAAAAGGTCACCTACTCCCAATGAAGTCAAAAATTTTCTCCAACAGCCAAAGGCCACTAACCTTAACTCCAGTAAAAAGGACTTCATCAGCACTTTTCACCACACTTTTGAAGAAGCCACCAAACATCTCTTTAGTATTTTTCCGCCTAACACTTAGCTAAAGGAAGAAAATTCCAAAGAACAGTTTATATGGTATGTATTTTTCTAGGTTCTCTTAAAGAAGTTCTGAATAACATTTTAAGTAATCCTCTTTATTACTACAGGCAAATGCACGAAGTATCTTTAATTCTGCCTTAACCTCCAAGTTTTAAAAACACATAATGGCTAAACCTAAACATAGGTAGGTCAACTCATTCTAAAAGGCTTAAGAGATTTTGAAAGACTGACTAGAAGCCAAGTCTTACTGGCTCTGAAATCCTTGGGAAAATTACTGTTCTCTTCTATACATATTAAGTAGCAAAAACCAAAACATGATAAAAAGAAAAACAGCATAAAAGTCATAATTCAACAAAAAGGGTAGCTGGGAAGAAAATAAATTACACAAATTTTAATTCCCTTAAAATGAACTTAGTTAACTTTGGGATTGTTAAGAAATGAAGGGATGTTTGGGACTGTTAAATTTCTTAAAAAGAAACCTAGGTTTTCCAAGGGCGAAAAAGTCAAAATTTTCTTTAAGCAGAGTTTTACAAAAAATGACTTATACAATGAAGGAAAAGCAGCATCTAAAAAGGTTTCCATTGTGTAAGAAATTCAAAACTCTAAAGCAGTCTATTTTCTAGAAACTATCAAGAACATTTTGAAAGTATAAACATTTGAAGTGGATTATCAAAACGAAATAAAAATGCCTTACATCCTGATCATATTCCAGGAAAACATGAAAGTTGCGATCTTTACTGAGAACAGCGTGAGAAGAAAGCCGCTGAAGAAAGACTTCATGGGAGGAGACAGTCTTCTTAAAAACAGCGAGATACTCACTGAAAAGAGATGCGCACACAGCATTCAGTTGACACAGCTCAATTACCTGAGCAATACCACTCCTGGTTAATTCTATGGCTCTGCTCATGCCACCACAAAAAACACTGCAACTGGACCAAACAGTGTTTCAGTATAACCTGATTTTACTGAACCTGGTTAGATAGTAAGGCAACTGCCATTTTTGAATCTGTGGAATAAGCCTATGGAGGAAAGCAATGTTGTCATTGGATTTGATGGATCAAGTCCATGAGCTCCCAAATCTACATGCAATTACTGTTAGTTAGCAGCCACAGAACATCTTTAAAGCAATGAAAACCCTATAACTCTGCAGCCTGAGTACACGGCATGAGTCTAATGAAGCTAAAAGTTAACAAAAATTACAAAGCAGCTTTATCTCAACCTAGACATTGTCACCTTAAAATTTCTAATGGTAGAAACTTGGGTCTGTTGTGTTCAGTGCCTCATTCCCCAGAGCTGGTCCCAAAGCCATTCAAGTGTGTGCTAAATGCTTTCAGTGCCTGGAGGTTTGAGTGCTGCCCTAGATGACACAGGGCCTTGGGGACTCGGAGCTGATGGAGGAAGAGCGGAGGAATGA
Source organism: Piliocolobus tephrosceles (assembly GCF_002776525.5). Lineage (NCBI taxonomy): Eukaryota > Metazoa > Chordata > Mammalia > Primates > Cercopithecidae > Piliocolobus > Piliocolobus tephrosceles. The sequence continues at coordinate 44,158,656 of NC_045453.1, read as the reverse complement.
GTACTTTTCAGCTAAGATGAGGAAGTCAAGGACGGATTCACAAGAAACTTTCCAAAAATCTATTTTTGTTTGAAAAAAATAAATGACAACCAGATTAAAATATACTTGCTGCCTATAGACCTGGACTCTCTTTCAAATCAATGTGATGGTTACTGAGAATGCTGCTCTGTAACAGCACTCATTATTTGTTCTGGCCCGGGGATGGCTCACTATAATCTCAGCACTATGCGAGGCAAAGGCGAGCGGATCACTTGAGCTCAGGAGTTTGAGACCAGCCTGGGCAACATGACGAAATCCCATCTCTAAAAAAATTTTTAGTTAGCTGAGTGTGGTGGCGTGTGCCAGCAGTCCCAGTAACCATGGTCCCAGTTACTCAGGGGACTGATTTTTTGGGAGGATCACTGAAGCCTGTGAGGTGGAGGTTGCAGTGAGATAGCACCATTGCACTCCAGCCTGGGCAAGAGAGCAAGAACTCGTCTCAAAAAAAAAAAAAATTTTTTTTTCATGTAACAACATTCATTACAATCTAGTTTCTTCTAAACGTCTGGTAATCAACCTTCTGAAAGAAAAGTTTTGTACATTATGAGCAATTTATAAAGGCACAAAAGTTTATTTCCTCACTGTGCCAGACCAGCATCCCTAATAAGTATGCTCTACATATGGGAAAAAACAACTAGTCTATCAGGTATTAGTGTCAATGGCCTCCAATGAATCAATGTGTGAAGTACAAAGACCATGCCCCACACTATGCAAGATGTATTACTAGTTTTAGAAAATCACGCTAGGGACCTAATTAACAGCTGCACTTAAAACAAAATTAAGTCAAGTTCTTCTACTTATTTTTGCATACAGCACCACTTTTCTACTTCTCAAAAGACAGAGCCCACCAGGAAAATCCACTTACGCTTCCAGTTCTTGTTTCATCTTGGCAAATTCTTCTTTGGTCATAGACCCTTCACCTTCTCCCAGTTTCTGCATCTTCTCTCGAGGACCATCAAAGTCGGGCTTCGTAGGAGCAGGTGGAATCTGCAGCAGAGGCAGGAACTCATGAGCCTCTCGTCCCAGCAGCGATGTTTTCTAGTTGGTGCCTCATTCTACTCTTGCTGGTCCACAGGAGACAACCACTCCACTCCTGTGGGGCTATTTAAAAGTCAACTCCTGTTTTTCTTAACCTTCCTTATTTCTTCTGGCCACTTAAAATGAGGTGTCTTCCTGAGTTGCGTATTCACTTTGATGGCAATCATTTGTTCAGTTTATCCATTACAGACAATGTTCAGAGCACAACAGTATCTATACTGCTTCAATGTTGGCCTAAAACTAGTACAACGAATGCCAAACACCAACGATTAGCCATCAAGATTATACAGTCTCCAGTATTCCAAAGGAATTTTTTTCCTAATCCCAAAGGATAATTAAGGACTCTAATTTTGAATGAACAGAATATATCTAAATATAAACTTCAGTACTAATTTTGTTTATTAAGAAGTCATCATTTGGACAGATTCTTCAGTCTGCCTGGCAGGACAAAATGCATGGAAATCTCCTTTAAAATCAGTTTAAGTCTGTTCCTGCAGCCAAGAATTAACAATCAAGGGTGAAAACTGCCTCCTTGAGCACTTCTTTTGTTTCTAGGAGACAAGAGTCCCACTCTGTCGTGAGGTGGCATGGCCTCGGCTCACTGCAACACCTCTGCCTCCCAAGTTCAAGCGATTCTCATGCCTCAGCCTCCCCAGTAGCTGGGACAACAGGTATGTGTCACCACACCCAGCAAATTTTTTTGTACTTTTAGTAGAGACAGAGTCTCAATATGTTGCCCAGGCACGTCTTAAAATCCTGAGCTCAGGTGACCCACCCACCTCAGCCTCCCAAAGTGCTAGGATTACAGGTATGGCCTCCTTCAGCAACTTTTGAGAAATCTTATCACAAACTATTACCAATACTAATGTTTCCTAGAAATCAATTCTACTGACAGTGGAAAAAAACATACCAGAGAAAAAAACCAAATCTAAAGGTAGGTAAGACTAAAGTCATTACACTGTTCACACCCCTTTACAATGTAAATAATGTAAGCCTGGATGCACCACCTCAAAGCTCCAACACTATTTCCTTCACATATTTTCCACTTGACAGTTAGCAAATACTCCCATAGGTAGATGAAATCTAACTTTTCACAATCCATTACAAAAAGTGAATATAAGTCTCTTTTAAACTAAATGCATAGCAAGGCAAAACAGAAAGAACTAGCTTATTTGAGTTTCTAAAAGACTCACAATAAGCCCAGCATAGTCTGTTGTTTCAGTAAGAGTGTCATGTAGCCACACAAAGTCTTCATGTTGCCTTGTGACAGAAAACTCTGGGCTCTGAAACGTGGGCAATGTGGTCTGTAAAGAAAGAAAGAAATTAACTGGTAATCACGACTTTTAGATAAGTGATTTGGGTTTCGTAGGCTACATGGTGGGAAAATTCTGCATAATACATCATAATATGATCCAGTAAAGAACCAAGCAGTAATACATGATCTCCGATCATGGAAGTCCTAGCTAAGATTCAACCTGAACTCTAAGGAACTCTTAAGGATTTCTCCCCAAACTCCACCTTTCTGAAGCTTGTAATGAATATCCAATCAGATAATCTACTGGTAGAAGTTCAGTTCCAACAAGTAAGCCACAACCCTAATTCTATTTTTTTTGTTTCTGTGTACTTTTTTTTGTATATATACATTTTTGGAACAGGGTCTGGCTGTCACCCAGGCTGGAGTGCAGTGAAATGATCTTGGCTTCTTGGCTCACTGCAACCTCTGCCTTCCAGGCTTTCAAGTCATCCTCCCACCTCAGCCTCCTGAGTAGCTGGAACTGCAGGTGTGCGCTACCACATCCAGATAATTTTTATATTTTTGGAAGAGAGAGGTTTTTGCCACGTTGCCCAGGCTCAAGAGATGTGCCTGTCTTGGCCTCCCGAAGTGCTAGGATTACAGGTGTGAGCCACCCAACCCAGGCTCAAATTCTACTTTTTTAAGTCTTAATTTACCCCCTACCCCCAACTTATAACAAAAAAGAAAAATACATTTTAAAAAAACCTCTTAGCTGTAACTTACTATGGTTCTAAAAATTGTCCCTGGCTTCCTTCCTTTTCACTCCAGTGAATGCTGATTTTACCTCCTTTGATCTGGTAAGCTCAGGCAGAGAATTATGTCACCAGTCTTTTTACACTGCCTCCGGAATAACTGAAGTGTGCTATTCAAGCCGCCCAAGCATTAAGAAAAAACCACATGGGAAAGGTCCTTCCCAATTTAGTAAATGCTGAAAAAAACAGCGAGCTACAGAGAGAAACTTCCCTTGGATGCAAATTAAAAACGAAGGTGGGGCCCTGGGGTGTGATGGCTCTGGCTCAAGCCTTCAATCCCAGCACTTTGGGAAGCTGAGGCATGTGCATTACCTGAGGTCAGGACTTTGAGACCAGTTTGGCTAACACAGTGAAACTCCATCTCTACTAAAAATATAAAAATTAGCTGGGTGTGGTGGCTCAGGCCTGTAATCCCAGCTACTCTGGTGGCTGAGGCACGAGAATTGCTTGAACCCGGGAAGTGGAGGTTACAGTGAGTCAAGATGGCGCCACTTCATTCTAGCCTGGGCAACACAGTGAGACTGTCAAAAAAAAAAAAGACAGCTCAGGGCTCTGCCAGAGCAGAATGCTGCTGCCAAAATGGCACTCACCTGATGCTTACTGTGAGATTAGGGAAGTTCTCACTTAATAGTGCTACCCTATGAATAGCAACTGTTTCAAGCTCAGGGAATCTCTTCTCACATCCACTGTGAATAACAAGGCTGCAACCCAACACTATATTACCACTGTATGTTACTTACCTTTGTGTGCACTGTAAATTTGACTTTATCTCTCTCACTGAGTGCATCAGGTATGTCAATCTGAAGTGAGGGATCAACATTCAGGTCCACAGATACAGATCTCAGCTGAAATACATTTTTTGCATATTAGTTTCAAACTCATTTGGCCCTAAAAAATTACTCCAAAAATGAGTAGTTACTAAAAAGCAGTTTATACGTAGATCATTTAGAAATGTCAACTGAGACATTTCTAAGTTTATTCGAAACTGAGGGAACACCCCTTCTTCAAATGCATTGGTATATCCAAAGTATTCCTGTAATGTAAACAAAACAACTGCTACAATAATGTCATGTACAGTACATGTTTTTATGCCTACATGAGAAATACATTTGGCCAAATACCTGACTGTACACTAAGGCCTGTACTAAATAGAACAAAATCTTGAATTCTTACATAAATGCCAAAGTACAATGAACATTCAAGAGGCATTAACCAGGCCACACAAACATCTGACAGGAAAACCTAGGGAGATGGCACAGAGAACTGTCATGAGGAGTAGGATCCTGGGTGGACAGTTCAGAGTAAACCTGGGACTGTTTCAAACAGCCAAGGAATCTAGACAGGAGGGGTGAATTAGAAAAACCCACCAAGGCCTTACTTAATTAGTACAATCCCACTGTGGTTACACATGAGCAACAAGTGTGAACACTGCTTTGAATACTCAACTAATTTTGTGAGCTGGAAATTCAGAGGAAAAAACTACGTAACTCCATTTCTGCCAGTCAAAAAAAAAAAGAGAGAGACAGAGAGAGAACAGTGGCAGCACTGATAGGAACTGGGCTATTAGGGAAAAGTAACTTAAATAAAGGTAAATTAAAGCAGACAAGGTGGTGGCCAATCTGAAAGCTTGACACACAAGGCGCGAGGAACTCACAGAGTAAGCCTCTCATTGCCCCATTCCTTTTGCTGTAAAAAGTGCTCAAGTTGTCATAACACTGGATTACCCAAAGCAGGGAATGCCAAGTGAAGATTAGAATTAAGAAGATGAGGTATTTCACTCCAAATTTCCCTTTGGGTCCCTTTCTTTAAACTAAAAAGTTCAAGACTAAAAATTAGCTACTTAATCTCTAAAACTTGAAAATCTAGTCAATCAGCTACAAAAAGACTAAATATATTCACTAAAAGCACATGGATTACTTAAAAGTTTCAAGTACTTCCCTTTTCCTTAAGCACTGTATATTTATAATTCTGAAAGCCAGAGGGAGATATCACAATGGCTTTCCTCCAAGAAATTAAGCTCAAGTAGTCACCAGAAGTTGATTTTTAACATCAACTATTAGTAACATCAAAACAGACACTTTTGAGTCCTCACATCTCAACCTAAGTACTTTTTCTTCCAAATGAATTATTGATAATTCCTATGAAATACCTGCTTGTCTGGCTTAATTTTCACATGTCCATTTGTGAGATCTCTGCAAACAAAGATAAAGCTTCAAGGTCAGAGACTTCATTTGATCATAACTGTGACTCCAGCTCTGGCATATTTTCTGATAAGAGTTTCCTTCCTTCTGCTGAGTTAACACTGGGCAAATACGGCCTTTAAAAACAATACCTCAGACCATTAACTGAGATGTGCAGAGGAATACCAACGACTCTACTGATCTTAGGCTTATCTGTCAAGGTCAGCCAGGCCCAAGAACAGGAATCCACAGAGCCAGGTGTAAGAAGTAGCCATGGTCTCTGGAGGAGACACAGGGCATCTCACAGGACAGGTCTAAGGTGCGTTTCCCAGAGCTCTAAAACTGCCACATTTCCTAAGATTCCATTTCCTAAAGAAGTCACAAACCCTGACTTCTAGCACCGCTCAAATGAATATGCTGACAGTTCCATTTTTGCTCATAAGCCCAGCAAACTCACTGAGCCTGTGAACTCCACATGGGATACCCCTGGAATTCAAATAGAAGGACCCAAAGGGGATGTAATCAAGTAAATGCAGCTCATTCAAGCACCACAGTTAAAGCTACAATGGATGCTACCAGCTGCTTTAGCTGCTTTTCGTTCCTCTGAATAATTATCTTCTGTTTTCGTCCCTTTTCCCATGTAGAGGTAATACCCCTGACTATACCTGTCTTCCTTCCTGGTTAGTATAGAAACATTTTTTGTTTCAGAATGTGATGAGGACAAAAAGAAGAAAACTACTAGGTATGAGTGACTGCAACCACAGCATATCAAACATTCAAGCTTCACTAGCAGCCATTTCTGCCCAGACACTTCACCCTAGGAAGGGATTCAAGCAAAAATCCAATCACTTGACATGATAGTCCTAACCACCAAATAAGCAAATACTGCAATTCTGTATTTAGACCTTAAAGAACTGTCTAAAAGAGAATACTGGCAAAATCCCTCAGCATCCAGGCCATCACCAACTCAATGCTCCCCAGGCACAAGTTAAACGAACTTCCTCATACTACAGCATATAACCCTCCAGATGAGACAAACATGGGTAGAAAGTAGTGAAATGACTAGAGCTTCTAAGTCAGCATTTGTACCCTCGCTCAGGAAGCATCAAGCATAACTAAAGTTCAGCATTCCTTCTTCTCCTTAGACAACAAACCCACTCCACAGTGCTACAGAACTTGCTAAATAATGACCAGGCTCCACTCTTCCCCTCTCACTTGCCTCTGCCTCCATCCCCCCTTAGCTTGAAGGGCTCAGAGTACTCCTTAGCCCTGCTGGCCAACACTGATGTCTCTGCCTTAGGCCACAGATGTTACAATGCTTACAGTGGCAGTTTACAACAGTTGACAAAGCAGGCTTCAGAACCAAGTTCCGCCTTGGGCATGCCAGACCTTTACCATGCAAAGTTTTACCTCTTTACCAGATCCCTTAGGTCACTTGTAAGAATCAAACTGAAAATATACCTACTCTCAAATAATTTAAGTTTTAAAACTGACTTCTGGCTGGGTGTGGTGGCTCACGCCTATAATCCCAGCACTTTGGGAGGCCAAGGTAGGCAGATCACCTGAGGTCAGGGTATCGAGACCAGCCTGACCAACATGGTGAAACCCCGTCTCTACTAAAAACACAAAAATTGGCCAGGCATGGTGGTTTACGCCTGTAATCCCAGCACTTTGGGAGACGGAGGTAGGTGGATCACAAGGTCAGGAGATCGAGAACATATTGGCCAACATGCTGAAACTCCATCTCTACCAAAAACACAACAATTAGCTGGGCGTGGTGGCGCACACATGCAATCCCAGCTACTCACATGTGGCCTAAAGCAGAGGCTCAGTGTTGGCCAACAGGGCCAACTTTGCATGGTAAAGGTCTGGCATGCCCAAGGCGGGAACGTGGTTCTGAAGCCTGCTTTGTTAACTGTTGCAAACTGCCACCATAAGCTTTGTAACATCTGAGGCAGGAGAATCGCTTGAACCCAGGAGGCAGAGGTTGCAGTGAGCCAAGATCACCCCACTGCACTCCGGCCTGGGCGATGAGAGTGAAACTCCGTCTTATAAAAAAAAAAAAAAATCAGTCTGGTGTGGTAGCACGTGCCTGTAATCCCAGCTACTGAGGAGGCTGAGGCAGGAGAACTGCTTGAACCTGGGAGGCGGAGGTTGCAGTGAGCCACTGCACTTCAGCCTGGGCAACAGAGCCTCCAAACAAAACAGAGTCTCCAAACAAAACAAAACAAAAAAACAAACAAAAATCCCAACAACCCAGCCTGAGCAATATGGTGAGACCTCATCTCTATTTCAGAACTTTTAAAAAATGTTTAAAAACCTGACTTTTGTAGATTTCTCTTGAAACCAGTGGCTCACGTATTCTAAGTTTTAGGTAAAGTTTCAGTTCATGATGTACTTCCCTACCAGGTCAATCCTTACAATACAGATTATAATCAGCCTTCATGGTAAACAAGAGGTAAACAAGCACAGCTTCATTTGGAAAGCACATTTTCAACTGTTTTAAGAAATCGCAATGCTTTTGGTAAGAGAGCCAAAGCACTTCTCTAAAAGGAGAAAAGCAGTTACGGAATCCCTGTGCATTTCCTCACCTATTCATCAGCTTCCCTGTTGGGGCACATCAGACACTGGCTACAGGACAACCCTGCAGCTCTTGAGCTCCTGCCCACCAATCTTCATAAACTCACTTTGGGCCCAAATTTCACTTAGGACTCACTGTGGCACAAGACAATAATACCAGCAAAGCTGCCTCTTCAAAAGGTTTAATGGCTTACAGAGGGCAAAGGGCACCTGGATGACTGACCACAAAAGGCAAGATTCTAAAACTCAGAACCCACAAGGAGAACAGAAAAAAATACAGATTTTTCTAAGTGGTTATGGTGACTGCAGACACAGCGCCAAATGAAAAAGACACAGTCCAAAGAAGTTAAACTCCATAATCTCTGATCGGTTAAAGATTGGGGCCAGCTGAACGTCATTTACATCTAATTAGTCATCTGAATCTAATAGTCATTTGTTTGCATACAATGTAAGACATGTATACAATATGCAGTGCTAGCCCGTATTTTCCTATTTGAATATCCCACATAAATTACTAGAGATAGGATAAAAAACACATGTATCTATTTAAATTACTTCCTAGTTTCCATTCCAAAAGCAGGAGATACGTACTTAAGCAGCACATGCTACAGTGTCTTCTTTCAAACTGTTCCTAGCCTCCAGGGATTTTGTTTTGTTATGCTACATTCCACTGCCTAAGAAACTAAGATTTTGCCAGAAAGAGGGCCAATATGACAAATCATCCATGATTCTTAGCATGGAGCAAAGAAGCCTGCCTCCTTGATCAGATTTTCAGCTGGAAAGGTATCCACACCTTGCCTAGTCCAATATTCATAAGTGAGGACATAAAATTCTAAGATGTTCTGTCACACTCTAGATTTGTATTACTGTCCACAAACATTAAAGATTCACATGATACATATTTAGGAAACATGTTACTTTGTTACTGTTTGAACTTTCAGGAAACAATGTTCCCCTCGGTGCTCTGAATTGTTACTGTTCTCTTCCATCCTGAAGATAACTAATACCTACTTAACTGTGTTCAATCTCAGCTGTAGATTACGGCACTGGTGTGTGAAAAACAACTGGTTCAACTAACTATAAGCAATACATTAACTCTGCCTTTTTTTTTTTTTTTGAGACGGAGCCTCACTCTGTCGCCCAGGCTGGAGGGCAGTGGCACAATCTCAGCTCACCGCAACCTCCGCCTCCCGGGTTCAATTATCCTAGATACTCCTGCCTCAGCCTCCTGAGTAGCTGGGATTACAAGTGCACACCACCACATCCGGCTAATTTTTGTATTTTTAGTAGAGAAGGGGTTCTACCATGTTGGTTAGGCTAATCTCTAACTCCTGACCTCGTGATCTGCCCGCCTCAGCCTCCCAAAGTGCTGGGATTACAGACGTGAGCCACCGCACCCCGCCCAACTCTGCTTTTACAGGTATTGGCTCTCATTCCCTAGCCAATTGGTTCTCATTTTCCTGTAATTCAGGCCTGCAATATAATTTCTTAGTCCCCAAGGAAAACAGAACTAAGGACTTCTAACAGAAGATCTCAGTCTACTAACATAGCTAATTAAGCTATTAAAGCTACTCAGGCATCAGCTTAATAAAAAACTGAAGGGCTGCAGCAAGTGATCAGATTTTCACCACTCATCTTTGTGAGATGGGTCCCAGAGGGCCCCATCCCTGCTAACACCAACCATTCTTACCGGTAGCCTGCCAACACACAAGCAGTTCACAGTAGAACACTGCAGACTGCAGGGCATTTGCAGGCTACATAGCCTCAAGTTCCTAGAACAGGAACTGAGGCTTGGAAGGAGGTCAGTGCAGCGCACTCAGCGAATGGATAAACTGAATCATCATTTCACAAGGCTGCAAGCCCATGCACTAATGGAATCAACGTGGAACCAGAGTTAAATTACTGCCTTAAATATCTAATGCATGTCAAGAAATCCATTAATTACTACGTACCGAAATTATAATAGTTTCAAATGAATTCACAAAGCAAAAGGATTGAACTACATGATCTGTAAGGATCTCCTGGCAGAGAAATCCTAATGGGAATCAATACACCACTGCTACCAAGAAAGCAGGTCCAACAAATGAATAACACAGAAACCCAGCCAGGCAGAGGTTCTTGTCTGAAATCCCAGCACTTTGGGAGGCTGAGGCAGGAGGATCGCCTGCGGCCAGGAGTTTCAGACAAGCCTGGACAACAAAGCAAGGCCTCAAAAAAAAAAAAAAAAAAAAAAAAAAAAACCAGCTAGGCTCGGTGGCCCATGCCTGTACTCCCAACACTCTGGGAGGTTGAGGTGGGAAGATCACTTGAGCTCAGGATTTTGAGTCTGCAGTGAACTATGATCAGAGCACTGAACTCCAGCCTGGGAGCAGGCTGAGACCCTGAGACCCTGTCTCAAAAAGTAAAAAACAGAAATGCCAATTTCCTTTATTCAGAGCTAAAGGCCTTCCCTACTACCGAATCCCATCAAGGCTCCCTCCCAAAAGTTCGCTGGCATATCAAGTCAGCAAGCCCCCTTCTTTTTGTAGCAGCGTCTCACTCTGTCGCCAAGGCTGGAACAAGCCCTCTTCGACAAAGCTAAGATGGTCCATATTACTCATGTGGATGAGGGTGTTGAAGGACGTTCACTGCCTTCGATGGGTCTCACTTCATGATCAAACCAAGATGAATAGGAAATAGGTTTCAGAATTTACCTTTACCAAGAAAGACGTTTCAGCAACAGTGGTAGAGCTGCCAGTTTGAACTTAAACTTGGTCATCTCAGTTTGAGACACAAATGGCAGCATGGAGAGCAAGCTGCCTGCTTTTTGGTTGGACATTTCTTTCACTCTGAGTTTGAGGTACAGCAAATTTCCCAAAGCATTCAGATGTAAATATTCCAATACTCAAGGCAGGGGCCCATTCAGGAGACTGAGTGCGGGAGGCTGGCCTGAGCCCAGGAGTTCGATACCAGCTTGGACAACACAGCAAGACTATCTTGAAAAAAAGAATTCTAAACAAAATAAAAACAAGAATTCAAAATAAAATTCACGAAAGCTATAGGAAGGGTGGGGGAAGAAGTCCAACATTTTATCACCCGCCAGCTACCAAGTACCTAACAGCACAATGTCCTAGCTTTGCGGTGCTCTTGAAAGAAAAAGTGAAACCCTGCGAGGGGAGCCATCTGGATTTGTATTCCTCACCATTTACCATGACTAGAATGCTGAGGAGTGTGCCCTTCAGAAACTGAGCTTTTCAGGCAGAAAATGATACTTTTCTCTCCAGACCATATAGGAATGCCTAAAAGTTATGCCAAAATGTAAAAAGGGGAAGAGTCAAGCCAAGGACCTCCATTTCTAAATTGAAGTCTTGGCTGCCCCGCACACTGCAATTCACACACTCCTTAGGTACTATGGTTTGCCTCTAGGCAGCATGCAAAGGTGTGAATCTCTTTTAGACCTTGTCAGAGTACCTCAATGGCCAATCAGAAAATAGGTATTAAGGGTGAAGAAGCCACTTTTTGGAAAGTTAGATCATGCAGAGAAACCTAATTTATACTTTAAAAAATCAAATTTACCACATTCATGTGAGATGAGAGCTATCCTATGGCCATCTTCCTTCACAATTTCAATAAGACAAGACAGAACTTACAAAGCTCTGAAATAGTTTTCTCACTATTGGGATCATTAAAATTAGCCTATTTCCTTAAATACTATTTAACTTCACTCCACACTTGTTTGACCACAGGCTATTTGAGACATTCAGGGCACTAACCTATAGAACCGTTCTCACCTAATTTGCTCAAGCAACAAGACCCTGATAATAAAGACAGCAAAATGTTGAAAACAGCAGGATTTTAAACCAAGTTCCCCTCTGCAGCACAAGAAACTCAGGTAGGTTTCCAGTGTTCAAAGCCTGCACTCACAAACATGAAGCCCTCCCTTTGTAACCCTCAAGTACCCAGAACCTGCTGAAGAAAACCATCTTTCACCACCTTTTGATACAGTTCCTCAGTATTAGTGGAAAAGCTTAATTCTCACAAAGATATCCAACAATGCTAATTTTTACATGGCATGTTACTTCCTTAGGCAAGATTAATACAAAACCTGAAAAATTCGCAACAAGCACACAAAGACCAGCTTCCATAACACAACCTGACCCCACCCATTTCACATCATTTTAGAAGGAAGTCCGTTTAAACCAGTGATTCTCAAGCAGGCAATTTTGACTTCTTACTATTACCATGGGAGGGGAAGAGTCCTGGCAGTGGCCAAGAACATTGCTTAACATCCTACAACAGAGGCACTCCTCAACAAAAGTGATCAGGCCAAAATGTTAATACTGCTCCCCAGACTGAGAAACTGAATTTTAAACTAAACCTCTAGTTCAGATGATCACTAGGTCTCAACGAATGCGAGTTTACAGCTCAGAAACAATTCTGGAAACTTAAAGCCTTGGCCAGGCACAATGGCTCATGCCTGTAATCCCAGCATGTTGAACTGGATGGTGAAACCCCGTCTCTATCAAAAAAAAAACCCACAAAAACTAGGCAGGCATGGTGGTGCATACCTGTAGCCCCAGCTACTCAGAAGGCTGAGGTGGGGGCGATCACCTGAGCTCCCCAGGTCGAGGCTGCAGGGAGCTATGATCCTGCCACTGCACTCCCGCCTGGGTGACAGAGCCAGACCCTGTCTCAAAAAAAGCCTTTTCACCATTTCTACCTATGGCCGAAATAATGTGAGCAGATGATTATCTTTTAGAGTATTCACAAACGGGGATCTTAAGACACCGAGTACAAGTTACTGAACTAGAACTAAGGCGTGGGCAGCCTGATATGTCATACTTCCTCAACTTAGAAAATAGTTGCAAGGGTAGCATAAAGCTTCAGTTCACAAAATTTGGTACGTTTGGACTTGCTATGGTATTGGTCAAAGTTCAGGATTGTTCCTATACTAATGAACTGCACTCCATCCTAGCTAATGGAGAACAAAAATACCCCTAGAGCAGTTTCCATACCAGTTAAACATGAAACCAGAGCAGCAGTACTTAGTCTACACACTCCTGCCTAGCTAAGAGGACAGATATTCACCAAAGTCCCTGTAACCAACCAGTAAGTAAGTTAAGGCCAAGTTGTTATTGTCAAGGAAGGAGAACCCCCTAGTCAAAAACAGCACTAGGCTGGGAAGGTTGAGTTCAAATACCAGCCTGGTCAACACGGTGAAACCCGGTCTCCACAAAAACACAAAAATTAGCCAGGCATAGTGGTGCGCGGACTGTAATCCCAGCTACTTGAGAGGCTGAGGCAGGAGAATCGCTTGAACCCAGAAGGCAGAGGTTGCAGTGAGCTGAGATCGCGCCATTGAGCCAGAGAGAGACTCCGTCTCAAAAGGGGGGAAAAAATCAAAAAACAATCTTTCTCATTAGTAGAGGTCAAATTAGGAACCAAATCAACCATGCATCTCTTCCTCTGAACTATTTCTGAGGAAGAAGGCAAACCAAACACCCTCAGCTAAAGAATGTAACAAAATGCCAATGTCTGGCTACCAGACACGACTTGACACAATATTCCCTTTCAGTTTTGCTGAATTAGTCAAAATGAGTATTGGGCTAGAATTCAAAATCCTGAAGAATCAAGTATGTCCCCCTACCTTAGTTGGTCTTAACTCCATCCTCAGGGGAATTCTAAACCAAAGTAAATTATCAGGGGGGCATTTTTAAACATTTTAAGTAACACACAAAACATTTCAGTTGACTACTGAAATTGTATTACGGCAAGAAGTTGCCCAGGACTTGGTTTCCCATTATTTCATACTTCCCCCAGACTCCCTTTCAGTTAACCGTAACACCGTAATACCATCTAGGCTTGACCACTGCAGGGTATCAGCATCAGCAGAGATCAGAAAACAAAAATAAAGTCACGTGTCAGGGTAATTATTTAGTTTTATTGTCTCTTTATTCCTGTAATGTAAAAAGGAAAATAATGCCATATAACCCTCTTCACTACAGATACCGACAGTTTCTGTAGCCTCTAAAACAGGCAGGAAATGGCCTTCATAACTATTCTCCAATTTTGATGGAGGATCAGGGTGGTGGAAAAGTCATTAAAAAACCAGCTGCAATATACTGTACTATCAGGGGTGAAGCAATTGAGTCCTTTTACCTAGCTGACTCTGAATCAAGACAGCTAAAAGAATGTACCAGAAAGAAAGAAAAAAACAAAATGCTACCAAAACCCCCATCTAGTATCTAGGCTTTATGGAGAAAAGTACCTTTATAATGTTTTACAAAGAATCGTGGTCTCAAGTTTCCACCTCGTTTCAGTAAAAAAGAACTTTCAAAGAAAACACTCTAAACAACAATCTCCTGTATACTAAGCTCTATTTCAATAACTAACGCAACAATGATACCCTTGTTGGAACAATCCAGCCGCTTTGAAACTGTGGTATCTACTTACTAGATGAACACGTTTCTCTAAGGAGGTGCCTTTAATTTCTCAAGAGATGTGTAAGTTAAGACGGCTCCAAGTTACACTTTAGAGAGCCTTGTATTTTTAGAGGTTATTTTTCATAGGTCAGAAAAACTTACGTCGACGATTCTGCACGAAAGGTTGCTCACAAACCATGCATCGCAAAGCTAACGAGGCAAATTTAAAGAACCAATGAAACAGTGGAGGCTCATCTCTGAATCTTTAATTGGCTATGGCAATCTCAATTTATTGCATTAATAATCTTTTAGACCTCAAGATACACGTGACCTAGGGAGAGTTTATATTAATGGACAAGACTTAAAAATAGACACCAAGTTCAGCAAGTATTTGAGCACCTACTAAAAATTACACAACTCCCCACAACAACGCATTTTGCGTTTCTGAAGTTGTAGGAAGCATGTTCGGACACCTGATGGAATTTCCCAAGTTGTCTGGCCCCCACCCCCCGCAAAAAAAAAAGTGGGGGGATGAAAGGGGGGGCATTTTGGGGGCAACAAACCAAACTGGTCGGTAGCATGTTAAGTCAATTTCACGTTCACCTACAGGTCACCACGAAGCCGAGGGAAGTTTTAAAATGAACATTCCGGGGTCTCCAGAGATCCTCTCTCCAAGTCCATTCGGCACGGGCGCCTGAACCAGGGCTAAGGTCCCGCGTCTCCGGTTCTATCCTGAGAATCCGGGGGATCCACAGGGATTCCCCAGGGCAGCCTTCAGAGAAGACGAGGAACAGGGGCTGCCCGGGCCTCACGGGTGCTTCCCGCGCTAGGGATGGCCACGAGCAGCCAGGGCCTACGGACGCGCAAGGGAAAGAATATAGCGACCCAGGAGGCTCGCAGGGCCGCCCGCCCAGGAGCCTGAGGTGGGGAGGACCTCACCTTGCTGCGGTCCTCCTCCTGCTGCTGCAGCAACTCGGGAACCGCGGCCATGGCGACGCGGGACTCGAGCAGGGGCCGCCAGGCTGTGCGAGGAAAGAAGAGGCTGGGCCGCCGCCGCCTGGGAGCCTCTCGGGGGCGGCCACGGCCCCGCCTCCGCCGGCCTCCCTGCCCGACGGCAGCAGGAAGCCTCCGGACTCCGCCACCATCCCAGCTGCCCCGGGAGCAGGCGAGCAGGGCGCCACGTGCTCCCCCAGAGCGGCCTCCCAGTCCCCGCTGCCGTCCATCTTGGAGCCGGGCAAAGACGCCACGCGGGGCCTACCCTTGCTACGCTCCACGAGGAGGCCGCCGACCGCAGGGCCGCGACGCGGACGCAAAGCCACTGACGCTCTCCCAGCAAGACGCGTCTAGAGAAAGACCGTGTTTCGGTGCCGGGGAAATTTATTACTCAGCCCGAGTCCAAGATGGCGGCGAGCGCTGACGTCACCATATCTCGTGAGAGCAGAAGGGCGCGATTTAGAGGCTCCCGCGCTTCGACGACGCCGGCCCTTCAGCTGGGAGGAAGTACTTCCTGCCTCTAGCTGGTGGCGCGTCGGCGGAGGCCGAAGAGAGCCTCGGGTGGGGCGTGAGCGCCGCGAGGCATTCTGGACCTACTTTGCCTTAGGCTGTGCCTAATTCGAAACCAAAGCGCGGGACGGATGAAAAGTACGGGTCGCGAGAGGTTGTTCGCGTCTTGAGAGTTAAGCGAAGTGTGGTGGCTCCCAAGGTACCGACACTGGCCGTAGGCTGGGCTTCTATTTAAGTCCTCTTTTCTCTAATCTAGACTCCTGCCCCAGGGGCCACCGCCGTCCTGGCCCCGCCAGGGGTCCGTACCCACGGAGGAGAGGGAGGCGCCTTTTTGCGGTGACCTCAGCGCCGCCACCACCTCTGACCGGCGAGCGACTGGACCCTCCAACCCGATTTCCACGTCTGTGCAACGGGTTCATTCTAGACCCACGATAGAGGGTGTGAGGACTAGATGAGAAGTATCCATACAGAATACTTAGCAGAGAGCCTGGTGTCTAGGAATCAGTAATTGTCTGTCACCTAGGACTGTGTGGCCGCCATGGGACGAGCTCCATCTTTGTGATTTTCCGTGTCTCGCACTTGCCTCCCTGCCTGGGCGTCCCATTCCTGCGTGTTAGAGACGGGGGCCGTCTTGCCCCAAGCTGTCTACCAATTCGCATTTAATATGTGCCAGTCCTTCGGGTATTGACAGTCTTAATTTATTTATAAATTTTTTTTGGAAGCAGGGTCTGGCTCTGTCGACCTTAAGAAAGAGCTCTGTCCAAGCATGTCGAAAAAGTTTACAATTTTGGTGTGCAATGTTATTCTGATGCAGCTTTCGCTTTGATGGTTGTTTTCTCTCTAATAGGAATACAAACATAAAGGGCCTCGACCGTTGCAAATAGACTAGAAAAAAGTGAAAACAAGTCTGAATGAAGATGAAGTTATTTCAGACCATTTGCAGGCAGCTCAGGAGTTCAAAGGGATTTTCTGTGGAATCAGCTGCCCTTGTGGCTTTCTCTACTTCCTCTTACTCTTGTGGCCGGAAGAAAAAAGTGAATCCATATGAAGAAGTGGACCAAGAAAAATACTCTAATTTAGTTCAGTCTGTCTTGTCATCCAGAGGCGTCGCCCACACCCCAGGATCGGTGGAGGAAGATGCTTTACTCTGTGGACCTGTGAGCAAGCATAAGCCGCCAAAGCAAGGTGAGGACCGACGAGTGCCACAAAACTGGTTTCCTATCTTCAATCCAGAGAGAAGTGATAAACGAAATGCAAGTAATCCTTCAGTTCCTTTGAAAATCCCCTTGCAAAGGAATGTGATACCAAGTGTGACCCGAGTCCTTCAGCAGACCATGACAAAACAACAGGTTTTCTGGTTGGAGAGGTGGAAACAGCGGATGATTCTGGAACTGGGAGAAGATGGCTTTAAAGAATATAATTCAAGTAATTATCTCAATTCTGGTTCTGTATGTATGCTATGTTTTCTAGAATAGAGAGCAACAGTGCCAAAAGAATGAGGTTTTGTTTTGTTTTTTTGATTTACTAGCAAGGAACTCCCTTCAGATAGTAATTAACATTAAATACCACTTTATGTGTATTAACTCACTTGATCCTCATGATAGTCCTGTGAAGTATAGATACTGTTATCCACATTTTACAGATGAAACTAAAATAGATCAAATAATTTGACTAAATAATACATAAAATTCACTTGTTTTATGAGCTACCAACAATATTAGAATTGCTCGTTTTCCTTGATTATGGAAAAAAAGTCACCTGGTAACAGAATTCTAGTTGTTTGCTAGATATTCTGTTTAGAATCTAGTAAATACCCATTGCCCTAGTGTCAACTGACTCGTAAATTTAAAGACCCTGGAGCAGACCAGAACACATGACCTATATTTAGACCTTGGTAAACTGAGATAAGCAGAGGTTCTTCATAAGGATCTGAGAATAAATACACTTTAAACTTCAACTTCTAATTTACTAACTTGGACAAGTGAGGAGAATAGGTTCCTTAAATGTAATATTCCATTCAAAAACACCATTGGCACCGGTGAATTAGCTGGTCCCGGAAATTATATAGGGGTCTTTTGTTAAAGGAAAGTTTTACATCAATCATTACTTTACCCAAGCTTCCCAAAGTGCAGTACATGTACTCTTAGTGGTACACAAACTCTTTTATTTTTATTTTAAGAATAGTGTACTGACCCTTGCCGTGGCCTGGGCTTCTATTTAAGTCGTCTTTTCCCTAATCCAGACTCTTAAAACTATGTGTAACACATTAAACGTGTCACATGTTCTAAAGAAAAATACTAAGTATATACAAGTGGTACTGGATATAGCAGAAATGGTCAAATCCTTAGCTCCTTATAACATTCCACAGCTGTGTGGGGCAAGGATTATATATGCAAGAGCTAACTGCCTTCCTAAGATAGTTAATTAGTAGCAACCACCAAACTATTGTCTGCTTTCCAAGCAAGCAACATAAAAATCTTTTAATGGCATCTTATAGTTTTGTATTTGTACCACTACAATTTAGAATTGATAGTTTCCTCATGAGAAGTTATTTTCCTTAAACCAGGAATGTCACAGCTGAAATTACTGATGTATTATTAAAAGGCAGAAGAAACCTGCTGGAACACATGGGACCCTAGGGCCTGTAGCTCTTGGCACAAAGTAAGGAAGTGCACCAGAAAGGAATTTCTGTTTGGAATGTGAATGAGCCCCAATAGCCCAGGCAGAGAGAAGACTGGTTGTTTTTTTTCATAGAGTCAGCTTTGTTGATCTAGATTAGCACTCAGCTGTGTTTCTCAGTTAACTCAGTAGCAACCTTAAGAAATGAGCAGAATCGGCCGGGGGCGGTGGCTCAAGCCTGTAATCCCAGCACTTTGGGAGGCCGAGACGGGCGGATCACGAGGTCAGGAGATCGAGACCATCCTGGCTAACACGGTGAAACCCCGTCTCTACTAAAAAATACAGAAAACTAGCCGGGCAAGGTGGCGGGTGCCTGTAGTCCCAGCTACTCGGGAGGCTGAGGCAAGAGAATGGCGTAAACCCGGGAGGCGGAGCTTGCAGTGAGCTGAGATCCGGCCACTGCACTCCAGCCTGGGCGACAGAGTGAGACTCCGTCTCAAAAAAAAAAAAAAAAAAAAGAAATGAGCAGAATCGCCTCCCCTCACTGACCCGGCCTGGACTTGACCTACCGGACCCAAGTGATTCTCCCATCTCAGCCTCAGCCTGCTGAGTGTACAGGCGTGCACCACCATGCCTGGCTAATTTTTTTATTTTTTGTAGAGACGAGGGTCTCCCTATGTTGCCCAGGCTGATCTCCAACTCCTGTCTTCAAACGGTGCTCCCACCTGGGCCTCCCCAAGTATTGGGATTACAGGTGTGACCCACTGCGCCCAGGTGGAATCACTCTTTTTAAGAAAATAAGTATTAGTAAGCAATGGGTTCTGAAATAAATAAGGGGACAATTAGTGTCATGGTGCATAAAAGAAAAAGAGCTCACAAAGTTGATTAATGGGTCTGGAGGATACTGGATCCCAAACCCAAGAAGGTGGCACCCAAGAAGAATTACATTTTAAAAATGATAAAGATTTTTTTAATGAAAAATATTGGATCAATAAATTAATTTCTACCCAGTCTTCTGAAAGGTGAGAGCATAGAAATGTGTCTGGCATTCTTCCAAGTACTTGAGCAGTTTCCCAAGCATCAGTTCACCTTTTGAAGACTGGCAGGGATGAGAAAGTCTGACTTATTCTGATTTGTATTTTGTGTATAAATACACACAAAGGGCTGGGGTTTAGATTTTAATTCTTTTTTTTTTTTTGGGGGGGCTTTGCTGATTTAATCCTGAAGTAGCCATTCTGCCAGTTCCATCATGAGAATACTGGAGATGCATGAAGGTTTTTTTAGTGCACTTCATATATGAGGACTTGAAAACATTTCACTTTTACTACTTTGAGTGAATAAGCCGACTTGATGCTACATGCATGCAGTAAATATTCTTGAATCATTTTTTATTTTTATAAATTGAATCATGTTGAATGTTCTGAGCCTTAGTGTCTAAAGGATCCTGTGATCTAGGTTTTCATGTTTGTGATCATGTGTATGTGAAGAACCTAGCCAGGGGTAAGTTTGCAGCAAGAAATGTATGGTCTATTGGCATGGCATTTGCTAAGTTTTTTCCTTCCTGTTTTTAACATGTTTGTCTTCTGCTTCATTAACCTAGTGTGTAGATGAATGCTACACTTCTTTTTCCTAGGCCTTAATTCCATCCGTCGTAAATTTCTTGTAGGTCTTTCACATGTTAATAATTCCAACTGAGCCAAGTAAATTTGGAGTAGAATAACTTAGTTCCTAAGTTGAATTTCATTTAACTCTCCAAATAATTTTTCAGAAGGGATTGCGTTTTTTGCTAATGATAGAGTTGACATTTCCAGCCG
Organism: Piliocolobus tephrosceles; assembly: GCF_002776525.5. Taxonomy (NCBI): domain Eukaryota; kingdom Metazoa; phylum Chordata; class Mammalia; order Primates; family Cercopithecidae; genus Piliocolobus; species Piliocolobus tephrosceles. The sequence goes on along the minus strand of NC_045453.1, from coordinate 44,138,436 downwards.
GGCGTGGTGGCTCACGCCTGTAATCCTAACATTTTGGGAGGCCGAGGTGGGCGGATCACTTGAGGTCAGGAGTTTGAAACCAGCCTGGTCAACATGGCAAAACCCCATCTCTACTAAAAATACAAAAAAAGTAGCCGGGCGCAGTGGCGATCACTTGTAATCCCAGCTACTCGGGAGGCTGAGGCAGGAGAATCACTTGAACCTGGGAGGTGGAGATTGCAGTCAGCGGAGATCGTACCACTGCACTCCAGCCTGGAAAAAAAAAAAAAGAATTGACATTTCCATCTTTGTAAAAAACAGTTGAAGGCCGAGTGCGGTGGCTCATGCCTGTAATCCCAGCACTTTGGGAGACCAAGGTGGGAGGATTGTTTGAGGCCGGGTGTTCCAGACCAGACAAGGCAACATAGAGAGATTGCTTCTCTACAAAAAGAATTTTTTTTTTTTAATTAGCCAGGCGTAGTGGCACGTGCCTGTGCCAGGAGAATTGCTTAAGGCCAGGTGTTCGAGGTTACAGTGAGCTATGATGGAGCCAGTACACTCCAGCCTGGGTGACAAGTGAGACCCTGTCTCAAAAAAAAAAAAAAGAACTTAACAAATACAAAGTTGTTTTCCTCCTTTTCTGTGGGTCTGTCTGCAAGCATGTTCCAAGCACGTGTATTTCCTGCTGTGTTTCTCTGTGTATCTAATTGGTGATTTCCAAGATTGCCCTCTTTACTGTATGGTAGATTGGAAAGAACACAGATTCTGGTGCCAGGCTGCCTGTCCAGCTTTTTGCTTTGGGGCAAATTAACAGCACTGCCTAGTGGGACAGGGCCTCATTCATTAAAAAGGGGGTGGGTAACTTACGATCCTTATTTTGCTAGGTTGTTGGGTTTGAAAATTAAATAATGTTTTGAAAGCTCCAAGGCCATTGCTTAGCATAACAGTCCCCCCTCTTTCTCTCCTCTTACTAAGAAACAAGTGAATATATAATATTTCTTGGATTTGTTGAATCTCTTTTGTGTTCCTTTTTTTTTTTTTTTTTTTGAGATAGAGTCTTGCTGTCCTGTCACCCAGTCTGGAGTGCAGTGGCGCGATCTTGGCTCACTGCAGCCTCCGCCTCCTGGGTTCAAGCAATTCTCCTGCCTCAGCCTCCAGAGTAGCTGGGATTACAGGCATGAGCCACCACACCTGGCTAATTTTTGTATTTTGAGTAGAGACTGGGTTTTACCATGTTGGCCAGGCTGGTCTTGAACTCCCGACCTCAGGTAATCCGCCTGCCTCGGCCGCCCAAAGTGCTGGGATTATAGGCGTGAGCCACCATGCCCGGCCATGTTCCCTTTTTAAAAATGTGTATGAGGAAGGGGCTTACTGTGCAAGCACTTGGAGGCCAAGGAGCACTGAAAATGAGGAGAGAGTTCAAAAATCAAGTTAGATCCTGGGATACGCCAACAAATCCGGACACTGTAGTTCTTTCAGAGAAACCTGGGGACGAAAAGTAAGGCTTTTGACCTCAGAAAATGAACATATGGGAAAAATAATGTGTCCTAATGAAATTTCTCTAGTATTCACATGCTATAAAATGTTAGGAAGAGGGAAAATGTATCCTCCTACAAGCCATAAATCAGAATTCTAATATTCTAAAGCTAATTAGAAAAATATTACATGTTAAATATTAAATACTATAAAAATATATGAGGGGAAAAAAATTCAGGACACAGCTGAATTTTTCAGGCTGTTCCAGCACTAAAAAAAAGTACAGGAGAAGAATGTCACATATTTTCCTCTTTGTCCCCCTCCAGATTCCATAATATCGCATTCATTACTTTTCATTTGTGTGTGCCTTATTTTCCATTCCTTGTTTGTCACTAATCCTCTTAGTAAAAGGATTCCCCCACCTGTGTTCATAATTAAGTTTTGGTCTAAAAAGAACTATAAACAGAAGCACCGTTCCTAGATTTCTAATTTTTTTTTATTTTGTCACAGCCAGTTAATTTATTAAATTGGATACTTAAACACATAGTACCATAAACTGGGTGTGGTCCTGTAGCCTCCAGATCTTCAGTTTTGACTTTGGCCCAATTCTCCTAGAAGTATTTAATTTTAATTCATTTTATTGCCTAACAATCCTATTAATAATCCCATTGGTTTCAAAGTGAATTCTTAGGTTTCAGAAGAGGCTGAAATTTGGTCTTAGGGGTTGTCAGTTAAAAATAACTCACGTAATTTTTGGCCGGGTGCAGTGGCTCATGCCTGTAATCCCAGCACTTTGGGAGGCCAAGGCGGGTGGATCATGAGGTCAGGAGGTCGAGACCAGCCTCACCAACATAATGAAACTCCATCTCTACTAAAAATACAAAAATTAGCCAGGCATGGTGGTAGGTGCCTGTAATCCCAGCTACTCGGGAGGCTGAGGCAGGAGAATCGCTTGACCCCGGGAGGCGGAGGTTGCAGTGAGCCAACATCGTTCCACTGCACTCCAGCCTGGGCGACAGAGGGAGACTCCATCTAAAAAAAAAGAAAAACAAAGTGCTGGGATTACAGGCTTTATTGTTTCAGAGCCTTTTAGAGTACTAGTTTTTTAGTGTTAGCTTTGTTTGTGTTTTCTCCCTCCCCTTTCCCCTGATTTTCTTTTCAGACATCTTTTTACAAGGGAAACGGTTCCATGAAGCCTTGGAAAGCATACTTTCACCCCAGGAAACCTTAGAAGAGAGAGATGAAAATCTCCTCAAGTCTGGTTACATCAAAAGCGTCCAGCATATTCTGAAAGATGTCAGTGGAGTGCGAGCTCTTGAAAGTGCTGTTCAACATGAAACCTTAAACTATATAGGTCTGCTGGACTGTGTGGCTGAGTATCAGTAAGTATGAGATTGTTTCAATACAGCATGGAGGTGAATTAATACAGGGTAGGGCAGATGGTGCCTGTCAAAAGGTGTGCTTGTAGGTACTGTAGCCTCTGTCTGTTCAATGTCCAAACCTTTGTGCTAGGTGAAAGAATTGGGTGGGGCAGGTATGAGAACAGGTACAGAGAGAAGAGCCATGTAACCTTTGTCATCCAGTACTCCAAAATCAGATTATTTGTTGGAGAAAGGTATACTGTTTGTTTTGTTTGAGATGAAGTGTCACTCTGTCACCCAGGCTGGAGTGCAGTGGTGCAATCTTGGCTCACTGCAACCTCTGCCTCCCAGGTTCAAGCGGTTCTCCTGCCTCAGCCTCCTGAGTAGCTGGGACTCCAGGCATGCACCACCACACCTGGCTGATTTTTGTATTTTTAGCAGAGACGAGGTTTCACTGTGTTAGCCAGGCTGGTCTCAAACTCCCGACCTCAAGTGATCCACCCACCTTGGTTTTCCAAAGTGCTGGGATTACAGGAGTGAGCCACTGTGCCCGGCCAAGATTTTTCAATATCCCTAACATGGCCTATTTGCCAGCCTGTCCTTCCCCTCCCCCAAACTGAGGTACCTGCCATAAGATGCAATTTCATTCCTGCATTTTCTTTCCTGTTTTCCTAAAGATAGCACCATGATCTGTTGGTTCTGAAAATCAACTCTCTTCCTGGCTTCCAGGCAGTACTTGACATGGATCAGAGCTCTGAAGTTACTAAATCTTCTTGTAGTTTTGTTTTTTTTGTTTGTTTTTGGGGGTTTTTTTGTTTGTTTTTTTGAGACGGAGTTTTGCTCTTGTTGCCCAGGCTGGAGTGCAATGGTGTGATCTTAGCTCACTGCAACCTCTGCCTCCTGGGTTCAAGCTATTATCTTGCCTCAGCCTCCCGAATAGCTGGGATTACAGGCATGTGCCACCACGCGTGGCTAATTTTGTATTTTCAGTAGAGATGGGGTTTCTCCATGTTGGGCAGGCTGGTCTCGAACTCCTGACCTCAGGTGATCTGCCTGCCTCGGCCTCCCAAAGTGCTAGGATTACAGGCATGAGCCACCATGCCCGGTCCCCATGGTTTTTATATTGTAGCTGTCTTACTGTTTTACTCAGGTACTTCAGAGTCCAAGTGTTAAAGGAAAGGGGTCCTGATCCAGACCCCGAGAGGGTTCTTAGATCTTGGGCAAGAAAGAATTTAGGGTGAGGCCAGGCATAGTGGCTCATGCCTGTAATCCCAGCACTTTGGGAGGCCGAGGTAGGTGGATCACCTGAGGTCCGGAGTTTGAGACCAACCTGGCCAACATGGCAAAACCCCATCTCTACTAAAAATACAAAACTTAGCCAGGCGCAGTGGTGTGCGCCTGTAGTCCCAGCTACTCGGGAGGCTGAGGCAGGAGAATCACTTAAACCCGGGAGGCAGAGGTTGCAGTGAACCGAGATGGTACCACTGCACTCCAGTCTGGGCAACAGGCAAGACTCTGTTTCAAAAAAAAAAAAAGAAAGAAGAAAAAGCATTCAGGATGAGTCTGCAGTGCAAAGTAAAAGCAGGTTTATTAATAAAGTAGTGAAAGTATAACTACTCCATAGACAGAACAGGGCATTCCTGAAAGTAAGAGGAGGAACACTTCCACCCTAAGTACAATGCTCATATATATAAGATAAAAAAAAGATCTTGGGGAGATGTGCTCTACTGCAAGGGTTTATGATAAAGGATTAATTTTCTTAATCACTATATTTTGCAAGAATCAATATTATCTTTAAAGCAAAATTAGGAATGCCTTTGTTCTCCAGATACCAGGGTATCTGGACACTCCCAAGCCTGGGTCTGTTTAGTAAACATTATTAATTTGTTCCCTTAATCTTAAGCATCTAGAGGCTAGGAATGCCTGACTTTCTGGGAATGCAGCCCAGCAAGTCCCAGCCTCATTGCCTAGCCCTCACTCAAGATGGAGGTACTCTAGTTGGAACGCCTCTGACACCAAGGTGGCTACAACCTGCAGGTACCCCTACTCCAAATAAGGCAAGGGAGCACTAAGAACAAGATAGAAAAATCTGTTCATGTAAACCTTGAAGCTCTAGTTAAAATTTAAGTTTAAAAACTTGTCCAATCCACAGCCCAACAGAAATTTGTAAACTTTCTGAAAACATTATGAGATTTTTTTTTTTTTTGGTTATTTATTTACAGTTCATCAGCTATTGTGTGGCCCAAGACAGTTCTTCCAATGTGAGCTGGGAAGCCGAAAGAGTGGACACCCTTGATAGTCTGAAAACTGTTTAGACCACCTAATGTTTTTATTTATTTATTTATTTATTTATTTATTTATTTATTTATTTATTTTTGAGACAGAGTTTCACTCTTGTTGCCCAGGCTGGAGTGCAATGGCATGATCTCAGCTCACTGCAACCTCCGCCTCCTGGGTTCAAGTGTTTTTCCTACCTCAGCCTCCCGAATAGCTGGGATTACAGGTGCACGCCACCACACCTGGCTAATTTTTGTGTTATTAGTAGAGACGGGGTTTCACCGTGTTGGCCAGGCTGGTCTCGAACTTTTGACCTCAGGTGATCCACCCACCTCAGCCTCCTAAAGTGCTGGGATTATAGACGTGAGCCACTGCGCCTGGCCTAGACCACCTAATGCTTTTATAGCACAACTGCATCATATCTGAGAAGAGCCCTGTGTACCAAGAGATTTAATTGACTATTTTTGGCTGCCCTTTAGATAAACCAAGGAAGCCATACAGTCACCTCCACCCAAGGCCTACAAGAAGTTCCTGACACCCAGTGCTTGTCATAGAGATGATAAAATATGTCCATAGCACTGTTTGTTTTTTGCTTTTTAAGTCAGCTTCAATATTGGTAATATGAACATTTTTGAAACTAAGGTTTTTTGTTGTTTTTTGTTTTGTTTTGTTTTTGAGACAGAGTCTTGCTCTGTCACCCAGGCTGGAGTGTGATGGCGCAATCTCGGTTCACTGCAACCTCTACCTCCTGGGTTCAAGCAATTCCCCTGTGTCAGCCTCCCCAGGTGGTTGGGACTACAGGCACCCGCCACCACGCCTGGCTAATTTTTTGTTTTTAGTAGAGATGGGGTTTCGACATGTTCACCAGGCTGGTCTCGAACTCCAGGCCTTGAGTGATCCACCTGTCTCTGCCTCCCAAAGTGCTGGGATTACAAGTTTGAGCCACTGCACCCGGCCTAGAATTTTTTTTTTTTTTTTTTTTTTTTTTAAGACTGGATTTTGCTCAGCTGTCCAGGCTGGAGTGCAGCGGTGTGATCTCGGCTCACTGCAACATCCATCTCCCAGGCCCAAGCGATCCTCCCACCTTAGCCTGCTGAGTAGTTGGGACCACAGGTGTGAACAACCACGCCCAGCTAATTTTTTTATGTTTTGTAGAGATGGGGTTTTGCCATGTTGCTCAGGCTGGTCTAGAATTCCTGAACTCAAGCAAGCTGCCTGTCTCCATCTTCCAAAGTGCTGGGATTTACAGATGTGATTCACCGCGCCCAGCTAAGGATTTTTTATTTTATTTTATTTTATTTTTTGGAGACAGAATCTCACTCTGTCACCCGTGCTGGAGTGCAGTGATGCATTCAGGGCTCACTACAGCCTCTAACTCCCCAGGCTGAGGCTGTCCTTCCACCTCAGCTTCCCAAGTAGCTGGGACTACAGGGATGCACCCCCACACCCAGCTACTTTTTCTATTTTTTGTAGATGTGGGGTCTCACCATTTTGCTCAGGCTGGTCTTGAACTCCTGGGCTCAAGTGATCTGCCGCCTCAGCCTCTCAAAGTGTTGGGATTACAAACGTGAGCCACCACGCCTGCCCGGTTTTGTTTGTTTTTGAGAAGGAGTTTTGCTGTTTTCGCCCGTGCTGGAGTACAGTGGCGAGATCTTGGCTTACTACAACCTCTGCTTCCCGAGTTCAAGTGATTCTTCTGCCTCAGCCTCCCTAGTAGATGAGATTATTGGCGCCTGCTATCATACCCAGCTCTTTTTTGTGTTTTTCATAGAGATGGGGTTTTACCATGTTGACCAGGCTGGTCTCGAGCTCCTGACCTCAGGTGATCTGCCTGCCTCGGCCTCCCAAAGTGCTGGGATTACAGGTGTGAGCCACTGTACCCAGCCCCGCTGAATTTTTAATGGATAATATGCTATTAAGAGTAACTCCCTACACCCACTCTGTATTGAACCTCTGTTTAAAAAGTTCCTGTGTTCCTGAGATATTTTATGACCATATGTACAATCATTTGTCTCCACACTCATTTTTTTTTTTTTTTTTGGAGACAGTCTCACTCTGTCACCCAGGCTGGAGTGCAGTGGCCGGATCTCAGCTCACTGCAAGCTCCGCCTCCCGGGTTTATGTCATTCTCCTGCCTCAGCCTCCCGAGTAGCTGGGACTACAGGCGCCTGCCACCTTGCCCGGCTAGTTTTTTGTATTTTTTTTAGTAGAGACGGGGTTTCACTGTGTTTGCCAGGATGGTCTCGATCTCCTGACCTCGTGATCCGCCTGTCTCAGCCTCCCAAAGTGCTGGGATTACAGGCTTGAGCCACCGCGCCCGGCCTCCACACTCATTTTTTAACACAACATGCTATACCCCGCTTTTTTCCACTTAAAAAATTATTTTAAAAACATCTTAGAGGTCTTTTCTTATAGATCTGTAACATTCTTTTCTCATGTAATAATTTTCCACCACCCACAATTAACAGTTAATAACACTGTTGCATTTGCTTACAACGTTTTTTTTTTTTCCCTTATCCCTGGGAGATCTTTTTTTTAAAGAAATATAGCATTACAGATTAACCCCAAATTCTGTTGAACCACCCATGGCCAAAGGCGATTGCCATTTTAAATTTGGCACTATCTTCTTCTAGTCTACCTCCTACGCTCTTTTTTGTTTTTTATCTTTTTTTAATGACCAATGATGCGTGACATAGCATCAGGAGAACCTAAGAATATGTGCCTTCTATACTCTTAGCACACACTTAATGCTATGTATAATACCCATGCATAGGCAGCCCTTATGTATGATTTCTTGCAGAACTGTGAGAGTCACAATATACAGACATCTCTAGATACACAGTATCACAAAGCTAGTAAGATATTGGGCTCAGGAGTCAGCTGCTTGAGTTTGGATTCTGGCTTGGCTTTTCATCTCAACCTTAGATTAGTTACTTAGTCGCTCTCTGTATGAATTTATTCATCTTTAAGATAAGACAAATGGTAGTACCTACCTCATAGGGTTGTTATAAAAATAAAATGAGATATTCCCTGAACAGTGCTTAATG
>NC_045453.1:44109701-44130286 GCF_002776525.5 Piliocolobus tephrosceles | reverse complement strand
GGTTGTTATAAAAATAAAATGAGATATTCCCTGAACAGTGCTTAATGCATACTATATATTCAGTAGATGTTGGCATTATTATTTTGATCTACTTCTTTTTTTAATTTTTTATGGAAATAAGTCTTGCTGAGTTGCCCAGACTAATGGGAAGGAAATGTGATCCTCCCACCTCAGCCTCCCAAAGTGCTGGGATTACAGGCATGAGCCACCTTGCCCAATCTACTACTCTGTGTGTGTGAGTCAGAGTCTTGCTCGCCCAGGCTGGAGTGCAGTGGCACAATCTGGACTGGCTATAACCTGCTTCCTAGGTTCCAGCAGTTCTGCCTCAGCCTTGTGAGTAGCTGGGATTACAGGTGCCCGGCTAATTTTTTTTGTATTTTTAATAGAGGTGGGGTTTTGCCATGTTGGCCAGGCTGGTTTTGAACTCCTGACCTCAGGTGATTCACCCATCTCAGCTTCCCAAAGGGCTGGGATTACAGACTTGAGCCACCACACCTGGCCCTACTTCTCTCTTAACTCGTGTTTTATATACTTTTGTATGAATGAGCCTTATCCATTTCCCTATTGGGAGCATTCCGGTTATTTCTAGTCTTCCATAATTACAAACAGTGCTGCAGCGAATGTGCCTCTCTGTATATTACAGAAGTGTTCTAGGCAGATGCACAGATTCATTTGTTTGTTTTGTTTGTTTTTTTTCTTGAGATGGAGTTTCGCCCTTGTTGCCCAGGCTGGAGTGTAATGGTGCGGGCCACTGCAACTTTCACCTCCTAGGTTCAAGCGATTCTCCTGCCTTGTACTCCTAAGTAGCTGGGATTACAGGAATGCGCCACCATGCCCAGCTAATTTTTTATTTTTAGTGGAGACAGGGTTTCACCATGTTGGCCAGACTGGTCTCGAACTCCTGACCTCAGGTGATCCACCCACCTCAGCCTCCCAAAGTGCTGGGATTACAAGTGTGAGCCCCCACACCTGGCCTGTTTGTTTTAGACGTGTGATATATGCAGTTACAATACATTTAGTTGGTCTGAAGTAGACCTGGACATGACTACTTCTTAAATCTCCCAGGCACTTGTCACTTCACTTGTACCCAGGATATCAAGCCATTGCTATCCTATACTTTCTTTAGGAAAGTTGCTGGGTCAAGGGTATGCATTTTAAATTACCAAGAATATGAGTGAATACATTTAACAATACAGTGTTAATAATTTTGATAACATTGTGTTTTTAATTTGCATTTTACATAATTGAGACTGAGCATCTTTTCATTTAAGAGCTATTTGTGAACTGTTACTGCGCTTTTAATTTGGGTTTATGCTATGATGTTAAAAAATATTTTTGACAAATGTGTATATTTATGGGCTACAATATATTTTGATATATGTATACCTAATGGAAAGATTAAATAAGCTAATTATCATATCCATCACTTCACCTATTTATCATTTTTTGGTGGTGAGAACCTGTAAAATCTACTCTTTTAGCAACTTTTAAATATACAATATGTTATTAACTACGGTCACCATGCTGTGCAACAGATCACTAAAATGTATTCTTCTGGCCTAACTGAAACCTCGTACCCATGGATCAGCATCTTCCCTTTCCCCCTCCCCACTCCCCATCCCTATCCTGTTGTAATCACCATTCTACTCTCTCTATTTCCGAGTTCGACTTTTTTAGATTCCACATATAAAATCATGCAGTATTTGTTTTTTTGTGGCTGGCTTATTTCACTCAAAATGAAATAAGCCAGCCACAAAATGTTCACCATGTTCACCCATGTCACAAATGACAGAATTTCCTTCTTTTTAAAGGCTGTGTAGTATTCTAGTGTGTGTGTGTGTGTGTGTATATAAAGAAAATGTGGAGAGAGATACATATATTTGAATGTGTGTGTATATATATATATACACATCTCCACATTTTCTTTATTCATTTATCCATAGGTGGACACTTAGGTTGTTTCCACATCTTGGCGGTTGTGAATAATGCTGCAGTGAACCTGGGATTGCAGGTGTCTCTTCAACATACTGAGTTTAATTCCTTTGACTGTATACCGAAAAGTAGGATTCCTGGATCATATAGTAGTTCTGGTTTTAGTTTTTAGATGTTTTAGTTTTCTAAGGAACCTCCATGGTGTTTTCTCAAATGGTTATACTAATTTACATGCCCACCAACAGTTTACCAGGGTTCTCTTTTCTGCAGTCCTCACCAACACTTACCTTTTGTCTTTTTGATAATAGCCATTCTAACAGGCATGAGATAATAATAGCTCAGTGTAATTTTGATTTACCTTTCACTAATGATTAGAGATTTTGAGGTTTTTTTTCATCTATCTGTTGGCCATTCATGTCTTCTTTTAAGACATATTCATTGAGCTCCTTTGCCCATTTTTTAATCAAGTTATTTGTTTTGTTACTGTTTAGTTGTTTGAGTTCGTTATGTATTTTGGATGTTATCCCCTTATTAGATATGTGGTTTGCAGATATTTTCTCCCATCCTGTGAGTTGTATCTTCACTCTGTTAATTGTTTCCTTTGTTATGCAGAAGTTTTTTAATTGGATGCATTTGTCTGGTTTTGCTTTTGTTACCTGTGCTTTTGGGCTTCTGTCCGAGAAATCATGGCTCAGATCAGTGTCCAGGAGCTTTTCTCGTGTTTTTTTCTAGCAGTTTTACAGTTTCAGGTCTTAAATTTTAAGTTGCTTTTTGTATGTGGTATGAGATAGGGTACAATTTCATTCTTATGCAAGTCGATACCCAGTTTTTCTAACACAATTGACAAGACATTCCCCATCATTTGTTCTTGGTACCTTTATTGAAAATCAATTGACTGTAAGTTCATGGTTTTGTTTCTGGGCTATCTGTCCTGTTCCATTGGTTTAAGGTGTCTGTTTTTATGCCATTATCATGCTGTTGTTTGATTACAACAGCTTTACCTTATACAGCCATGTTCCATATAACAGTATCTCAGTCAACAACAGACTGCATGTAAACAGTGGTCTCATAAGATTATAATGGAGCTGAAAAACTCCTATCATCTACTGATGTTATGTTCTAGTGCAACATACTACTCATGTTCATGGTTATGCTAGTGTAAACCTACTATTCAGTCATATCAAAACAGCACATACCATTATGTATACTACAGTATATAATTGATAATGGTAATAAACAACTATTACTGGCTTATGTATTTACTATGATTCTGACTCTGTGTAGGCCTAGGCTAATGTGTATGTTTGTGTCTTAGTTTTTAACAAAGGTTTAAAAAGTAAAAAATAATGTTAATAATAGAAAAAGCATGTAGAATAAAGATATGAAGAAAGAGGCTAGGGCATGGTGGCTCACACCTGTAATCCCAGCACTTTGGGAAACCAAGACAGGTGGACCACTTGAGGTCAGGAGTTCGAGAACAGCCTAGGCAACGTGGTGAAACTCCATCTTTGTTAAAAATGCAAAAAATTACCGGGCGTGGTGGCACATGCCTGTAATCCCAGCTAGTCAGGAGGCTGAGGTAGGAAGATTGCTTGAACCCAAGAAGTGGGGGCTGCAGTGAGCCAAGGTTGCACCACTGCACTCCACCCTGGGTGACAGAGCAAGACTTTGTCTCAAAAGAAAAAAGAAAAGGAAAATATTTCTGTATAGTTGTACGATGTGTTTGTTTTAAGATAAGTATTATTACAAGCGTTAATAAATTAAATAAGTGACCGGGCATGGTGGCTCATGCCTGTAATCCCAGCACTTTGGGAGGCCAAGGTGGGTGGATCACCTGAGGTCAGGGGTTTGAAACCAGCCTGGCCAACATGGTGAAACCCCATCTTTGCTAAAAATACAAAATTAGCCGGGCGTGGTGGTGCATGCCTGTAATCCCAGCTGTTTGGGAGGCTGAGGCAGGAGAATGGCTTAAACCTGGGAGGTGGAGGTTGCAGTGAGCCAAAATCACACCGTTGCACTCCAGCCTGGGCAACAAGAGCGAAACGCCATCTCAAAATAATTAAAGAAGTTTATACACTAAAAAAGTGAAAGTAAGCTAAAGTTAATGTATTATTGAAGAAATAAAAATGTTTTTTATACATTTAGTGTAGCGTAAGTGTACAGTGTTTATAAAGTCTACAATAGTATACAGTAATGTTCCACCCAGGCCCTCACATGCAGTCACCACTCACTCACTCACTCACTCACCCAGAGCAACTTCTAGTCCTGCAGGCTGCATTCATGGTAGGTGCCCTATACAAGTGTACCATTTTTTATCTTTTATACCATATTTTTACTGTACCTTTTCTATGTTTAAGTGTGTTTAGATGCACTAATGCTTACTATTGTGTTACAGTTGGCAGCAGTATTCAGTACGGTAACATGCTGTACAGGTTTGTAGCTGAGGAGCAAAGGTCTAGGTGTGTAGTAGGTGATCCTCCGTAGGTTTGTGTAATATACTCTATGTTTGCACAGTGACAAAATCGCCTAACCATGCATTTCTCAGGACATATCCCCGTCATTAAGCTACATGTGACTGTACTTTGAAATCAGGGAATGTGATGCCTCTGACTTTGTTCTTTTTACTCAAGATTGTTTTGGCTATTCGGAGTCTTCTGTGGTTCCATGTGAATTTTAGGAATTTTTTTTTTTCTATTTCTGTGAAAAATGATGTTGGAATTTTTTTTTTTTTTTCTTTTTGAGATGGAGTTTCACCCTTGTCGCCCAGGCTGCAGTGCAGTGATGCAGTCTCAGCTCACTGCAACCTCCACCTCCCAGGTCAAGCAGTTCTCCTGCCTCAGCCTCCCAAGTAGCTGGGATTACAGGTGTACACCACCACGCCTGGCTAATTTTTGTATTTTTAGTAGAGAAGGGATTTCACCATGTTGGCCAGACTGGTCTGGAACTCCTGACCTCGGGTGATCTGCCCACCTTGGCCTCCCAAAGTGCTGGAATTACAGGTGTAAACCACCGTGCCTGGCAGAATTTATTTATTTGTTTGTTTGTTTATTTTTATTTTATTTTATTATCCAGGCTATTGTACAGTGGTGCAATCTTGGCTCACTGCAAACTCCACCTCGCAGGCTCAGCCTCCTGAGTAGCTGGGACAACAGGCTCCAGCCACAACACCTGCCTGATTTTTTGGTATTTTTCATAGAGACAGGGTTTCACCATGTTGCCCAGGCTGGTCTCGGGCTCCTGAGCTCAAGCAATCTGCCTGCTTCGGCCGCCCAAAGTGTTGGGAATTACAGGTGTGAGCTGCCACACCTGGCCTGCCATTGCAGTTTTGATAAAGATTGCATTGAACCTATAGATTGCTTTGGATAGTATGGACATTTTAACAACATTAATTCTTCCAGTCCATAAACAGAGGACATCTTACCATTTATTTGTATCATTTTCAGTTTCTTTCATCAATATTTTATAGTTTTCAGAATGCTATTAGGGTGTTTTGTTTTGTTTTGTTTTTTCATTTATTAAGTCCTATAATTACAGTACATTGCTACAAACAGTGGTCTGTGGCAGAAATATAGCATGGTGGCTCACACCTGTAATCCCAGCAGTTTGGGAGGCCAAGGAGGGTGGATCACTTGAGGTCAGGAGTTGAAACCAGCCCGGACAACATGACAAAACCCCATCTCTACTAAAAATACAAAAATTAGCTGGGCAAGGTGGCGCACACATGTAATGCCAGCTACTCAGAAGGCTGAGGCAGAAGAATCGCTTGAACCCAGGAGGCAGAGGTTGCAGTAAGCCGAGATTACGCCACTGCACTCCAGCCTGGGCGACAGTGAGACTCCATCTAAAAAAAAAAAAAAAAAAAAAAGGAACCAGGAATGTCAGCCTTCTAGAATTACTGGGGCCCTTTCCTCAATTACATAGATTGTCAAACTTGGCAATATTACAAAACCATTATAAAGACAATAAAATTAATCTGTAAGCCTGCACTGTCCAGTAGAGTAGCCACTAACCCTATAGCTATTGAACATTTGAATGTGGTCAGGCCAAACTAAGGTGTGCTGTAACAATATACAAACTAGATTTCAATGACTTTGTACAAAAAAGAATGTAACATATCCCATTAATCATTTGTTGATTACATGTTGAAATGATATTTTGGATATGTTGGGTAAGTAAAATATAAAATTTCAGCTGCATTTTTTTTTCTTTTCCGACGTGGCTACTAGAAAATTTAAAATGACACATGACTCACATTTTATTTATTTTAGCCAGTGCTGCTCTAGACTGAATTTGCATGAGGTGTAACTCTGTCTAGAGCTATAGTGACATGTAAGTAATGTACATGCTTTGTACAAAATTTCCCTATAAACTGCTGATTTTGAAATTGAAGTCATGAAAGACAGATTGAACCAATAGAGTCCTTTGAGAGTCACCAGTTATTGGCAAGTATAAACCCCACCAGGATAGGGGAGGGGGGGAGGAATCCACTGGTTATTTGATACAAAAAAAAAAAAAAGAAAAGAAAAAGTGGTGGGGTGCACTTATAGTCCCAGCTACTTGGGAGGCTGAGGTGGAAGGATCACTTGAGCCCAGGAGTATGAGTCTAGCCTGGGCAACATATGAAACCCCATCTCTTTTTAAAAAAAGGAAAAAAATGGTGAATAGGAGCGATGGTCATTGGGTGACAACAAACTATACGTAAGAGGAGGGTTAACCTAGTAGAGATTTTCAGTGTCATCTATTACTTACAAAGTCTTCCTGTGGTTTCTCTTTAGGGGCAAGCTGTGTGTGATTGATTGGAAGACATCAGAGAAACCAAAGCCTTTTATTCAAAGTACATTTGACAACCCACTGCAAGTTGTGGCATACATGGGTGCCATGAACCATGACACCAATTACAGCTTTCAGGTCAGGACACAGCCTCTACTTAAAGCTTTGCTCAATGCTTACTTAAAACTGTAACTCCAGGCCGGGCGAGGTGGCTCATGCCTGTAATCCCAGCAGTTTGGGAGGCCGAGGCAGGTGGATCACTTGAGGTCAGGAGTTCAAGACCAGCCTGGCCAATATGGTGAAACCCCATCTCTACCAAAAATACAAAAACTAGCTGGGCATGGTGGCTCATGCCTGTAATCCCAGCTACTCTGGTAGCTGAGGCAGGAGAATTGCTTGAACCCAGGAGGTGGAGGTTGCAGTGAGCCAAGATTGCGCCACTGCACTCCAGCCTTAGCAAGAGAGTGAGACTCCATCTCAAATCCGTCTCAAAAAAAAACTTCTTGGTCAGAGGGGTAGGAGGAGAAAAACTGTTTTAAAAAAAAAAGTTAAAAAATAGAACTCCTTGAGGTTTTCACTCTTTTTTTTTTTTTTTAATCTCTTTTTATCCCACTGCTTAATCTCTTCCTTGTTCTTCTCCCATTTAAAAAAGCACTTTTTGGCTGGGCACAGTGGCTCACACACTTTGGGAGGCCGAGGCAGGCAGATTGCTTGAGCTCAGGAGTTCAAATCCAGCCTGGGCAACATAGTGAAACCCCATATCTACAAAAGAATACAAAAATTACCTGGACATGGTGGCGCGCACCTATGGTGCCAGCTACTTGGGAGGCTGAGGTGGGAGGATTGCTTGAGCCCAGGAAGTAGAGGTTCCAGTGAACCGAGATCATACCACTGCACTCCAGCCTGGCCAACAGAGTGAAACCCTGTCTCAAAAATAAATAGGCCGGGCGTGGTGGCTCAAGCCTATTATCCCAGCACTTTGGGAGGCTGAGGTGGGCAGATCACCTGAGGTCAGGAGTTCAACACCAGCCTGGCTGACATGGCGACACCCTGTCTCTACTAAAAATACAACAATTAGCCGGGCGTGATGGTGTGTGTCTCTAGTCCCAGCTACTTGGGAGGCTGAGGCAAGAGAATTGCTTGAACCCAGGAGGCGGAGGTTGCGGTGAGCCAAGGTTGTGCCACTGCACTCTAGCCTGGGCAACAGAGCAAGACTGTCTCTAAATAAATAAATAGCACTTTTTGGCTGGGTGTGGTGACTCATGCCTGTAATCCCAGCACTTTGAAGGAGGCCGAGGTGGGCAGATTGCTTGAGCCCAGGAGTTCAAGACCAGCCTGGGCAACGTGACAAAACCCCATCAACTACTAAAAATAAGAAAAATCAGCCTTAAATAGTGCCTGCCTCAGCTCCGAGAGTGCTGTGAGTCAAGATTGTGCCACTGCACTCCACCCTGGACGATGGGAGTGGGATCTTGTCTCAAAAAAGGAAAAAAACAGCACTTTTCCACCCTCTTCTTGGGGTTTTTTTTTTTTTTTTTTTTTTTTTTTTGATGGCTCTGTAATGATCACAGTCCAGTCTTTAATGTTTTATCTGTCATCTTTGTGTTCTTGTGTCCTGGTGCAGTCTTTGATCAACCCACTTTAGAAACTGAGTTAGGAGATATCCTGTAGATTGTTTTATACTGAGTTTGCCCTGGAGTAAGAAGGAAATGAACCTAAACTCTGGACTACTGTAGTGAAACCAGAATTGCCCTGTGTTTCTTCCTAGGTTCAATGTGGCTTAATTGTGGTGGCCTACAAAGACGGATCACCTGCCCACCCACATTTCATGGATGCAGAGCTCTGTTCCCAGTACTGGGCCAAGTGGCTTCTTCGACTAGAAGAATATACGGAAAAGAAAAAGAACCAGAATATTCAGAAACCAGAATAGGGAACAGAACGCTATTTGGGAACATTCAGCACCTTCTCACAGTTTGGGAACGTAGATTGCCATTTATTCCAGTGTAAAAATGAGGTGCCACTGGATCTGAGTGCTATATGAACACAAGTAGAAGTATTAATGTGTTGAAATGTGTTGTTACCAGAAAGACTGAAAAGCCCCAAAGTCTAGATGTAGAGAGCTAGGCTTCGGCAAGTGAAATCCCAGCTATGCTACCTCTTATTTACCTAAAAGCAGAACACGCAGGATGGGCAGTCATGCTGGTGACTCTTGGACTCCCTTGAGGGACCTTTTTTGGGGGGGATCCCAGGCAGGATGCCCAATCTTTGAGCTGAGATTGGAAGGCAGTGAGGCTGAGGGTGCCAAGATTTCCCCAGGGTTCACCCAGAGGGGAAGGGGCTACACACCCCCAGCTGTGTGCAGGGAGGACACATCAGCCCACCACCACTGCCAACACCAATGCCTAAAACTTGTTTCATACATTGGGGTTTTCTATATATTTCAGTTGGGAAAAGCTTACATTTAACCTTTTAAAAAAATAAATACGTGATTAGCCTCAACTAAACATTGCCGACTATAAAGACAGTATATTCACCATGTCGCTGGCAATATGCTGTTGCATAACACCAAATAACCGCCAGAAGTAGCCAGAGGCCAGTTTGAACATCACAATTGTAAGTGTTTTAGTAGCTATTTCTGGCGTGAGTCAAGGGATCATGTAGATAGAGTCAATTATTGTTTGTGGAGTTTTTTAGATATAGGGGAGGGGAACTATTAAAATCCATTTGTTTCTATTCAATAGGTAATAAAAATTATTAGTTGTCACTGGGTTTGGGAAACTTAGATGCCCATTACAGCCCTGGGGAAGGGTTTTCTGTCTTATGGAGTGAGTCTGTTAGCATTTAAGTTATAGTTGCTGCCTTAAAATAGCAGCCTGCTACAATGACTTCTTTGGGTAGCCATTTTCGTAAGAAATAAAATACAAGATATGAGTAATGAAGCTTTGGTTTTGTTTACTTTGTGTGTTTATAGGATAATTTTATAAACCTGGAAATCGTTTGCACTTTGTTTATAATTCAGAGTTTTACCACCAGCCCAATAGCTTTGGTGAGAGTTCTATGTAAGTGCATAAAAGAAAGCGTCCTCACTAAGCCCTCAGCCATGGTCACCTGGCAAGGAAAGCAAGATTCGGGTAGGAGACAGGAGGATCAAGGGGGACCGGGGACCTTTGTATTATCTCTATACACTTCTGCATTCATGTGGGTTTTTCTCAAGCTGCAGATACATATTTCTGTAGCCTGTAATTTCCAGTCAAAAATGAAGTGAGGCAATTAAAAGTTGTACTAGCAGAGTTTGCCACTCTGCTCTAATAAGCCTCAACCTAGAATTTAGGAGGCTAGACCTAGCAAAATTTATTTCTCTTTTTTTTTTTTGAGACAGTCTGGCTCTGTCAGCCAGGCTGGAATGCAGTGGGCTCACTGCAGCCTCCACCTCCCAGGCTCAAGCAATTCTCCTGCCTCAGCTTCCCAAGTAGCTGGAATTACAGGTGTGCACCACCACGCCCTCCTAATTTTTGTGTTTTTAGTAAAGACGGTTTTGTCATGTTGACCAGGCTAGTCTCGAACTCCTGACCCAGGTGATCCGCCTGCCTCGGCCTCCCAAAGTGCTGGGATTACAGGCGCGAGTCACTGACCAGCTGCAAAATTTCATTTTAATACAGGTGTTTTGTTGTGTAAATAGAAATTTGCCTCAGACCTGTCACTTTGTACCAGGAGTCTCCCAAGATAATGGTGGCCTGAAAAGTTCTATGAGGGAGCCCCTCAGAAGAGTGTGACCAGGAGGATGTGGTTGGTATAAGAACAGAGAAGGTAAATCCCTGGGCAGGTTTTCTTGAGCTCAAGGCCTCCCCAGTTTCTCCTGACAATTGTGATACTCCTCGGGGGTCACATCTCCTGAGATGCTAACGTCAATGGAAAAAAATTATTACTACGAAAGCATAGGATGAGAAAGTCAAATTTGAGTTTCTACATGAGTCGTGGTTTTTCAAGAATTAACATGTATGAGTCCAGGCGCAGTGGCTTATGCCTGTAATCTCAGCACTTTGGGAGGCCAAGGCGGGTGAATCACTTGAGGTCAGGAGTGCGAGACCAGCCTGGCCAACATGGTAAAACCCTGCTTCTCTACTAAAAATTAAAACAGCTGGGGGTGGTGGTGCACACCTGTAGTCCCATCTACCCGGGGAACTAAGACGGGAGAAGCGTTTGAATCCAAGAGGTAGAGGTTACAGTGAGCTAAGGCCACACCACTGCACTCCAGCCTGGGCAGCAGAGCGACACTCCGTCTCAAAAAAAAAAAAAAAAAAAAAAATTAACACGTGTTAGGAATTGTTGGTTGCGATCTCTTTTGCCTAAGTGATATACTGCATATGCAACTCCAGTGAAATGAAACTGAGCATTCAAAGTAAGGAGAGACTCTCAAGGATAATTTAAAATTTTTTAAAGGAGGTGTGTGTATATTGCTTTTCTGAGGAGGCTTTCTCAGAAGTACAAAACGTTGCCTTCCAGTGTTTCATTTTGAGAAAATCCATTGGCTTCAAAGCTAACTGCATTTCCTTTTCCTCCAGAGTTCTACCCATTCTTACCAATGCAGTCAGCAACTGACAGAAGTTCCATGCTGACAAAAGCCAATTTTGTTTTTTCAAAAAAAAAAAAAAAAAAATGCATGTATGTATGTATATACACACACACACACACATACATATATGGCCTTTTTCCCCCTTACACCTGGCTTCTTCCTCGGAGCCTGATAATCTGAGAACATTAGCCTCTATAAACCTATTATAATTCTAGGAAACCTACGGTTTCATATTTGTTGACCTTGGTAAATATAGGAAGGGGGTTAATGGTAAGTCAGTGTGTTTCTAGGTAACCAATTTGCCTACTGGCTTTAAAAGGAATTGGAGAAGGGTAATTTGTTTTAATCACTGAGGGTTTCCACCTGAGCAATTAAATATTTGATTATAACCTACGCTGTGTTCCTGCCCATCCCTCAACAAAAAAGTGAAGGAAGGGAATCATTGGAGAAAAAAACTTTTAAGAAACAAAATAGAGAATAGTTGAAACTTCCATGTTTAAAGAAACAATAAGTTGTTTGGAGCTATGTGTTAAATCACTCAATACTAAGTAAAAGGTAGAACTGACTTCCTTCCTTCCTCCCTCCCTTCCAGCAGCAGAGGCCTAAAAGTTAAGCAGATATGTGCTTCTGCTGGTAAGTCTAACCTACTGATCCACTTCAGTTATTTATACTATTGAAGGGAACTAGAGAGAATCTCTGGGGAGAGACCCCTGAATGAGCAAAAGGCTTGTACGTTGCCTTGACAATAACAATTGTCAGGTTGAGTAATGCATTTGTGAAGATCCAATCATAAAAAGATGGCCAGGCACAGTGGCTCATGACTAATCCCAGCACTTTTGGAGGCTGAGGCGGGTGGTTCATTTGAGCTCAGGAGTTTGAGATCAGCCTGGGCAACATGGCAAAACCCTGTCTCTACCAAAAATACAAAAAATTAGCCAGATTTGGTGGCATGCACCTGTGGTCCCAGCTACTTGGGAGGCTGAGTCAGGATCGCTTGAGCCTGGGAGGCAAAGGTTGTAGTGAGCCAAGATTGCACCACTGCACTCCAGCCTCAGCAACAGAATGAGACCCTGTCTCAAATAAATAAATAAATAAATAAATAAATAAATAATGTTTTGGTTTCAGATTTGAGGGTTTTTTTCCATTTTACTTAAGAAATAGATGTAAAATAAGTAGATTGTTACAGGCCAGGCACAGTGGTTCACACCTTGAACCCAGTGCTTTGGGAGGCCAAGGCTAGAGGATCGCTTGAGGCCAGGAGCTGGAGACCAGCCTGGGCAACATAGAAAGACTCCCATCTCTAAAAATTAAAAAGTAGTGTAATCCCAGCACTTAGGGAGGCCGAGGCAGGCAGATGACGAGGTCAGGAGATCAAGACCGTCCTGGCTAACACGGTGAAACTCCGTCTCTACTAAAAATACAAAAAATTAGCCGGGCGTGGTGGTGGGCGCCTATAGTGCCAGCTACTCTGGAGGCTGAGGCAGAAGAATGGCATGAACCCCGGAGGCTGAGCTTGCAGTGAGTCGAGATCACGCCACTGCACTCCAGCCTGGGTGACAGAGCGAGACTCCATCTTGGGGAAAAAAAAAGTCGTCAGGCATGGGGGTGCATGCTGATAGTCCTAGCTACTTGGGAGGCTGAGACAAGAGGATCACTTGAGCCTAGGTGTCCAAGACCACAGAGAGCTTTGATCACACCACTCCACTCCATTTTGGGTGAAACCTTGTCTCTAAAACAAACAAACAACAACAACAACAAAATAGACCAGGCCTGCATGGTGTTTCATGTCTGTAATCCCAGCACTTTGGGAGATTGAGGGGGTTGGATCTCCTGAGGTCAGGAATTCGAGACCAGCCTGGCCAACATAGTGAAATCCCATCTCTACTAAAAATATAAAAATTAGCCGGGCATGGTGGCGGGCACCTGTAATTCCAGCCATTCAGGAGGCTGAGGCATGAGAATCGCTTGAACCGGGAGGCAGAGGTTGCAGTGAGTCAAGACCGTGCCACTCCACTCCAGCCTAGGCAACAGAGCAAGACTCAGTTTCAAAAAAAAAAAAGCATTACAGATAAAAGCTGTTGCCTTGTTTCTTAATCCCATTTCCCTCTCCCCTGAGATAAATGCTGTCATAAATTTGATGTGGGATTTTTTTGTAGTTTTACTGTGTGTACTGGTTTCCACGTATAATATAGTTTTGCTTTCTGTGTTTTTAGATTTACTTGCTTTGTCTCAACTTTGTTTTTGGGATCTCTCCAGGTTCACCAATTCTAGATTTTTCATAACTACTTTTAACTGTTCTGCACTTCTCCCTCCTGTTGTCATGCTAATGGACTGTTCGGTTGACAGTGTTTTGCTACTCCAGACGATGCAGCAGTGAACACCTTTGCACGCGTTTTCTGGTACACACAAGACACATGCAATATAGTAGAAAGTGCAGTGTGGATTATGACTGTGCCACTCACTAGCTCTGTGACCATGGACTAGTTACTTGACTTTTTTTTTTGAACTCGTCCTCCAGGGTTCACGCCATTCTCGTGCCTCAGCCTCCTGAGTAGCTGGGACTACAGGCATCTGCCACCACGCCCGGCTAATTTTTTTGTGTGTGTATTTTTAGTAGAGACGGGGTTTCACTGTGTTAGCCAGGATAGTCTCGATTTCCTGACATTGTGATCCACCCGCCTTGGCCTCCCAAAGTGCCGGGATTACAGGCGTGAGCCACCATACCTGGCCTGTTACTTGACCTTTTTGTGCTTGATTTCCTCATCTGTAATTTGGGGGAAAATAATAGTACCTGCTTCTTGAAATTGCGAGGATTCAATGAGATAAGCACTCAGAAAAGTGCCTGACATATGTTGGGAACAAAATGTTAACCATTCTGCTATCAAATGATCAGACCTGGACGTGTCTCTGCTGGGTCAAAGTTTGAACATTACCACCAAATTCCTCTCCAAAACACTGACATCGACTTACAGTCCCATCAGTGGTGTCTGAAATTTCCTGATTTCTCGCATATTCACTAACACAAGAGTTGTGAGCCCCCCATCTGATGGGATGAAAACCATTTTTTTTTTTTTTTTTGGAACAGCATTAATACGTGAATAAAATCTGCTTTAAAACGCGACTGCCATCTAGCGGTGAGAGGAGTACACTGCAATTATGGGGCAGAAGCCAACAATGGGCGGACCTACATCTATCTCAGGGTAATTTGGGCATTTTAGTCAGCAGCACGGGTCTGTTTTGAATAAAAGCAACTACATGAGCGTTCTTCCATTATATCTCTATTTTCAGGCAGCTTGTACCTCTCACTTTTTCTACTACAATAATATGGAAGCCTGGCTACACAGCCCAGTGAGGCCCCTTGCTACCAAATGCATCTGGGTCACTGGTTCAGAAAAGTGGCGTGAGATAAATTAGAAATTAGGCTATTTACCAAACTGGCAGGAAACTGCAGCTCCAACCAGGGCGGGCTTCCCACAGGCAGTACTGACTCTCCAGCAGGAGAGATGGCAATGCGCACGTTGGTGCAGGTCACACAGGTGCTGCAGGGGACTCTGTTCAGTCGATCACCAGAGCCCCAGTTAACATGTCCCAATCAGCCTCAGCCATTCTGCTGTGAGGACTTCTAAAAGGATTGAAAAGTGTATGAAAATGTTAGATATTAATCATCAGAGACATAGATATGGTTTTAAAGATCTGTTAGATAACAGATGTTATCTAACATTAGGTAACATGTTACAATTTTGTAATGAACAAAAATGTTCATTAAAGGTAACAGTGTAAAAAAGCGATGTTGCTGAAATGTAACCTAATGTGTCTTTAAGTAATAGTGTCACTAAATTAATGGTATATTAAAAGTTGAAAAAAAGAAGCCGTGTGCGGTGGCTTGTGCATGTAATCCCAACATTTTGGGAGGCTGAGGCCGGCAGATTTCTTGAGCCCAGGAGTTCAAGACCAGCTTGGGCAACATGGCAAAATCCTGTCTCTACAAAAAATACAAAAATTAGCCAGGCATGGTGGTGCACACCTGTAGTCAGGCCCAGCTACTCAGGAGACTGAGGTGGGAGGATCACTTGTGCCTGGGAGGTGGAGGCTACAGTGAGCTAAGATCACACCACTTCACTCCAGCCTGGGGGACAGAGTGAGAACCTGTCTCAAAAGAAGAAAAAAAAAAGTTAAAAAAAGAAAACAAATTCTAAACAGCAGCAAGCTAAGGTCAACTGTGATTAGAAGCATTCATTCAGGCAAGTCTAGACTGTCCCACAGCACCAGTCTCACCCATTACTAACCTGTTGTTTGTGCTGATACCTTTGCATAAAATAACTTCCCTTCCTCCCTTTGTTCAGCCATATCTTGCCTAAGAGCTTGGACCTGAACCGCAATCTCACTGATGATCTGCTCAAGTCTTACCTGCGCCACAGGAAACAAACGGTATAGGGCAGGAAGCAGGAGCCTCAGAATTGGGCAGGTGTGGGTTCAAATCCTGCTGTGCAATGCTAACAGTCACTTCAGCTCTCTTGCCTTTTTCCTCACTAGTAATTTGGGGAAGAGTACTAACCTCACTGCTGCTGGAAAGATTAACATAGGAAATGTGTGACAAATGCTGAACGTGGAATAGCACTGGGCAAAGATCATCTCCTTCCTCCTTGGAACCGACTCTACCCTTCACTGAACTCTTGCGATGCCTTTGTTTTTACCACCCACTTTGATTCTTGTTCATATTCTACCTTTTTCTGTTACTTCACCATTTCAGATGTATATGTAACAAACACGGTGAAACCCCATCTCTACTAAAAATACAAAAAATTAGCCAGGAGTAGTGGCACACACCTGTAGTCCCAGCTACTCGGAAAGCTGAGGCAGGAGAATCACTGGAACCTGGGAGGTGGAGGTTGCAGGGAGCAGAGATTGCGCCACTGCACTGCAGCCTGGATGGCAGAGCCAGAGTCCATCTTAAAAAACAAAAACAAAAACAAAAACAAAAACAAAAAAAACTACTTATTCTGTATCTATTTCTTAAGTAAAATGAAAAACGAAACCTCTCAAATCTGAACCCGAAACTCTTTTTATGTATTTATTTATTTTGAGACAGAGTCTCATTCTGTCACTGAGGCTGGAGTGCAGTGGCACAATCTTGGCTCACTACAACCCCTGCTTCCTGGGTTCAAGCGATTCTCTTGCCTCAGCCTCCCAAGTAGCTGGTATTACAGGCCATCACCACTGCACCCGGCTAATTTTTTGTATTTTTAGTAGAGACGGGGTTTCATCATGTTGGCTGGCTGGTCTCGAACTCCTGACCTCAGGTGATCCATCCACCTCGGCCTCCCAAAGTGCTGGGATTACAGGCGTGAGCCACCATGCCTGGCCCATAATAGTGTATTTAAGAGATGAGTAAAGAGACAAACAACAGAGGAAACTGCCATTCCCTAGAGCAGCAGAAAAAGAGCTGGGTATCAGAATGGCTCACCAGAGAAATTTGGTTAGTGCTGGTCACCCCTTTGATAAGAGGCTGTGGGTTCACTTGCGAGCTCAGTGATTTGAAAGTTTTCAGTGTATAAAGGAAAAAAAATGAAAGCTTTATGTAGAACTAGGGGAGTCGTGCAGTGAAACAAGACTTGCAAAATAAGATGAAGGAGGCAGTACAGATAAGGGTGTGATGCTGAAGAAAGTCATGGGGTTGTAGTTAGATGGTGTATAAGTCAGAGAGCCAAAACCAACAGGGCTTGTAGCTATAGGTATGGACAGGGGATTTATTAGGGGAATGGGCTCCCACAATGATGGAGGCTGAGAAGTCCTACGGTCTGCTCTCTGCAGGCTGGAGAACCAGGAAAGCTGGTAGCATGGCTCAGTCCAAGTTCAAAAGCCTCAGAAACAGAGAAACTGATAGCACTCAGTCTCGGGCTGAAAGCCTGAGAATCCTGGAGGCCACTGGTGTCCCAGAGTGCAAAGAAGCTCCCAGAGCTGGAGAAGCTGGAGTTCTGATGTCCAAGGGCAGGAGAAGAAGGTTGTTCCAGCTCCAGAAGACAGAGCAAATCCTCCTTTCCTCTGCCTTTTTGTTATCCTGGCCCTCAGCCGATGAACGGTGTCCCCTGACATTGAGTGAGGGTAGATCTTCCTTACTCAGTCCACTGATTCAAATGCCAGTTTCTTCCTTAAACACCTCACAGACACCTCAAAATAATGCTTCACCAGCTCTCTGGGTATCATTAATCCAGTTACACTGACACCTAAGATTGACCATTATAGGTGGTAATTCATTCCTTTACCCGACAAATATCTATTATTGAATATTCATGTCTGTCTTGTGCTAGTTTTTTGCAAAACACATGGAGTTGACAGTCTAGAGAAGGGGGCAAACAATAAGTGAGAAAGTCAGTATGAAAATTACAGATTGACAGGTGCCGTGAAGAAACAGAGGATCACTGAACCAGGAGGGGAACTGCAACTTTGGATTGTGTGGTCGGAGAGGGCTCTTCTGAGGGGCGACACATGACATGATACTTGAAGGAGGAAAGGAAACGTGGCCAGCACTGCAGAGAGCCACAGGAAGAATATTCCAGCAGAAGGATCAGCATGTTCAAAGTCCCCAAGGTAGGAAAGAACAGCATGTTACAGGAGCTATAAGAACGCAGGGGTGGCCAGAAGGCAGTGGGGGAAAGGAAAGGAATTGCAGGCTGCAGAAGTGGGCGGGGGAGCCAGGTGATGTCAAACTCAATATGCCATGGTAAGGAGTTTAGATTTTACCCTAAGATGGAAAGGCAAGGATAAGCAGGGGAATAAAGCCGTTCCATTGCCTTTTAAGAAGATCAGGGCTGAGTGCAGTGGCTCTCACCGGTAATCCCAGCACTTTGGGAGGCCAATGCAGGAGATCACTTGAGCCCAGGAGTTTGAGGCCAGCCTGGGCAACATAGTGAGACCTCCACCTCTATTTTTATTTTATTTTATCTTATCTATTTTATTTTATTTATTTTGAGATGGAGTTTTGCTCTTGTCTCCCAGGCTGGAATCCAATGGCACCACCTCGGCTCACTGCAACATCTGCCTCCCAGGTTCAAGTGATTCTCCTGCCTCAGCCTCCCGAGTAGCTGGGATTACAGGTGCACGCCAACGCCGCCATGCCTGACTAATTTTTGTATTTTTAGTAGAGATGGGGTTTTACCAGGCTGGTCTTGAATTCCTAACCTCAGGTGATCCACCTGCCTTGGCCTCCCGAAGTGCTGGGATTACAGGCAGGAGCCACTGTACCTGGCCTAATTTAATTAAAATTATTAGAAAGAAGGAAGGAGGAGGAGGAGGAGGAAGAAGAGGAGGAGGAGAAGTTTAAGGAGAAGGAGAAGGAGATCAGCATTGTGTGGAGAGCAGAATGCAGGAGGCAAGCGCTGAAGCAGAGCCTGGCTGGACTATTATAGACAGAGCTATTATAATAGGAGTCAGCACACTGGCTCATCCACCAAATCCGGCCTGCTGCTTGATACAGTCTTTATACAGTCTGTTAGCAAAGAGTTGTTTTTACATTTTTAAATGGTTGAAAAAAATTAAGAGTAGAATCTTTTATGGCATATATAATTTTTATAAAATTATAAAGATTTGAATTCCAGTGTCTGTAAGTCAAGGTTTCCTGGAACACAGCATCACCCATTTGCTTTTGTCTCTGGCTGCTTTCCTTCTGTAGCGGCAGGGTTAAGTAGGTAACAGAAGCTGTATGGCCTTCAAAGCCTCAAGTATTTACCATCTGCACTTCTATAGAGTAAGTCTGCTGACTCTCAGACTAGATGAGAGAAGAGGTAGGCTGGCCTAGAGAAATGGCAGAGGAGGTGCTCGGAAGGAAGATTCGAGATGTATTTTGGGAGCCTTGCCTGAGGGTTTGGATGAGAAGAGTGAGGAAGACGTATAAATGGAAGGTAAGTTGTAGATTTGGGGCATGCGTGTTATTTGCTGACATGGGAAAGGCTGGAGGGAGAACAATCCAGATCCAACCCCAGCTCTTCTCCTCACTAACACTGTCAGCTAGCTTTGCTGTGCAATAAATCACCTAGCCTGGGCAACATGGTAAGACTCGCTTCTAGAAAAAACAGAAAAAAACAAAACAAAACAAACTAGCTGGGTGTGGTGGCACATGCCTGTGGTCCCAGCTACTTGGGAGGCTGAGGTGGGAGGATCGCTTAAGCCTGGGAGATAGAGGTTGCAGTGAATCATGTTTGTGCCACCGCATTCCAGTCTGGGTGACAGAGTGAGACCTTGTCTCAAAAACAAGTAAATAAAAATCACCCCCAAATTCAGTGGTTTACAACTTATTTCTCACAATTCTGAGGTCAAGCTGGGCATTTCTGGTCTGTGTGGGCTCAGCTGGGGCTGGATGATTTAGGATGTCATCACTTAGATGTCTGAGGGTTGGCCTGGTGTCAGCTGGGGCCATGGAGATGCCTGGGCCTGGTGACTCTCGTCCTCCAGAGGGCTAACCTGGGCTCGCGTCCACATAGCAGTAGCAGAAGGGTTCCGGACAGCAGCAGAACAAGCCCCAGCCCACAGCACTTCACAAGCCTCAGCTTGGGCCATGCTTACTAATGTCTCCTTTGCCAAAGCAGGTCACATGGCCAAGGCAAGAGTCAAAGGATGGAGAAATAAATTCCACCTCTCACAGAAAGGAGCCAAAAACTCACATGGCAAAGGGCTGTGGAACAGGAAAGGGAACAATGGGACCATTTTTACAACCCACCATGCTAACGGCATGACCCAGGCAAGTTACCTAAAGCTTTCGAGCCTCAGTGTCCTCATCTGTAAATGGGTAAAATAGTAACTACTTCATAGGGTTTTCATAAGGACTAGAAGTAGCTGGCACATAACATAGTAGTAGCTGTTTTATTGTTATCATCATAATGAAAAAGTTCAGTCCCTATTGGGCACTGAAACTCTCATTTCCTAAACTCCAGTCACTCCTGTGCCACAAAAAAAAACTTTGCTTTTTCCATATCTAAGGATCACTTAAGACTATTAAACAGGTTCACTTTTTTTTTTTTTTTTTTTTTTGACACAGGGTCTCGCTGTGTTGCCAGGCTGGAGTGCAGTGGCACGATCTCACCTCACTGCAACCTCCACCTCCCAGTTTCAAGCAACTCTCCTGCCTCAGCCTCCTGAGTAGCTGGGACTACAGGTGCCCACCACCACGCCCTGCTAATTTTTTTGTATTTCTAATAGAGACAGGATTTCACCATGTTGGCCAGAATGGTCTCGATCTCCTGACCTCATGATCCACCTGCCTCGGCCTCCCAAAGTGCTGGGATTACAGGCGTGAGCCACTGTGCCCAGCCCCACT
>NC_045453.1:44086987-44104701 GCF_002776525.5 Piliocolobus tephrosceles | reverse complement strand
TAAAAAAACAAAACAAAACAAAAAACCGGCTGGGCGCAGTGGCTCACACCTGTAATCCCAGCACTTTGGGAGGCCGAGGCAGGTGGATCACCTGAGGTCAAGATTTCGAGACCAGCCTGGCCAACATGGTGAAACTCTGTCTCTACTAGAAATACAAAAATCAGCCAGGTGTGGTGGCATACGCCTGTAATCCCAGCTACTCTGGAGGCTGAGGCAGGAGAATCATTTGAATCCAGGAGGTGGAGGTTGCAGTGAGCCGAGATCACACCACCACACTCCACCTTGGGCAATGGAGCAAGACTCCATCTCAAAAACAAACAAACAAACAAACAAAGCTAGGTGCAGTGGCTCAACTGTAATCCCAGCAATTTGGGAGGCTGAGGTGGGTGGATCACTTGACATCAGGAGTTTCAGACCAGCCTGGTCAACATGGTCTCCACTAAAAATACAAAAATTAGTCGGGCGTGGTGGCACATGCCTGTAATCCCAGCTACTTGGGAGGCTGAGGCACAAGAATTGCTTGAACCCGGGAGGTGGAGGTTGCAGTGAGCAAAGATCGCACCACTGCATTCCAGCCCGGGCAACAGAGCGAGACTCTGTTTCAAAAACAACAACAAACTGGGGCTATTAATTCTAACTCACTTCTGCTTTACAAAAGCAGAATCTGAGGGCTGCTCTCTCTTTTATAAAAAGAAGATATCCAAGCAAAAAGCCGGTGGCAAAAGCTGTATGATCTACAGAGATTTTCTTCCAAATATAATCAGAAATATGGAAAACGGATAAACTTTTTACAGTGTATGCTGGTGTTACTTAGAGCAGCACAGAGCAGTACATAAAATGTTTTCAAGTCATTTAGGAAACACTGAGGCTAGACCAGAAACAAGAGGGAGAAAATTGCCTGTTTAACAACTTTCCCCTTCACGAAGCTCGAGACACGTATAGGACATGGGGCAAAGACCTGGTGTGGCTCAGGGACTTTCCACCTCCTAGCTGTGTAACTGTGAACTCACCTGTTGACATTTGGAGGCCTGGGGATTCTCAAGAAAAATGAAGTCAATGACAGCTTGCCTGCCTCACAGAGTCCCTGTAAGAACCAATTGTGAGCCACATGTCATAAGGCCTTAGAGTCTGTAAAATGCTGAATAAATAGAGCAGATTGTAAGGCTATTCCGAGGCTAGGCACGAAGAGGTGAGCTGTGAGGAACCAGCTAATGAGCTGGTTAATAGGCACCAGCTCATTAACCAGGGGAACAAATGGCAATTTGAACCTGGGAGGTGGAGGTTGCGATGGGCTGAGATAGCACCATTGCACTCCAGCATGGCATCCCCCCCCCATCCATGGGGGCCTCTAAAATCAAGGAGCCAGCCAAGAGATGAGAGGACTGGTGGCCTCTCCAATGCCTTCCAGCTCCAGGACCTCCAGCTTGTCACCAGGATGACCAGGCAGGCCTCACTCCCTGCATGGCAGCTCAGGTGTCACCCCAGGACACGGAATTGATGGAGAGACCTCTGCCCCTTCCTTTGGTAGGTTCCTTTGCTGAATGCTCAAGAAACAGCTCCCTGGTTAGGAATTCCAAGAACTTCTAACTGACAGGGAGTCCCAGCTGTCCCATCATGGAAGGCAGCCACCATATGTGTGGAGAGACTGTGAACTGTGAACTACACTTACGTAACCCTGAACTCAAGTCTGGCTCGCAAGACCCAGCTCATGTTCCCTGCGCTGTGAAGCTTCCCAGGAATGCTCCGTGGTTGTTCTGCCTCCTGTTGCATTTGACACGGGCCTCTGCCAAGGTATTCACCATATCTGCTTTCGTATCCATCTCCCCACTAGACAATGGGCAAGCCTCCAACTTTTTTATTATCATTATTATTATTATTTTATTTTTTTGAGACAGTGTCTTGCTCTGTTGCCCAGGCTGTAGTGCAATGGCGCCAACATGGCTCACTGCAGCATTGAACTCCTGGATGCTAGTGATCCTCCCACCTCAGCCTCCCAAGTAGCTGGGACTATAGGCATGTGCTACCATGCCTGGCTGATTTTAACATTTTTTGTAGAGACAGGGGTCTTGCAATGTTGCCCAGGCTGGTCTCGAACTTTTGATCTCAAATGATCCACTCGACTCAGCCTTCCAAAGTGTTAGGATTACATGCATGAGCCATGGTGCCCGGCCTAAACCTCCCATTTTATGTTTCCTCTACCGCTGGTCTAACTCAGTGCCTGGTATGTGGCAGATGCACAGGTCAATGTTACAAATGACCATACCTTCAGCACTTGCTATTCCAGATGATGGCTTCTTACTAAGAACCTGAGAATTTCTGCCTGCGGGTTTTGTCTGGGTGCAGGTCAGGCCAAAGTTCCATGGAGTTAACACCCTGGGGCAACACTTAAGCAGTTAGTGGATGAATAGCCCAGCACGGGACAACCCTGGGGCAGTTTCTGCACAGTCACCTGGCCGGACCCAGCAGCACTGAGCCCTGGCTGTCCACAGCAGTGACTGCTCATAACCACTCCTCCTTCTCTTCCAGTCTCACTTCCCCTCTACCGTCTCACACTTCCTGGGTCAAAGAAACTACTATCTTGGGGTCTGCTTCTGGTGGAGCTCAAACCGAGACAGCTGGCTAGTTGGCTGATTGGCTGTGTGGAGGGGCATGATTAGCAGCAAAGAAAGAAATGGAAGCCCGCGCCGGCTGGGCCCTGGCACACGCGCTGCCCCCACAGTGTGTCTAGACTACGTCGGGGCACGTGCACAGCCAACAGATCCGACACAGGAAAAAGCACTTCTCAGCTGTCCCCACCATCCTGCTATTTGTCATTCCATCCATCTGCTGTCCCCACGAAACGCTCACCCACGTCAGCTAAAATGGTACACTGGGCTTGGAATCGGCTGGGGAAATGTCAGGCTGACAGAACAAGGGAGAGAACCAAAATAGCAACTGTGTGGACGGTGGTGGCCACACAAATCTGCCCCTTTGCGTAGAAGGCCGGACTCCCAGAGCTCAGGAGGCCTCTCGAGGGGGAATTGGTAGGTGGCAAAGGCTGCAGGGGGGAGCCCTGGGACTCGAGGGCAGCTGGAGCAGGGCCCTCCACCCTGGGTGCTCTTCACCCCTTCCTCCCAGAACAGAGGCGATTGTCAAACATAGAACTCAGTTTGTTTAAAGTCGTTTATTTTTAAATGTTTATCAGTTCATTTTCCAATCAATCTTCCATGGTGCAGTTCAAGAAAAATGTGTGGATTTTCATGCCTGAGGCCAGTTGCAGGATGTACCTCACAGAACAGTGTGTGCCCTTATGAGCTGGCGATTGGGTGTTTTGTTCTGTTTTGCTTTCTCAGAGAAAAGGGGTCATTCTAAAAGCAGGACTGTTTGGATCTTAGAAGACTGGATATTTATTTATTATTTAAATTTTTTTTTCTCTTTTTTGAGATGAAGTCTCGCTCTGTCACCCAGGCTGCAGTGCAATGGGTTGATTTCAGCTCACTGCAACCTCTGCCTCCCCAGTTCAAGCGATTCTCCTGTCTCAGCCTCCCCAAACCAGCTGGGATTACAGGCTTGCGCCACCATGCCCAGCTAATCTTTTGTATTTTTAGTAGAGATGGGGTTTCACTCTGTTGGCCAGGGTGGTCTCGAACTTTTTTTTTTTTTTTTTTGATATGGAGTCTTGCTCTGTTGCCCAGGCTGGAAGACTGGAGTGCAGTGGTGCCATCTTGGCTCACTGCAAGCTCCACCTCCCAGGTTCACACCATTCTCCTGCCTCAGCCTCCAGAATAGCTGGGACTATAGGTGCCAGCCACCACGCTCAGCTAATTTTTTTGTATTTTTAGTAGAGATGGGGATTCACCATGTTAGGCAGGATGGTCTCGAACTCCTGACCTTGTGATCTGCCCGCCTCTGTCTCCCAAAGTGCTGGGATTACACGTGTGAGCCACCATGCCTGGCCTTTTTTTTTTTTTCTTTTCTTTTAGAGAGAAGGTCTCCCTATGTTGCCCAGGCTGTTCTCATACTCCTGGGCTCAAATGATCCACCCGCTTTGCCCTCCAAAAGTGCTGAGATTATAGGTGTGAGCCACCACGCCTGCCATGGATACTTATACATTCATTCTACAAGTGTTTATTGAGTGCCTGTGTTGATCTAGGCACTGTCTTGAGCTCCAGGAAGAAAGCAGTGAGCAAATTCAACAAAATTCCCCACCTCATCGAGATTACAGAGCAGTGGGAGGACTGGACAGTAAACAAATACATGTACAAATGTCAGGAGACTTTAAGTGTGAAGAAAAGCACAGGGGCCAGGTGTGGTGGCTCACACCTATAATCCTAGCACTTTGGGAGCCCAAGGCAGGTGGATCACCTGAGGTCAGGAGTTCGAGACCAGCCTGGCCAACACGGCAAAACCCTGTCTCTACTAAAACTATAAAAATTAGCCGGGTGTGGTGGCGGACACCTGTAGTCACAACTATTTGGGAGAGTGAGGCAGGCGAATGGTTTGAACCTAGGAGGTGGAGGTTGCAGTGAGCCAATATTGTACCATTGCACTCCAGCCTGGGCAACAGAGCCAGATCCTGTCTCAAAAAAAAAGAAGAGGAAGAAGAAGGAGGAGGAGGAGGAGGAGGAGGAGAAAAGCAGAGGAAAGAAAATGCAATTTGAGTTTGGGTGGCCAGGGAAGGCGTTCCAGTCATCTCTTCTTGGTGCATGCTAAGCCACCTCAAGACTAGGTGATTCAAAACGACAATCATTTGCTTATCTCTCTTGATTTTGTGGACTAACTGGGCTCAGCTTGGGGGTTCTTTTATTCTATGCAGATTTTCTCTGCAGCAACAGTCCACTGTGCTTGGCCAGGCTGGAACTCTGGGATGGCTCACTGACATGTTTGGTGTCCTGGCAGGGATGGCTGGGGGGTTGGGCTCAGTGGGGGTGTTTGGTCAACTGGGTTCCCTCTCCAGGTGGTCTCAACACCTTTCTCGCTCCATGACGCCTGTCTATGTGGCCTCTCACATGGTCTCTCCATGTGACCTTTCCAGCAAGGCAGCCAGCCTTCTTTATAGGATAGCTCAGGGTTCTTGAAATTCAGAAGCAGAAGCTGCCAGGCTGTGTCAAGGCTTAGGCCTGGAATTGGCAGGGCATCACGCCTGCCACGTCCTGTTAGTTGAAGCAAGTACCGGCTGAGATCCCGTGTGGGAGGAGGCTACACAAGGGAGGGGTGCTGGGAGGCCTGGCTCCTTGAGGGCTAACCACCCAGGCCTCCCTGACCGTGTGCCGGTTGAGCAGAGACCAGGACAGAGGAAGGAGTGGGCCCTGCAGCGCTGAGGGGACACGCAAAGGCCGCTGAGTCAGGGCTGTGCTGCGGGAGCAGCGAGGAAAGAAACAGGCCACTGTGGCGGGAGCTGAACAGCAGAGAGGAGAGATAAGCGACGAGGCCAGGAGGCAGCCAGGGGCAAGACTGTCCCGGCCACAGGCCACGGAGAGGGATTCAGGAGTTATTCCTAGTGGGATGAGAAGCACTGGACCTGCCTTGATTCACAACTGGTGGCTTCCGAAGCTGGGGACAGATCCCTGCCCCGTCCCCACTGCCAGATTTGCATGCTGCCCAGAATAGCCCTGTTTCAACTGCAGCACCCTCCAGCTGCCTCTCTGCCTAATGGTCTCTCTGTGGCGCTCGGCACCACTGCATGCCTGATATTTTGCTGATGTCCCTACTGTCTTGTTTACCCTCTCCCTCTAGAATGTAAACTTGAAACAGACAGGGATGTCTGTCTGTTTCATCCATAGGCTCACAACCATTAAATAGTATTTGTTGTACCAATGAACTAACCAGCCCATCTCTGTAACCCCAGCTGGTGCTAAAGCTATGTAGGGCCTCTAGCAACAACTGCATGACTGAATTAATGCAACAACAAAATAATTTTTTTATCTTTTTTTTTAAGAGACAGAGTCTCGCTCTGTCGTCCAGGCTGGAGTGCAGTGGCCTGATCTCGGCTCACTGCAAGCTCCGCCTGCTGGATTCACGCCATTCTCCTGCCTCAGCCTCCCGAGTAGCTGGGACTACAGGACCCCGCTACCACGCCCAGCTAATTTTTGTATTTTTAACAGGGACAGGGTTTCACTGTGTTAGCCAGGATGGTCTCAATCTCCTGACCTCGTGATCCACCCGCCTCGGCCTCCCAAAGTGCTGAGATTACAGGCGTGAGCCACTGTGCCTGGCCAACAAAATAATTTTTATAGTTCCACTCAACTTATCCAAAAGTTGCTTTCAAGTAAGCAATTATCCAGGGAAAATGAAGAAGAAAAAAAAAGCCTTCAAAGTAGCCCACGCCATGACTGACGTCACAGGACAGACCCTCATTCACCTATGATCCTGGTATACTCGATAAGTCAGTTATCAAGCAGTCATAGCCTGGTGAGCCCTGGATTAAAGGAGGAGAGGCCTGGGACAAGAAGGAAAATGCCAGCTGTCAGTAAGGGGAGGACAGAAAACTCATAATGCAAATGTGGTAGGGTCAGCGGGGCGATGTTTCTGAGCAGAGCCATCTAGGGCTGCACGGCAGGGACAAGCCAGCCCGTGGGCCTCAGCAGCTCTCAAGCTGTGCCAGCAAACCACCCGGCAACAGGCGATATTTGTAACGATGCTTACAATACTTTTATTTCTTTTCTTTTCTTTTCTTTATGTTGCCCAGGCTAGACTCGAACTCCAGGGCTCAAGCGATCCTACAGCCTCAGCCTCCCAAGTAGCTGGGACTACAGGTTAGTGCCAGGTGCTTGGCTAATTTTAAAACTATTTTGTAGAGATGAGGTCTTGCTATATTGCACAGGCTGGTCTCAAATTCCCGGCCTCAAGCAATCCTCCTGCCTTGGCCTCCCAAAGTGCTGGGAGTCCTGGTGTGAGCCACCATGCGGGTCTGGAGTCATTCTTGGCTCCTCTCTTATTCTCAGTACTAGAGTGACTATATAATTCATTATATAAACCTGAACTTCCCCAGACAAATAAGATGTACGGTCTATCCATTAACCCACCCCCAATCCATGAGCAAATCCAGTTAGCTCTATTTTAAGAGACATATCCAGCATCCGGTCATTTCTTACCTCCTCCACTGTCATCCTGGTCCAAGCATTCATCGTGTCCTGCCTGTATCTCTGCAATGGCCTCCTAGTTGATCCCCCACTTCTAGACTTGCCTCTTACCCCCAAATCTGTTTTCACAGCCGCCAGAGTAAGCCCGTTAAAAATAAGTGAGATCGTGTTACTCCTCTGCTGAAAATACTTGACCGTTCAGAAGAAAAGCTGAAGTCTTCAAAATGGCCTACAGCAGCAATCTGTTCCCTGCAACACCTCTGATCTCATCCACACATTCCCTGTCTCTTCTCACTCCACGTAAGCTACACCAGTCCTCACACTCTCCAGGTAAGTCAAGCGCACTCCCACTTCTGCCTGGCCTTTGACTTTGCTCTTCCCTCTGTCTGGAATGCTTCCCACATAACGACAGGGCTTCCTCTTTCACTCCTTTCGGGTCACATGTCCCTGACTCCCGTATAAAAAAAATGACACCACCCACTGGCTGCTCTGAAAAGCCATCTTTACATCGTTCCTTGTCCAGCTCCTTGCTCGCCGCAGCCACCTTTGCCGCCACGGACTCTGGCCACTTTATCGCCAGAGTCCCTGAACTCTCACTTTCTTTTTAATCCCCCGCATCGGATCACCAGGGTGCCCCACCATATCAGACACAGCCGTAGACACCAGCTCAGAAATCACCACCAAGAACTTAAAGGAGAAGAAGGAAGTTGGGGGAGAGGAAGAAAACGGAAGAGACGCCCCTGCTAACGGGGATGCTAATGAGGAAAATGGGGAGCTGGAGGCTGACAATGAAGTAGATGAAGAAGAGGAAGAGGTGAGGAGGAAAAGGAGGAGGAAGAAGAAATTGATGGTGAGGAAGGGGATGGAGATGAAGACAAGGACACTGAGTCTGCCAGGGTAAGCGGGCAGCTGAAGATGATGAGGATGATGATGCCGATACCAAAAAGCAGAAGACTGACGAGGATGACTAGACAGCAAGAAAGGAAACGTTAGGAGGGTAAGCTATTCACCCTCCACTTCCCGTCTCAGAATCTACATATGGTCACCTTTGTGTATGGAGGCCCGTCCACCCACCCACCGTGGGCAGTGCCACCCACAGATGACATGTGCTCTCCACCACCCAACCCAAACCATGAGAATTTGCAACAGGGGAGGAAAAAAGAACCAAAACTTCCCAAGACCCTGCTTTTTTCCTTAAAAATACTTTAAAAAGGAAATTTGTCTGTATTTTTTAATTTACATTTTGTATTTTTGTATATATTGTTAGGGTCAACCATTTTCAATGATCTCAGATGACCAAACCAGCCTTCAGAGTGTTCTCTGTCCTGCTTCTAACTTCACTTGTGGTGTGACCGTGTTCGTTATAATCTCAAAGGACAAAAAACAAAACCTTATAAGAAAAGCAAAAACGACAACAGAAAACCAGTCTTATTCCAAGCACTCCAATAACTTTTTTGTGTATGTACTTGGCTGTACTGTAAGTAGTTGGTTTGTATGAGATGGTTAAAAGGGCCAAAGATAAATGATTTCTTCTTTTTCGTCTGTGGAGTTGCTGTTTGTTTGTTTGTTTATTTATTTATTTATTTATTTATTTATTTATTGCCTATTTGAGGTATGTGTGAAACAATGTTGTCCAACAGTATACAGGAATTTTATTTTCCCGAGTTGTTCTAACAACAACAAAAATGACATCAGCCGGGGGCAGCAGCCCATGACTGTAATCACAGCACTTTGTGAGGCTGTGGCAAGAGGATTGCCTGAGGCCAAGAATTCAAGACCAGTCTGGGCAACATATCAAGACCCCATCTCTCCAAAAATACATACAAATTAACTGGGCAATGTGGTGCATAGCTGTAGTTCTAGCCACTCGGGAGGCTGAGGCAGGAGGATCCTCTGAGCCCAGGAGTTCAAAGCTGCACTGAGCCATGTTTGCACCACTGCACTCCAGCTTGGGCAACAGACCAAGACCTGTATCAAAAAATTGAAACAAAATGACACCAATCTCTATCAACATCACCTCCACCTCATCCCAGCTCTCCTCTTACGTAGTAAATTAAATTTTCTAACAATGGCTATAGTTACGTATGTTCCCACAAGCTCTTCTAGAACCACTCCTCCCATCAAGAGAGTTTTCTTTTCTTCTTCTTTTCTTGAGACAGGGTCTCGCTCTGTTGCCCAGGTTGGAGTGCAGTGGTGCAATCTCAGCTCACTGCAACCTCCACCTTCTGGTTCAAGCAATTCTCATGCCTCAGCCTTCTGAGTAGCTGGGATTACAGGCACATACCACCACACCCAGCTAAGTTTTGTATTTTTAGTAGAGATGGGGTTTCACCATGTTGGCCAGGCTGGTCTCGAATCCTGGCCTCAAGCCTCCACCTGCCTCGGCCTCCCAAAGTGCTGGGATTGCAGGCGTGAGCCACCACACCTGGCCAGGAGAGTTTTCTTTCTCTCCCCATGAATATGGACCAGCCTTTCGTAACTGGCTTCTAATAAGCAGACTGTGACAGAAGCAATGCTGCAGGACTTTTGAGGCCAGCTCTTGATCTGTGACACAGCCTCCACCTGACTCTTCCTCTTAGGACCTTCACCTTTGGAACCTACTATGTCCTCGGAGCCCAAACCAGCCCACACAGAGAGGAGACCATAAGGAGAGGTCCGTGCGGAGAGGAATCGAGGCCCCCAGCCAACCACCAGCATGGACTACCAGGTGCACGAGAGAACAGGCCTTCAGATGAAGCCCAGGCCCCGGCCTTTGAGTCTTTCAGCTGAGGTCCCAGCCATGGTGGGGCAGGGAAAGCTGCTCTGTGCCCCTATGCTAGGCCCTGTCCAAATCTTTCACCCACAGAATCCATAAGTTTGGGCCCATTTAGTTCCACAGCCATAGTAACCAGAACACCTCATTTAATTTTTCTCTATAGTGTCTAACATAATGTGTATTTACTTGCTTCTCTATTGTCTACCCACACCCCCCACCAAGAGAACGTGAGTTCCTTGAAGGCAGAAACTTTTGTCTATTTTTTCTAGCCTCAGTATCTAGAAAAGTACCTAGCACACAGTGGGCACTTGAAAAATATTTGTTGAACAAATGAATTAAATAAAACTGCTAATTAAAGAAAACTGCTCCTTACTATAATTCGCAACACCTTCTGCTGAGGCATGTGACCTTTTCCTGAAGAAAGTGTTCTCTGGTGTGTTTTGGACCAGCTCCCTGCTAAAAAATATCTCTTGTCAGCCATCTGGAAAATGATAAAGTTGGATCCATACCTCCCACTATACACCAGGAAATAGTCCAAGCGGATCAAAGATTTATACATGGTAAAATGAAGCCATTCAAGTCCTAGAAAAAAGCCCCGTAGCATTCTGATGTCGCCTTGGAGTAGGAAAGCCTTTCTAGCTACGACTCAGTCTCCAGCAGCCATTAAAGAAAAAGATGGGCCGGGTGCGGTGGCTCACACCTGTCACCCCAGCACTTTGGGAGGCCGAGGCAGGCCGACTGCTTCAGCTCAGGAGTTCGAGACCAACCTGGGCAACATAGCAAGACCTCATCTCTACTGAAAAAAAAGAAAAGAAAAGAAAAGAAAAGAAAGGAAGGAAGGAAGGAAGAAAAAATGGATCAACTCAAAGTACATAAAAATCAAAAACTTCTGCTTGGTCACGAAAACAATAGCAACAACAAAGCAGAATGAGCAAAATCAGGCCAGGCGCAGTGGCTCACGCCTGTAATCCCAGCACTTTGGGAGGCCGAGGGGGGCGGATCATGAGGTCAGGAGTTTGAGACCAGCCTGGCTAACAGGGTGAAACTCCGTCTCCACTAAAAATACAAAAATTAGCCAGGCGTGCTGGTGAGTGCCTGTAATCTCAGCTACTCGGGAGGCTGAGGCAGGAGAAGTGCTTGAACCTGGGAGGCGGAGGTTGCAGTGAGCCAAGACCACACCATTGCACTCCAGCCTGGGCGACAGAGTGAGACTCCGTCTCAAAACAAAAACAAAAACAAAAAAACCAAAGAAACAAAAAACTTCTGGATATTAGGCAGAAAAAAAAGATCAAGCTAGGCAGAAACCCAGTGGGAAAATGGACATTCAGGCAGGCAGTTCACAGAAAACGGGACTATAAAGTCAGCCCTGTGTATCCAAGAGTTCTACATTGTGGATTCAACCAACCACAGGTTGAAAATATTTGGGGCCAGGAGCAGTGGCTCATGCCTGTAACCCTAGCACTTTGGGAAGCCAAGGTCAGAGGACTGCTTGAGACCAGCCTGGGAAACATAGTGAGACCCTGTCTATACAAAATATTAACTGGGCATAATGGCACACGCCTGTAGTCCCAACTTCTCAGGAGGCTGAGGTAGGAAGATCACCTGAGCCTGGGAGGTCAAGGCTGCAGTGAGCCGAGATTGTGCCACTACACTCCAGCCTGGACAACAGAATGAGACCCTGTCTCAAAAAATTAAAAAAAAAAAAAAAAAGAAGGAAAAAAAACCTAATAAAAATAATACAAATAAAAAACAATAAAGCATAACTACTATATATAGCATTTACATAGTATTAGGTGTTGTAAGTAATCTA
The DNA here is from genome assembly GCF_002776525.5 of Piliocolobus tephrosceles. NCBI lineage: Eukaryota > Metazoa > Chordata > Mammalia > Primates > Cercopithecidae > Piliocolobus > Piliocolobus tephrosceles. The sequence continues at coordinate 44,093,075 of NC_045453.1, read as the reverse complement.
GAGATGATTTAAAGTACATGGAAGGGCTGGGTGTGGTGGCTTATGCTTGTAATCCTAGCACTTTGGGAGGCTGGGGCGAGAGGATCACTTGAATTCAGGAGTTTGAGACAAGCCTGGGCCACATAGTGAGACCTCATCTTTAAAAACACACACATATATGTGTGTGTGTGTATATGTGTGTGTGTGTATATATGTGTGTGTGTATATATATGTGTGTGTGTGTGTATATATATATATATAATTGGGTCATATCTATCAACATTATAAAAACCAGCAACTTACATCATAATGGGCCAAACTTCCTGATATATTTTGAAAAGATCCCCCAAACTTCTAGAAGTTATATATCCATATATATATATGGACACACACACACACACACACACATATATATGGAAGGATGTGTGTAGGTTATATGCAAATACTACACCTTTTTTTTTTTTTTTTTTTTGAGATGGGGTCTTACTCTGTCACCCAGGCTGGAGTATAGTGGAGCGATCTCGGCTCACTGCAACCTCTGTCTCCCAGGCTCAAGTGATCCTCCCACCTCAGCCTCCTGAGTAGCTGGGACTACAGGCCTGTGCCACCAGCCTGAAAAATGTTTTGTCGTTTTGGTAGAGGTAGGATTTTCCCATGTTGCCCAGGCTGGTCTTGAACTCCTGAGCTCAAGTGATCTGCCTGCCTTGGCCTCCCAAAGGGCTGGAATTACAGGTGTGAGCCATGGTAACCAGCCAATAGTACACCATTTTATATCAGGGACTTGAGCATCTGTGGACATAGACTGTACAAATGGCCCTTAATCATATGAAAAAACATTCACTCTCTCTCAAATATAACAAAAATATAAAATAAAACTACACCAAAAAACGATTTCTTCCATATCAGATTGGCAAACATCCCAAAGCATGGCAAGACAACACTGGCAGGGTGGTGAGGTCACGGGTACTCCCACACATCACAAACAGTGCAGCCTCTGGGTAGGGCAATTCTCTCACACATCACAAACAGTGCAGCCTCTGGGTAGGGCAATTGGGCCACATCCATCAACATTATAAAAACCAGCAGCTTACATCATAACGGGCCAAACTTCCTGATATGTTTTGAAAAAACTCCTAGAAGTTAGGCAGAGAAAAAGACCAACACCCCAGTGGAAAAAGGGGCATTTAGGCAGTTCACAGAAGAAGGAACTACAAATGACCCTTAATTGTATGAAATTGTTAGCTCTAACCATTGCATTTCTGGGAATTTATCCCACAGATATATTTGCTCCTATACGAAATGACATATATATAAAGTTACTCATTATAGCCTTCTCCATAGTAGCAAAACATTGGGAATAATGTTACCGCCTATCAATAGAAGACTGATAGCCTAAGTTATGGCACATCCATATAATACAATACCAGATAGCTGTAAAGAAGAATAGGAACACTTTTTTTTTTGTTTTGTTTTGTTTGAGATGGAGTCCCACTTTGTCGCCCAGGCTGGAGTGCAGTGACAGAATTTTGGCTCACTGCAACCTCTGCCTCCCAGGTTCAAGCAATTCTCTTGCCTCAGCCTCCCGAGTAGCTGGGAGTACAGGTACACACCACCATGCCTGGCTAATTTTTTGTATGAGAACACTTTTTTGTACTATTTTGGAAAGAACTACTAGATGTACTATTAAAAGAAAAATGTATATATACCTACTATGTACCAACAATTAAAATTTAAAATTTAAAAAAAAGAAAAAGAAAAAAGAAAAATGCAAGTGCCAAACAGTATGTATAGTACGCTATCTGCTAATTAAAATGCTAAAAGAAGAAGAAACAGCGGATGGCAAGAATACACACATTCATGTTTGCTTATATATGGATAAAGAAACAGGAAAGTTACAGGAGGAGCTAATAACAGTGGTTAATTACAAAGGTATAGGCTTGGCAGATAAGGGACGCATTTGCAGATACGACTTCCCTTTGTGTACATTTTTATATATTATTGTATTTCTTCTGAAAATGCCACATAATTTGCAATAAGTGATTCACTCCTTAGCTCCAAAAGCAAGTCCTTTATCAAAATGCAAATGTTCCAAAGGGAAGTAGCCAGATTCTGTGGACCTCAGTCTTTTTCACCCCTAAGAATCTGTCCCTGTGATTTCTCTCTTCCCCTGCTTGGTGAGCTTTAGAGAGCCAGCCTGCAGCTGCTCAGAGCACTGACTACTAAACAGCCCACAGTTGCTGTTACTGGAAATGCTCAGTGGTTATGCCTTCCCTGACCAGGGATAGCCCATAGCTGATGACGGGCCCCCTTGCCGCAAGGTGGGACAACTTTGGTCGTGCCATTCATACTCCAGAGGTGCCTGGAATCAGGCCGAGGCTGGACGTCAGCCGACCCTGTATCTTTGCTGAGTTCCTTCCTCTGCTGTCCCTCACTTCCCTCACCTCCTTCTTGATTTCTCCTGAGAGCCGCCCTCAATAAATCACTTACCCCAGAATCCTTGTCTCAGACTCCGCTTCTAGGACCCAACTTAAGACATTCACAATAAATCACATTGATTGAAAACAGATCCCTTTCTCCAAAATGAAAGACCAGTAGGCACTTCTGACTAGCCCAAGCGTCAGCATATCCGCACGGTGCTGAACTAACGCAAACCTAAAGCAGATAGTGCTGGGTGGACTCGGTACAAGTTATAGCCCATGGGTCTCCATCCCCAGCACCTTCAAACCCAAGGCTCCAGGGCTGCCAGTCTGAGAACCCTAAGTCATGATTTTGGGCACTTTGGCTGGATTTCCAAGCAACTGGCTGAGAGCAGGACAGGTAAATAGAGTTGGGAGGAGGAGGGAGCAAAAAAGGCTAGAGTGGACGTCAGTTGGCTTTGCCTGCCATGGTAAAGACTTTCAGTCACCCACCATAATCCATCCCCATTCTGCTGCACAGAAGTGTTGTGGCTGAGACGCCTGCTTTTCTCCACCCCTCTAGTTAATGTGACTAAATTCTCCCTATGGAACGGGAATGGAAGGGCCATACCCAGGCCAGTGTCTTCAGGTGGGGGCTGTGACCCTTCCACACCTGTACCAGACACAATCATCATCTCGCTGGGTTTTGCCAGCTTTTAGGTCTATGTGCTGAAAGCTGCTTACAGCTAACCTCTGGAGATTTTCCTGGCACAGGAAGCATGCTTGGCCAGTGCCCAGGGCAAGTTGGAAGGGCTTTAATGTCAGCAGCCTTCAACCAATGATGGATGGAAAGTTGCGGACAGTGTCCTACGCATCTGCAGTGGGATAACTGGGAGACATGTGCTGTACTACCTCCCAGAGGGCCCAGGACAATTAAGCACAGTTACCCACAGCAGTAACTTCTTTGATTCTGTTCCCCACATGGGCACTGTTCTTCCTGTCACACCTCCCCAATCCCCTGCAGATACTTTCTGGGCTTGCTTCCTAAACAATCCACTTGAACTTTAATCCTTGCCTCAGAATTGACTTCTGGGTGAACTAAAAATACATTTAAAAGAGGAGAGACCGGGCCTTAAAAAGAGCCCAAATTGTTGAGCTCTCTGCCAAGTCACCCCCAGGTGTCTCTGCCCACCAGCCTGCATGAGACCCTCAGTGCAGGTTTTTCCAATCAGTTGTCTGTTCTTCCACCCAACACTCAAGATTTGCTTCTTCAAGACAACTCTCCTATCAGCTGAGACCCACAGAAAGCCAGCTTCTACCACGCATATGATGGCATTATCTTAGGGCATGGCAGACCAGCACAAGGGAAAACTCTGGGCCCTCAAGTGATGGCATGGAGAACTCCCAACCCAGAACAACTACGTGAGAAACAACACTCTCTCTTTAAGCCGTAGGTGTGTTGGGAATCTTTGTTACAGCAGCCATGCCTGATCTGTTTCTTTGTTTTGTTTTAGAGTTGAAGTCTTGCTCTGTCGCCAGGCTGGAGTGCAGTGGCACCATCTCAGCTCACTGCAACCTCTGCCTCCCGGGTTCAAGCGATTCTCGTGCCTCAGCCTCCTGAGTAGCTGGGATTACAGGCACATGCCACCACCACACCCAGCCGATTTTTGTAGTTTTAGTAGAGATGGGGTTTCACCATGTTGGTCAGGCTGGTTTCAAACTCCTGACCTCAACTGATCCTCCCACCTTTGCCTCCCAAAGTGCTGGGATTACAGGTGTGAGCCACTGCACCCGGCCCAGCCATGCCTTATCTTAACTAGCCTAGCCGCCCAACGTCCACTTCCTCTTCTGGCCGTGGCGTCCTGATTTTCTGCTGGAGAATCCCTTTCCCACTGCTCCCAGACCAGGGGTGTAGCTCACCTGGGCTCTCTCCGCTCAGTTTAGGGGAGGGAGGGGCTTAGGCCTGGGCTAAGAGAGCCACACATTTCCCAGGGCACAGTAATTAGTTGAGGGTGGGTCCCAGAGCCAAATCTGCCCAAGATCTTAGCCTGAAAGAGAAACCCTCCTACTGAGTGACTGCACTGTGAGGCAGAAGTCCAGAGCTGTGGGTGGCCATCCAGCCTCCATTTGCGCCTGCCTGAGAAAGAAGTCACTATGGGGGAAATTGACCTAAAAGATGGAGAGGGAGGTAGGAGAAGATGACATCACATAAGCACCAGATCTGGCCACCCCTGAAACTGGAACAACCCTAGGCTTTTCAGCTACTACATTCTCTTTTCTGCTAAATTTGTTTTACACTGGGTTTCTGTCCCTTGCAACCAAGAGCTCTGTTTAATAAAAACCTGACCCTAAAGAGAATGTTAGCTGGTTCACAATTCCCTGTGCAAAACAGGCACAGGCCAGCTGCCCCAGCCTGTCATTTGGATATTCCTTTCTAAGAATGCTCACTTTTGTTGTCTACATGACCCAGATAACCAAGGAGAAAGCAAATCAACTGCCTTCCAGCAGTGCCTTCCTGGGCAGCAGGTACTAAGAGAGAACACAATGTTAGTACTCTGCCCTCTGGAGTCAGGGTTGAGCCTCAGCGCTGGCTGTCCTGGGAGGCTGCACCTATGACACACTTGAGTGCCAGCTTCAACCCCTGCTGCTGCTGCTGCTGCCTGAATGGGGACATTTAGACTGTTTTGTGCCACAGCCTCAGCCCAGGAACCCAGAACTTCAGATGAGGCAGGGCAAGGCCCCATGGTCCCTGAAACTTGCCAGTTCAAACACTGGAGGGATGAGGACCCCCTAGTCAGCCCCGGTCTCATGCCTGCCTCTGCATGGTCCCAGTCCAGCCTGAGGCCTTTGCTTTCTTTTTTGAAGGGAGGGTGAGGAGAGAGGGGGAAAATAGAGGTGTTCTAACTAGACTTAGGATTCCTGGCCTGTGCCTCTGACCGCCAGAGGACAGCCTCTGCAGTTGCCTCATCTACTCATGGAAACAGGGATGTGACCCCAGGGGCGCTCTGAGGATTCTTCCAGAAAACATCTGCCCAGTGAGGGCTACCTAGCTCACTGCCCAAAAAGCATTTGTTTCCTTTTCTTCTGAAACAAAAGCACTGAATTGAAAGAGAAATGTTGACTCAAGCTATAGGATATGTCACTGAAAATGTCCAGATCTTGGCATAACGCCTGGCGCACAGTGTGGGAGAGAAGGAGAGAAGAAGGTGGAAGGAAAGGAGGGAGGGGAAAGGGAAGAGAGGAGGAAGCGGGGAGACAGAAAATAAGACAAGGGCCTCCTCATCTGGATGTTTCCCTAGACCAAGAAGTGGCCCAGGTGGTGCCCAGGGGACAGGAAGTGGGCAAAAAAGACAATGGGGTGTAGGTGGTGGGGTGTAGGTGATCAGGGTATAGGTGATCAGGATGTAGGTGATGGGGTGTAGGAGACTGGGGTATAGGTAATGGGGTATAGATGATCAAGGTGTAGGTGATGGGGTGTAGGTGATGGGGTGTTGGTGATCGAGGTGTAGGTGATAAGGGTGTAAGTGATGGGGTATAGGTGACCGGGGTGTAGATGATCAGGGTGTAGATGATAGGGTGTAGGTGATGGGGTGTAGGTGAAGGGGTATAGGTGATGGGGGTCAAGATGATTGAGGTGTAGGTGATGGGTTGTTGGTGATCAGGGTATAGGTGATCAGGGTGTGATGGGGTATAGGTGATGGGGTGTAGGTGAT
>NC_045453.1:44063509-44086977 GCF_002776525.5 Piliocolobus tephrosceles | reverse complement strand
TGTAGGTGATTGGGGTCAAGGTGATAGAGGTGTAGGTGATGGGGTGTTGGTGATCAGGGTGTAGGTGATGGGGTGTAAGTGACTGGGGTGTAGGTCATCGGGATGTAGGTGACCAGGGTATAGGTGATGGAGTGTAGGTGATCGGGGTCAAGGTGATTGAGGTGTAGGTGATGGGATGTTGGTGACCAGGGTGTAGGTGATCAGGATGTAGGTGATGGGTTGTTGGTGACCACGGTGTAGGTGATCAGGGTGTAGGTGATGGGGTGTAGGTGATTGGAGTATCTGTGATAGGGATGTAGATGATCAGGGTGTTGGTGACTGGGGTGTAGGTGATTGGGGTGTAGGTGATCCAAACTTCCTACTCAATTCAGGCAGCAGCTCCCAGCCTGAGGCAAATACCCTCCCAGGCAGACAGGATGAGGAAACCTCCTCCCCTGCCCCGCATGGCCAGCTGCACACGTTTTACCCTATCAGGGTCTTGCCTCCCATGGCTCTGACACAGGCCTTCAAGGTGAGGAGATGGAGGTAGCAGAGGTCACTGCACTTGGCTGTCACGCACCCTGAGGGAACTCCTGGCATTGTTATCCTGCCTGTAAGTGAGGAGCCAGTATTCCTCATTCTGCAGGGTTGGCCCCAAAGCCCATTCAAGGGAGGGAGAAGAGCCTTCAGCCAGTGCATCCTAACCGCAGAAAGCCAAAACCTCTGCAGAAAAAGAGACCAGGCCCATAAAAAGAGACCCAAGAGTTGAGTTCCCTGCCATGCCACCCCCAGGCATCTCTGCCCACCAGCCTGCGTGAGCCAGTCCCTCAGTGCAGGTTTTTCCAATTGGCCATTTGTTCTTCCACCCAACACTCAAGATTTGCTTCTCAGCCTGGACTACATAGCAAAACTCCATCTCTACAAAAAATACAAAAATTAGCTGGGCATAGTGGCACGCACCTGTAGTCCCAGCTACTCGGGAGGCTGAAGTGGGAGGATTACCTGAGCCTGGGAGGTCAAGGCTGCAGTGAGCCATGATCATGCCACTGCACCCCAAGCCTGGGCAACAGAGTGAGAACTTGTCTCAAGAACAAAAAAAAAGAGAGGAAGATCTGCTTCTTCTAACCCACACAACTAATACAAAGTAATCAACCTCCCCACCTCAATAACCTGAAATTAAACATCACACAATAAGCCCTGAACAAAGAGCTGTAGGTCAATGTTCCATTTTGCTTTTAAAAGCTTCACAAGAACATTTCATTTATTAAAATAGTTTCTGTAAACTCTTTCAGAATAACAAAATACATTTTCCTTGCTTAAACAGCATTTCAAGTAGAAGTATTTTTATTTCAAGGCACCATAAAATGATGATCTCTCTAAGAAATACCTCTCCTTCCATGTGTGAAAATCCTTGGGGGGGAAAAAGAATCCCACACGGTGCTCTTGGCCATCAGGATCATGGAAAACAAACTTTGGTGAATGCGAGCAACTGCGCCAGACAAGACACAGGTTACAGGGCCTGATGTCACTACGGTAACTGACAACCTTGGAACGGACCCTACTGCTGATGTTTCAAAAGGACACAGAGGTGAACTGGTCACTTCTAATTAAGAAGAGCCAGCGGGGTGGGGGACACTGAAAACCAAAAATCCACGTAGACATACGTGGCAGTGTGAACGTCTGTCCTCCCCTTCCTTCTCCTCACTTCCTCTCCTCCTCCTCACTCAGGCTGGTATTCTCCTGGTGTGCAGATGTCAGCTTGCCCTGCAAAAGGGCTGCCAGTTTTTTAGATGTCTTTTTGAGAAACGAGCTGCCTGGGTGAGCACTGTTCACGTGAAGGTACAGGTCCTCCTGGGTGGGGCCCGTGTAGCCGCAATCCTCGCAGACGTAGAGCTTGTCCCGCCGCTGCTTATAGGCGTACTGCTGCTGCACCCCGTGGATCTTCTTCAGGTGGGACTCCAGAGAGCAGCGCTGGGTGAAGGCTTTATTGCAGACGTTGCATTTATAGGGACGAATGCCTGCAAGGATGAGAGACAGAAACAGCATCGATTGGTCATGGCCAAGCCAGAACCACCCAACTATGAAGCCAGTAAAAGTCATCCTGACCAAGGATTCATGGCAGCATGAGGACAATGGTTACAGCAGGAGACAAAACTGTCTACAAAAAATCATAGCATCCACCTGAGCAAACCTAACACAAACAGATGCCAACATAGGGAAAAAAGCCAAAAACAAACAAACAAAAACCACCGGCTTTAGGAAGGAAGGTTTTTATTCTTCCAACTCGCGTACCTTAATGTTTTCATATTATTGTGAGCAAAGTACACTTTTTAAAAAAAAATTAATTCAGGTCAGGTGCAGTGGCTTACGCCTGTAATCCCAGCACTTTGGGAGGCCAAGGCGGGCAGATCACTTGAGGTCAGGAGTTCGAGACCAGCCTGGCCAACATGGTGAAACCCCGTCTCTACTGAAAATACAAAAAATTAGCCAGGCGTGGTGGTGAGCACCTGTAGTCCCAGCAGCTCGGGAGGCTGAGGCAGGAGAATCACTGGAACCCAGGAGGCAGAGGTTGCAGTGAGCTGAGATCGAGCCACCGCACTCTAGCCTGGGCAACAGTGAGACTCCATTAAAAAAAAAAAAAAAAATTAATTGGGGTTTTCCCAGAAACAGAGCCTGGGACAAAGATTCCAGTACAAGTAGTTTATTTGAGAGGTGATCCTGGGAATAACCTATAGGGCAACAAAGTTGTGAGGCAGGGAGGGGTAGGATCCAGTACAGGGGGAGCTACCCAGCCAGTTACCAGGGTCCAGTCCTGTTGTGCAATGCAGGGAGACAGTGTGGCACGCACCTTGGCGTCATCTTGCCCCTCCAGGAGCTGAGGTCAGTCACTGGCTGCCGGCTGCTCCTGGGTGGCTTTGATTCTCCATCCCCAGCACTTCTGCCTGCCTTGTACAGACACACTGGGCTCCAGCAGGAAACCTCTCCAGCAGAGGTGCAAGGGTGGGCAGTTGCCACTTGCACTGGTGTGCCCAGAAATGGCAGATGCCCAGGCCATTGGCAGGATACTGAGGCATTTGTTGCAGTTATGAAAATCATTTCCAAACAAGATATCATGCTGGCGTTAGAACTGGGCTAACATTAGACCTGCCTTCTAGCTGAGATTTCACAGGTACAACATAGAGCAGGGAGTTCAGCCTCATCAAAGCACTGCCGCTCCTACCTCCATGACTGGTACTCACCCTGATGTGTGTGGCAGAATGTCAGATAAAGAATATAAACATGGACTCTGCGTGTATGCAACAGACTATTTAGATGAGCCTGGGCACTGCAGTATTTTACATACTTGCCAGAGCCTCAGAATCACCTGGAGAGCTTTTGAAAATCTTAACTCACTTCTCCTAAGACCAACTCAGTGGGTCTGGGGTAGGAATCAGGAATCTATTTATTTATTTATTTATTTATTTGAGACAGAGTCTGGCTCTGTTGCCCAGGCTGGAGTGCAGTGGTGAGATCTTGGCTCACTGCAAGCTCCACCTCCAGGGTTCACACTATTCTCCTGCCTCAGCCTCCCGAGTAGCTGGGACTACAGGTGCCCGCCACCACTCCCGGCTAATTTTTTGTATTTTTAGTAGAGACGGGGCTTCACCACATTAGCCAGGATGGTCTCGATCTCCTGACCTCGTGATCCACCCGCCTCGGCCTCCCAGAGCGCTGGGATTATAGGTGTGAGCCAACGTGCCAGGCCCAGCAATCTATTTTTAACAAACGTCACTGGATATTTCAGCGTTTAACTTGGCTTTCAGGAGCTACCGATTATGGTCTTTAAGATTCTGGTTGTGGTCTTGCCTGAGGTCACGTAAGGTAGTGGCAGGGCAGAGACCTCAGAGCACACCCAGCTCAGTACTCTACACCTGCAAAGGTCACCCCTCGAGCCAGTGGCTGAACAGGAGGCTCACACTCAAAAAGAAGGTTGGGACTTAAAGATGGAACAACAGACACTGGGGACTACCAGAGGGAGGGGCCAAGGGCTGACAGACTCCCCACTGGGTATTACGTGCACTACCTAGGTGACGGGATCATCTGGACCCCAAATCTTAGCATCATGCAATGTACCCATATAAACAAACCTGCACATGCACCCCCTGAATCTAAAATCAAAGTTGAATTTTTTTTTTAAAAGGTTGAGACTGGTATGTGACAGAAGCAAGCACACTAAGCCGAAATCTCACATGACAGATTCTAGGAAATTCCTGTAGGTCATATCAGCAAGTTTTTTTGGGCTTTAAGAAACGAATTGTCTGGGTGCTGCACAGTGACTCATATCTGTGATCCTAGCACTTTGGGAGGCTGAGGTGGGTGGATCACCTGAGGTCAGGAGTTTGAGACCAGCCTGGAAAAACCCCATCTCTACTAAAGATACAGAAATTAGATAGGCATGGTGGCACATGCCTATAATCCCAGCTACTGGGGAGGCTGAGACAGGACAATTGCTTGAACCCAGGAGGCAGAGGTTGCAGTCAGTCGAGATTGTGCCACTGCACTCCAGCCTGGGCGACAGAGCGAGACTCGGTCTCCAAAAAAATAAATAAGTAAATAAATAAATAAAATTAAGAAATCACCATAGTAAGGTCTAACTTAGGCGCTCAAAGAGAGGTTACGGCTGTGAAGGAGACACAGTCACAAAAGCACGGACGCTGAGAGAGGGTGAATATGGTACTGGGGGTGCATGGAGCACAAAGGGGCCACTGCCACAGCCATGAGACCATCTTAGAGCCTAGAGACAGGACGGATGCCACCTGGAGGAACCCGCAGACCCTGTACGGATTCCTGGACCTGCCTCAGGGACCAGGCACTAGGTCAGGGGCTGGGACTAGGAAGCTGCAGTTTTATTTTTAATATTTTATTTTATTTTTTTGAAACTGAGTCTTGCTCTGTCACTCAGGCTGAAGTGCAGCATCAAGATCTCGGCTCACCGCAACCTCTGCTTCCTGAGTTCAAGCAATTCTCCTGCCTCAGCCTCCCGAGTAGCTGGGACTACAGGTGCCCACCACCACAGCCGGCTAATTTTTTTTTTTTTTTTTTTTGAGACAGAGTCTCGCTGTATCGCCTAGGCTGGAGTGCAGTGGCGTGATCTCAGCTCCCTGCAAGCTCTGCCTCCCGGGTTCACGCCATTCTCCTGCCTCAGCCTCCCGGAGTAGCTGGGACTACAGGCGCCCCCCACCATGCCCGGCTAATGTTTTGTATTTTTAGTAGAGACGGGGTTTCACCATGTTAGCCAGGATGGTTTCGATCTCCTGACCTGGTGATCCGCCCGCCTCAGCCTCCCAAAGTGCTGGGATTACAGGTGTGAGCCACAGTGCCAAGCACAGCCAGCTAATTTTTGTATTTTTAGTAGAGACAGGGTTTCACTGTGTTGGCCAGGCTGGTGTCAAACTCCCGACTTCAGGTGATTCACCTGCCTTGGCCTCCCAAAGTGCTGAGATTACAGGCATGGACCATTGTGCCTGGCCCTAATAGTTACCTTTTATTAAAATACAAAAAACAGGCTGGGTGCGGTGGCTCACGCCTGTAATCCCAGCACTTTGGGAGGTCGAGCTGGGTGGATTGTCTGAGGTCGGGAGTTCGAGACTTGCCTGGCCAACACAGTGAAACCCCGTCTCTACTAAAAATACAAAAATTTGCCTGGTGTGGTGGCCCACATCTGTAATCTCAGTTACCTGGGAGAATGAGGCACGAAAACTGCTTGAACCCAGCACACAGAGATTGCAGTGAGCTGAGATAGTGCCACTGCACTCCAGCCTGGGCAATAGAGCGAGACCCTGTCTCAAAAAAATAAATAAATAAATAAATAAATAAATAAACAAACAAACACACAAAATAAATAATAAAAGGTTACTATTAATAGTTGTTTAAATTTAAAACTAATATACCCCCAGTTTTATGGTGAAAAACAGCAGTAAATTAAAAAAAAAAAAAACAGAAAAGATCCCTTTGTCACCCATGCACTTCTCCTTCCCTAGTCCTGACTCTCAAGTTTCTTGTGATCCTTCATGTTTTCTACAAATTATATATACATACATTTTATTTTATTTTATTTTATTTTTTGAGAAGGAGGCTTGCTCTGTCTCCCAGGCTGCAGCGCAGTGGCACGATCTCGGCTCATTGCAACCTCCGCCTCCTGGGTTCAAGCGATTCTCCTGCCTCAGCCTCCCGAATAGGTGAGACCACAGGTGCCTGCTACAATGTCCGGCTAACTTTTGTATTTTTTTAGTAGAGACTGGGTTTCACCATGTTGGCCAGGCTGATCTTGAACTCCTGATCTCAGGAGATCCACCTGCCTCGGCCTCCCAAAGTGCTGGAATGACAGGCATGAGCCACTGCACCCGGCCTACATATATATTTTAAGATTAATAAATATATGTCATCTCTGGGTGTTGCCTGAGCAGGAGAATTTTTTAAAGCTTCCCCAGGAAGCTCTAGTGTGCAACCAAGTATGAAAACGAGCGTTCTAAATAAATGCACATTCACATTGCCAAATGCACGTATGTATATTTTTCTGAAACATAAACCTGGGGTTCTGGAGAGAAGGTCTGGAGGGTGGTGAAAGCTTACACTTGTCATTGCATCCCTGTCTTTACTACTTCCCATCTCCAACCACCTGCCAGTATTAATGATAATAATTTTCATATTAACTGTGGTTCCTTCTGGGCAGTGGAATGACAATCAATCTCCCACCTTTTCTCTTAAAACTATTCTAGGATGGATGCATGGCTCACGCCTGTAATCCCAGCACTTCGGCAGGCCAAGGCAGGAGGAGCTCTTGAGTCCAGGAGTTCGAGACTAGTGTGGCGAACATGGGGAGATCCCCATCTCTACAAAAAACTAAAAAATTAGCTCGGTATGGTGGCATGCCCCTCTGGTCCCAGCTACTGAGGAGGCTAAGGTGGGAGAAATGTCTTGAACCTAGGAGTTCAGGCTACAGTGAGCCATGATCGCGCCACTGCACTCCAGCTTGGATGACAGAGTCAGACCCTATCTCAAAAAAACAAAAAACAAACAAACAAAAAAACCCTCACCAATCAAGGTTAAGAAAGTTTTAAGGCAATATTTAAAAAATCAAAATATTGAATGAATGAATGAACTCTATTGGTACCAGGAAAGAAATGTCACATCTTTGGGACTAGTTTTCCACACAGGCAAGGGCTACAGACTTCTCTCCTAAGGAATGTGCCCGCTCTAGCTTTCATGTTTGCACTGTAATGCAGACTTGGTGTTTTCCCGGCCTTCTAGGCCCATGCAGCAGTGAGCAGCTGGCTCCCGCTATCCAACAGATCAAGCAGCAAACCTGACTTCAAACCTTCAGCTTGTCAGAGCAGAAATCCACCCAGAGATTAGTTGCTCCTTTCACCAGTTAGTAGACATAACCCGCTGCTGTTTTAAAACATCCAAATGAAAAATATGGGGAAGCTGGCACACTTACATCAGGGTTTAACCTGGATACAACAAACTCCTGGAGGTTCCCATCCTCAAAGGTGATCTGCCCCCTAGGAGAGGCCAGCCAGGCCACCACTCAGCCCCGTGTGCACAGGGCCACATCTCCTTCCTCTCTTCAGTCAACACATCCTTTGAGCATCTTCTATGAGCAGAGTACCCAGTAAGGCCTGGATAACAAAGGCTAGAAGATTCCAAAGCCCTGCATCATGCAAACAACAGAGATGATGGCAGTGGGGGATTTTTTTCCAGGGAGGGGGTGAAATTAGAGCCTGGCTTGGAAGATGAGTGACTCGCAGGCAGAGATGGAAAGGAGACATAGGCCCAGAAAGCTCTAGTTACGGCACTTCTGACTTTTGCCAAATGCACTGCTCTGTGCCCCAGCACTTCTGCTTCCCAATTTTCTAGTGTAAACGCCACCATTCACCCCTCATTCATTGGTGCAGGCACTGCCATGCGGCAGCCCCTTGGTGACCCTTTCTAGGTTTGGGAACAAGCACCTCCCTCCCAGAGCACCCCCATCACCCACACACTCAGCGGGACAAAGGTGGCCAGAGAGGAGTCCTGGGCAAGAGGGACTGATGCCAAGGCCCCTCCCACCACTGAGGTTCACCCATCTTGGTGCCCTCATGCAAAGGCCAATCGTGCCTGTGTCTAAAGCAGGACATGGGAACTGAAGAACACCACCCATGCACTAGATATCATTAACCTACTGACACCCACACGACTGTGAGTCCAAGGCCACTGAAAAGCCAGGCTGCAGATCTGCTGCTCATTAACTGAAACAGGGGCAGGCTGCTCCAGTCCAAAAGGCCGTTTCCTCACCTGTCACAGGGGTACCATAGCTCTTGCATGGCTGCTGTGAGGATTAGCTGAGATACACTAAGTTCTCAATTGGATACAGCTCTACGTAATGCAGATAAGCCTCATTCATAAGCTGGCTGCTGACCAGCCTGGCCAATATGGTGAAACCCCACCTCTACTAAAAAATACAAAAAAAATTTAGCCGGGCATGGTGGCGGGTGCCTGTAATCCCAGCTACGTGGGAGGCCAAGGCAGGAGAATCACTGGAACCCGGGAGGCGAAGGCTAGAGTGAGCTGAGATGGCGCCACTGCACTCCAGCCTGGGCAACAGAGCAAGACTCTATCTCAGAAACAAAACAAAGCAAAACAAAACCCAAAAAACATAAGCTGGCTGCTGGGCACATGAGTATTTTGCAGATTTGTCTTTAAACTGTACCTATATGTATACTTTTGTATGTGTCACTTACTTCACAACAAAAGAAAAGGATAATTTTTAAAAATGTGGTTGGTGGAGGGGGGGGGGACTGCTTTCGCAATCTGCCCTTTTGAATTTTGTACCATCAGCCTGTCCTACCTAGTCCAAAAAATATTGTTTATTGGGTTATCAAAAAGGTTTGTTGTTTTCAAATTTTTTACCCTAATAGCAAATCAAGCTTCATGCCATACATCCCCAAGGAAAATTCTTCACTTTGGAACTTTCTAGTTGCTTTCCTTGCTATAGGTCAACTGCTCCTTTATTGAACTTTATCCGAAGGTGAACTTCAGCAAGAAGATTTTTACAGGCATGCTTGTGGGAGTGGACATTTACGGCAGCCTCCTCGGAGGGCAATTTGGCAATGTCCATAAAAAAAATCATAGTGTATCTACCTTTGGCCCAGCAATTCCACATCAGGGAAATTACCCTACAGGAAGACTCACACAGGGAGGCAAAGGATGTATAAGATATACTCGTGGTAGGATTGCCTGAAATGAAAGAAAGGAAAGAAGAAAGAAAGGAAGGGAGGAAGAAGGGAAGGAAGGGAGAGAGAGAGAGAAAGAGAAAGAAAGGAAAGGAAGGGAAGGGAAGGGAAGGGAAAGGAAAGGGAGAGAGAGAAAGAACGAAAAGAAAAGAGAAGGAAGGAAGGGAGGGAGGATGGAAGGGAGGAAGGAAGGAAATATGCAAATGGAAGCAAATGTCATCAATTGGGGAATAGAAAAGCACAGTCCCTCAATATTGGAAATTTTGTCATGATTTCTTTTATTATTATTATTATCATTATTATTATTATTTTGAGATGGAGTCTCACTCTGTTGCCCAGGCTGGAGTGCAGTGGCACCATCTCAGCTCACTGTAGCCTCTGCCTCCCGAGTTCAAGCAATTCTCCTGCCTCAGCCTCCTGAGTAGCTGGGATTACAGGCGCCTACCACCACGCCCAGCTAATTTTTGTGTTTTTAGTGGAGACAGGGTTTCACCATGCTGGCCAGGCCGGTCTCAAACTCCTGACCTCAAGTGATCAGCCCACCTTGGCCTCCCAAAGGGCTGAGATTACAGGTGTGAGCCACCGCGCCCAGCTCCAAGATACATATTATATGAAAAAAGCAATAAGCATTAAAAAGTTTTGGGAAAAAAATTAAATCGTGGAACTGAGGCTTGGCATGTGAAGGAAGTTTACATTTTTTTCTTTCCTTTTGTCTCCTAATGAACATATTACCTTCTTAGCTAAAAAATAAATTAAGATAAAATACAAATTAAAAATACAACAATGACGCGAGGGTTTGTTAACTGGACCAGGCAATTCTGCATGACAGCATTCAGGCCACTAGGGGTGGAGGTGACTTGATTCTTTCTTCTCCATCTGCCCCACTCCAAACGTCTCCCAATCTGCATTTTTCCCAATCTAGTCAATTCTTCCCTTTGGGCTCCAAACAAAGACACCATTGTTTGCTCTTCTTTAATCAAGATGGGATTTGTGTGCCTTCTCCTCCCTCTGAATGTAGCCCCCGATGGAAGATAAGGACAGAAGGTGCCCAAGAGGGTGGGGCCGGTGCCGCCTCCCCACCTCCCTGACCTCAGAATTGGAATTCCTCGGCTTCACTCTGTGGAACTCAGCAGCTTCCCCAGGAATGGCATGAACCCTGAACTGCCTCCTTTATTCCAGCCAGCGTTGTTAAGTTATAACCAGCGTGGGTTTATGATCTCCCTGGGCCACATGGCTCCCTGCAAAGCCTTAGCTGGGAGCCCCACGGATGCGTGTGCCCTTCTCACCTGTTTGTGGCCCTTTACACGGTCTTCTCTGCAGTTTTTTATATTGTCTGAAATCTTTTACAGAATAGGTAGTCATTTTACAAATGAGCAAAATAAAACACTTTCCATAAATGCTGGACTTGAATGATGGGCTTGGCACATCGGGCACTTCCGAAGCAATAGTCTGCATTTTCCGCATGCTCGCTCCTGAGGACTCTGGCACTGCCGGTCCGCGGACCACCCTTTGAGTAGGGAGGGTGTGGGCACTCAGTACAGAGTCTTGTGCTTGCAAGGGCTGGTTATTATTTTTTCCTCTAAAATACAGATCGCCTCCCTCTCCTCCCAAAGCAAATAATTTACTTCAACAGAGAGCCATTCTTAGGAAGCATCCTAGCCTGTTCAACCTAAAACACTGAAATAAACCCCAAAAGAATATCCTATAAATACTATATATATCCTATAAATATAAAGGCCCATGATGTTTTTCACAGGCTATGAACTGAATACATTCATTTCCTGGAAGTTCATGTCCCCTCTCTCTATTTTGAGCTGGTTAGCAGGCAGAATTTCCCATGTTGGCCTCAGTGATCCTGTCAACTTCACTAAAGTACAGCAATTCCCTCAATTATATAGTGGCTGCGCTGCTGGCTTCCCATCCAGACCACTTTTCTGGGTCAGTGCCTGTCCCCAGCTGTTGTGCGGTTTCTGGCTGTCCCCTTTTTTAAGGAATCAGCACTGGGCAAGTGACGTTCCAGATGCTCAGGAGTGTCTGCCTGACCTTACCCAGGGCAGACACAGTCCTCAGCCAGCGTCAGACTGAAATGGGGGTAAAAAAAAAAGTCCCTGCCTCCACCTTGCCTGTAGCAGGTCCACCCTGGAGTCCATTCACACTCCAGATCCCCCCAGGGATGAGGTCAAGGCTGCACTCCAGCTAACAGCAAAACCCATGCTCATCCTCTGCCCTCACAGGACCCTGTGGACAGCCCTCCCTCAATAAACCATTTGATGGGAAGCCGCTTCCAAACCCCACCTAAAACAATTCGGATTGAAAATAGCCACTTGTTTGCTGATAACATTTTCACAAAATATTACAGAGTTTTTCTGCACAGGTCAGTTTCTCTCTTTCAGTCTTCAATAAGACACCATTTAACTAACACTTCCTTCTCCTCTTTCTCTCTCTCTCTCACACATACACACACACACACTCCTCCAATTTACCTTTCTTGGGTGAACTCACAGCCAAAAAAGAAGTCCTAATCTTTTCTTTTATCTACTTGGATATTAATGTAAGACATTTTCAGGTTCTAGTTTCCCTGGATCTTTTTCAAGATGTTTCTTTGTGTTTTGAGTCTTTCCTTAGATATCCTGTTTGCTCAGTAGTTGCAGGGGATAGGAAGAGACGGGGAGAAAAGGGGGTGGTGCATATTAACCCTGATTCTCTATCTCACTGTCTTTGCCCACCTCATCAATATTATAGCTACAATTCTCCAACAAAGGGTCCTGGGGTCCCAGATAACTCTTTAAATTGGCCATGGCCTGGTCTAATTGGACTGCAAACAAACACACCCCTCATTTAACTATCTGTCATATTTATGTTAAGTGTCTATATCTTTGTTTCTGGCCTAAATACAACATTTACTTATAAGAACCAACAGCAAAAATACAACACTCACAGCTCAGTCAAAGGCAAGACCAGGGCGCAGTGGCTCATGCCTGTAATCCCAGCACTTTGGGAGGGCAAGACAGGCTGATCATCTGAGGTCAGGAAGTTGAGACCAGCCTGGCGAACATGGTGAAACCCTATCTCTACTAAAAATACAAAAATTAGCCAGGTGTAGTGGCATGTACCTATTATCCCCGCTACAGCTACCCGGTAGGCTGAGGCAGGAGAATCGCTGGAACCCAGGAGGCAGAGGCTGCAGTAAGCCGAGATGGGAGCCGCTGTACTCCAGCCTGGGCAACAGAGCAAGACTCTGTCTAAAAAAACAAAGCAAACAAACAAAAACCAAATTCCCACTGAATTCCAGTAAGGTCTTTTGGAGCCGGTGAAGTTTGTTCACATGAACTAAAACATTATCTGAGAAACCCACATTTTTGCACTGTGTACCAACTGTCTCTTTCGGACAGAGCTGAAGAGTTGGCTGGGCAAGCCTGTTCCTCTGAGCTTGCCACCCGCTGATGTGTCAGGAAGCTCCGGCTGCTGTTTCTGGTCTTTTATTACGTGGAGACACACCTTCATCAGAAAATAGATCAGGATGGGGCAAATAGGTCTAAAACATTTCCATAGTTCCATTTGTTCATCACTTTAAGTGTCAAAATTACGACTAAAATGTTTAAATGTTATCTGTAGGTTATCTTAGTGCCATCCAATAGAAATTAAAATGCAAGCTGCTTTATAAGTTAACATTTGTAGAAGCTGCAAACAAATAGGAAGAAACGGGTGAAATGAATTTTAATGCTATATTTTGTTTAACTCATTATGCCCAAAATACTACCATTTCAATGTAAAATCCACGTTAAAAATTGAGATTTTTGGCCAAGCGTGGTGCCTCACGCCTGTAATCCCAGCACTGTGGGAGGCCGAGGCGGGCAGATCACCTGAAGTCAGGAGTTCGAAACCAGCCTGACCAACATGGAGACACTCCATCTCTACTAAAAATACAAAATTAGCCAGGCATGGTGGCATATCCCTGTAATCCCAGCTACTCAGGAGGCTGAGGCAGGAGAATCACTTGAACCCAGGAGGCAGAGGTTGCAGTGAGCTGAAATTGAGTCATTGCACTCCAGCCTTTGCGACAAGAGTAAAACTCCTTCTCAAAAAAGAAAAAAACCAAAAAAAAATTGAGATTTTTACACCTTCTTTTTTTGCATTACAACTTGAAACTTAGTGCCTTTTTTGCGCATACAACACATCTCAATCTGGACCAGCCACTCGTCTGAGACTCAGGAGCCACCCACCGTCAGTGGCCGTCAGACCAGCCAGCGCACCTCTAGGTTTTTCACTCCTAACTGCCTCCTAAGCCCTAGCCTTTCCCCTAAAGCGATAATTGTGAAGCCCTTTGGGAAAGCGTCAGGTGGAAAGCGTCATTCACTAACTTCAATGATTTTCACCACCCTCACAGGAGTCACTAGAAGAGTAGGAGATGGAGAAAATCTGAGAACCTCAGGTTGGGAGTCCGAGGGGGTATAGGCACCCTCTTTCTTGCTTCCTCTGTGGGCAGAGGACATCTTGGCACCACTGATCTCACGCTCACAGGCTCCTCTATAACCTACTAAACCCCAGGCCAAGGTGTGCAGTTTGTGCTACTAACAGGTCTGAATTTCCCTTTATCTCACCTTCCTCTAGAAGCAAGCAGGCTTCTAGAAACTGCAACAGGGCAGGCTGGTGAGGCCCCTGCCTCAGGGAGAAGGCTGAGGAAGGCACTGGGAGGCAAAGAGGGCGGAGAAGGGGACCCTACGGAGGAGAAAAGACCATGAACTTCAGGTCAGCCAGTTCTGGTTCTCAGCTCCACCACTGAGGGGTTGTGTGAGCTCCCTGAGCCTCGTTTCCCCATCTGCAAAAGGTGGGGAACAGCAGCACTGACCGCTTGGGGTAGTTTGAGATGAGAGGATAAAGGCTGGGGACCTGGCAGGAAGGACAGTGACCACGTGTGGCTTGCTTCTGTCTGCAGGAGCCGTGGTACTCTCTGAAGGGTCTCCCAGTCTCTGCCGAGCCATCCTCCTCACTTGCTAAATCTTCTGCCTCCCAGGATGGATGCCCCGTTCATATCCCTTAGCAGACTGCCAGGCATCTCAAATGGTTCCTGCATCTCTCTGCCTAAGGATGCTCTCCAGGCCTGCAAAGGGCTGGGGTGGGCAGTGGGTGGGGAGAACTGCCTACGAGTCAGGAGGTCCAGGATGGACACCCAAGCAGGAGGGATGGGGGTTGATCGAGCAACCTGGGGTGCATTCTGTATGGTTCTTCAGAGGATCTCCAGCGGGATGGAGCTCCCATTGCCCATAGTGATAACCCACTCATTATCATTGAGCTCTAATTGGCTGTCTTCCCTCCCGACCTCCCCTCCCTCCTCTACTGTGTTTCCTGGGATCACCTCCCAAATACACTGCTCACATTCAAATCCTTGTGTCAGTGTCTGCTTCTTGGGCAACCCAAATGAAGACACTCCTCATCAGCAACGCCCTTCCTCCTTCTGTCCTGCTGTAGAAAGCTTGCTCATTCTTCAAGGCCCAGCTGAAACACTACCTTTTCGAAGAAGCCTCCCTGACATGCAGTTAGAAACACGGCACCTCCCAGGACTTCCCTTTGGCATGTGCCACTTTTTCTTCTGTCTGGCATATCTGCTGTTTCACTTGTCTCACATTCAGATGTCTGAGTTATTCCTCCCTGTGTTGGCTGAGAGCTCCATGAGCACGAGGTGAATCCTAGGGCCTGTTACACATCAGGTCCTCAGGAAGCCTCTGCCAACTGTCGCAATTTTACTACTAACAATAGCCAATGTTTACTAAGCACTTACTATGTAAGAAGCACTTTTATGTAATTCTGGCCCCAAAACCTCACAACCACCATTTTAAGTGGCAAGTATTAAAATGATCACACCCATTCTAGAGATGGAAAAACTAAGGTGAAAGATGAATAATTTAGACCAAGTCTCACAGTCAGTTAACTCAGATCAGGAGTTCTTAACTACTATGTGATTGCCTCAACTTGTAAACTCTTCTCTGAGAAGCTGCCAGTCCCTAATGTCTCCCTTAGTCTCCAGCAATGGAGGATTAACTCAGTCACAGGGGAGGCAACGCCATCAGCTCAGTGTTTACTCCAGCTGACAGTACCAACAGCCAGCCATGCTCCCTGGGCCCCTTGCACTGTGTCCTAGAAGCCGGGGTTGGGGGACTGACCACAGAGTCCACCCAGGCAGGGAATGCCCTCAAGGACATCCTCAGAGACGATGTCCTTGGGACACCCTCCAGGGCCGCCAATGGCCAGCGACTTCAGGAGTGGTCCCGATTTCCTGCCCCCGGGTCAGGAGGAAAGCCCAACTTTGCTGCTGCTGGATGGGTCCCTTGACAGCCTCGAGACCTTCCCCTAGGCCTCTTATAAGACCCCCCACTGCCCTATGGATCCTCCACCACTCCCTAAGCATTCTCCTCACCCCCACCCGATGGCCAGCTTAGCCTCACAGAGGTCAAACTTTTACTGATTCACTGGTGCTAGGAAAAGAAGCCATATAACCAGACCCAAAGAGCACACTGTGGGATTCCATTTACATCAAGCTCAAAAATAGGCAACAGTAACTTAAGCTGTTAGAATTTGCAACAGTGGTTTTCCTTGGAGAGAAAGAGGTAGACTGGGAGGGGTAGTGACTTCTAGTGGCTGGAAATACTCTGTTTCTTAGTCTGACTGCTAGTTGCAGGAGTGTGTTCACTTTGTAAAACTTTCTAAATTCACTGAGGTCAGGATCTGTGCACTTTTCTGGATGTATGTTAAACTGAAATGAAAAGTTCCCTTTAGAAAAAGTTTTTGGCTGGGTGTGGTAGCTCATGCCTGTAATTCCAGCATTTTGGGAGGCCAAGGCAGGTGGATTGCTTGAGCCCAGGAGTTTGAGACCAGCCTGGGCAACATGACGAAATCCCATCTCTACAAAAAGTACAAAATACAAAAAAAAAAAAAAAAATTAGGTGGGAGTGGTAGCACGCACCTATAGTCCCAGCTACTAGGGGGTCTGAGGTGGGAGGATCAGTTGAGCCCAGGAGTTGGTGGCTGCACTCCAGCCTGGGTGAGAGAGTAAGACGCTATCTCAAAAAAAAAAAAAAAAAAAAAAAAAAAAGAAAAGAAAAAGTTTTAAAAAAGGAAAACAGAAAAGAAATATGTTAGGATTCCAGCCACTCTCTAAGGTGGCAGAAACTCTTTCCAGAGCAGGGAGGCAGCTCACGACCAATCCTCTAAGAGCAATCACGCATGATATGAACTAGAAAATAGGATGCAGAGGCCTAAGAAGGAACCTGTATGAGGGCTGAGTAGCTGGGAGCCCCATCTGGAGGGAGGAAAGTGTCTTCCCATCCCTACCAAAATACCAAGGACTGAAGGGGCTCAAGGACTGCAGATAGTAAACCCTTTTTTTTTCCCTTGAAACCAGGTCTTGCTCTCTTGTCCAGGCTGGAGTGCAGTGGCACAATCATAGCTCACTGCAGCCTCAAACTCCTACGTTCAAGCTATCCTCCAGCCTCAGTCTTCCAAGTAGCTAGGACTATAGGCATGCACCACCATGTTTGGCTAATTTAAAAATTTTCTTGGGCAGACAGAGTCTTTTGATGTTGCCCAGGCTGGTCTCCAACTCCTGGCCTCAAGCAATCCTCCCACCTTGGCCTCCCTAAGTGCAAGGATTATGAGAATGAGCCACTGCACCCAGCCTGCAGGTAGCAAATTCTATAAGTCTGTTGGGAGGGTGGGTGGTAGCCTGGATAGGGTTGAATGGGTTAAGATGGGATGGGATAGGATGAGCTGAAATGGATTGGAGTGAGATGGGCTGGTCTGAGGTGGGCTGTGATAGGATGAGATGGGATAGGACGTGATGGGCTGGGATGGGCCAAGATAGGATGGGGATTTGAAGATAGGACCCACATTGTAAAGGCCTTTACATGAAGCCCATCAAGATGAGAGATGAGGAGTCTGGATTTCGTTCTGTTCAGAGTTGGAGATTTCTTGGGGAAGTGGAGTCCTTAGAATTCTCCTGGAGGGATCACTCTGGCAGAGGTGTGGACAATGGAGCTCAGGCAGGAAAGCATGGAGGCCAGGTGTTTCTAAGATAGAAGCAGTGAGGCCGAGACCAGAGGCCAAGGGCACCCCCAGCACTCTGTGAAGAACTGGAACTGGGGAGAACCTGGATTCCCACTTCCTAAGTCAGGAAACTGAGGCAGGTCCAAGGAGAGGAAGACGATTGCCTGCCAGGCTCCAATAGGAGGCTCGGGTCAGCTCTAAAGGCAATGAGCTCCTTTTTGTGTCTCAGAAGGAACACAAGGCTCTCCAGAGACAGGCTTATGTCCCAAGAAAGAAGCATAAAATACTCATTGTGGGGCCACAAGACCCACATTCCAGCAGCCAGGACCAAAGGGCTGAGCTATGGCAGGCCCCGTGTGTGCCATGCATCATGATTCTTAGAATACTTCCAGCCAGGGATCCGTTTTGAGCCTCACTAGAACTCACATCAGTATCTCCATTTTGCAGCAGTGAAAGGCAGGCTACCACAGGTGGCTCACCCGGCCCAAGGTGACACAGTCGGCAGGTGGCAGAGTCAGGAGGTGAACCCAGAAGGATTGGCCCTAATGCCCCATCATCTTGTGATCTTTCTTTTTTTTTTCTTTTTTTGAGACAGAGTCTTGCAATGTCACCCAGGCTGGAGTGCAGTGGCATGATCTTGGCTCACTACAACCTCCGCCTCCCAGGTTCAAGCGATTCTCCTGCCTCAGACTCCCAAGCAGCTGGGATTACAGGTGCCCACCACCATGCCCAGCTAATTTTTTTTGTATTTTTAGTAGAGACAGGGTTTCACTATGTTGGTCAGGCTGGTCTCGAACTCCTAACCTCGTGATCCCCATGTTGTGATCTTTCTAGAAACACAACATTGTTCCATGGTCTCGACCTGCTTCTTTGGTGGGGAAAAAACAGGAGCTCTTGGCCAGAATAACAAAACAGAGAACAAAGCCTGTGCTCCCCACTCACCTGTGTGGGTGCGGACGTGCCTCTTCAGATCGAAGGTGTCGTTGAAGCCCTTGCCGCAGAAGGTGCACAGGTGTCTTTTCACCTGGTTGTGGCACTTGAGGTGACGGTTCAGCATGCGCTGCAGACGGAAGCCCTTGCCACACAGGTCGCAGCTGTGAACCACTGAGTCGCTGCACGTGCCTGTGGTGAACTGGGGGGCAGAGAGAGGCCATGAGGGTCCCCCGGCAGGCAGGCAGGCACATCCAGTAGGCTCACTCCAGAGACCCACCTCTTGTGTCTTGAGGCTTGCCCTGTCTGCGGCTTCTGCCCCTAAAATTTTCAAGCAGATTTTGGCTTTGGGAAAGGTGAAATAACAACTGGCGGTTCCTCCCGCTTTTTTTTCGAGATGGAGTCTCACTTCGTTGCCCAGGCTGGAGTACAGTGGCTCGATCTCAGCTCACTGTAACCTCCACCTCTTGGGTTCAAGCAATTCTCTTGCCTCAGCTCTCCAAGTAGCTGGGACTACAGGGGCACATACCACCATACCTGGCTAATTTTTGTATTTTTAGTAGAGACGGGGTTTCACCATGTTGGCCAGGCTGGTCTGAAACTCCTGACCTCAGGTGATCCATCTGCCTCAGCATCCCAAAGTGCTGGGATTACAGGCATGAGCCACCGTGCCCCGGCCAGTTCCTGCCACTTTTAATTCTCCCCTTCTTCCTTAGAACAAACCTCTGACTTCTAGCTGGGCATACTGTCTTACAGCATTCTATAGGCATATGATGGGGTATGGATATTAGGCCCCTCCAAATGTCGTGTTGAAATGTGATCCCCAGTGTTGGAGGTGGGGCCTGGTGGGACGTTACAGGGGCAGATCCCTCATGAATGACCTGGTGCCGCCCCGGTAGTAAAGAGTGAGTTCTTACACTCATCAGTTCATGGGAGAGCTGGCTGTTTAAAAGAGCCTGGAGGCCAGGCGTGGTGTCTCCTGCCTGTAACCCCAGCACTTTGGGAGGCTGAGGTGGGCAGATCACCCGAGGTTGGGAATTTGAGATCAGCCTGACCAACGTGGAGAAACCCTGTCCCTACTAAAAATACAAAATTAGCCGGGCGTGGTGGCACACGCCTGTAATCCCAGCTACTCGGGAAGCTGAGGCAGGAGAATCACTTGAACCTAGGAGGCAGAGGTTGCGGTGAGCCAAGATCGTGCCATTGCACTCCAGCCTGGGCAGCAAGAGCGAAACTCCATGTCAAAAAAGAAAGAAGAGAGCCTGGCACTTCTTCCCCTCTCTCTTGCTTCCTCCACCATGTGACACACCTATTCCCCTTCCGCCTTCTATGAGTGGAAGCTTCCTGAGGGCCTCACCAGAAGAAGCACCAGCCCTATGCTTCTTGTACAGCCTGCAGAACCATGAGCCATAAACCTCTTCTCTATAAATTAGCCAGTCCCAGGTATTCTTTATGGCAACGCAAAATGGACTAAGACAGCATGGCCATGGACTACCCGGCCAATGAAATAGAAATCTCCTTGAAGGGTAGCAAATGGTGCCCTCTTCCTCCTTCACTCCTTCCTGCTGACTACAGCACCAATAGCCACCTTGGACCATGAGGTGGAAGTGCGTGCTGAGGATGGAGGAGAAGAAAGGAGTCTGGGTCCTGATGATGTTATGGAGCCTGGTATGTTATATTACAGACAGTACCCAAAGAGAGCCACACTCAATTCTGTCCTCCTTGTGCCTGCATCCTGCTCCATTTACCAAGAGATGGAGACTGTTTTCCCTCCCCTTGAATCTGGGTAGGGCTTATGACCAGTTGGATCAATAGAATGCAATGAAGATGTGTCAGTTCCAGGTTTTAAGAGACCCTGCAGCTTCCACTTCTTCCCTCTTGTAAGCCAGCTGCCACATAAGAAGTCTGAGGCTACCATGCTGTGAGGAAGCCCATGCTAGCCATGTGGACAGCCAAAGGCCACATGGGGGAGCACGGAGGAGCCAGATATGAATAAAGCCTCACTGGACTCTCCAGCCCAACTCAGGGCTGCCACCAGCTGAATGAGTGGCCTCCGCTAATGCTACTCAGAGTAGAACTGCCTAGCAGAGCCATGCCTACATTTTTTGTCTTGACCCACAAAATCATAAACGCATAAAATTATCATTTTGTAAAGTGACTTGGTCAGGACCCCACAACTTTGTTACCAGCAAAACCACAACCAGACCTGGGTCTGGACTCCCTGCTGAGTGCTTTCCACCACCTTCGCTACTGCTGAGGAAGAACATAGAATCTACATCTGTGTGATAAAAATGATGTGTTCAATTTTAGTATCTGATTTGGTAACTTTTGAACATGTGACGTGAATGTTACCAAATCAGACCCTTTAGAAGATGGATCCCATTGCTCTGCCAAAATTCATCACTAGCAAGAAGACTGATCCTTTCCTGGCTCCACACTCCCAGCTTCAAACACTCTCCTCTTTCATCCACCCTGGGTATTGCCCTCCCAAGACTCAAGGGAGCTCAGTTGCTCCCTTGCCAACGCAGCCTTCTCCAAATACTGCAGCCCATGACTAAACTGCTCACTGTCCCACATAAACCAGTGCCTCTCAGACTCCAGCATACCTATGCTTCCCCTGGGGTCTTGTTAAAATGCAAGTCCTGATTCAGGAGGTCTGGTAGGGTCTGATGTGCTACATTTCTAACCAGAGCCCAGGAGATGCCACTGCAGCTGGCGCACATGCCACACTAGCCCTGAGAAGTCATGCTATATTCCATCTCATTCCCAAGATTCACTATGCACACAGTTCATCTGGTTTTCTCAACTCAACACCTTGAGGATGGTCGACAAGCATTCAGTCCCATTCCTGCCTCCCTACCCCCTGCTCCAAGCCTAGTCTAGGGCCAGTGCACAATCAGTATGTGCTGACTGGCAGCTGGGAGCAGGTGGCAGGATGCAGAGTCTCAAGGGAGGCACAAGACCCCAGAACAGGGTATTCCAGTCAGCCTTCTCCACCAGTTCATTTTCCTTTGCTTGGAGCTTAATTTGCCTCAGCTAACACTGAGAAGTCCCTGATCCGTGACAAGCCCTGTGCTTAGAGCTGCAGGCAATACAGTTAGAGATGGTTTAATCCTCAGTCCGTAGGAAGCTGCCGAGTCTAGTGGGGGTGCAGGCAAGTCAACAGCCATTGACATCTGAGAGGCCCAGGGGTCCGAGGGGGCACCTACTCTGGACCTGCAGCACCAGGGAAGATGTTTCCAGAGGAAGTGAGTTCCTTAGCCAGGCAAAGATGAGGAGGAAAAGGGGTGCACGGCAAAGAACATTCCAGAAGAGGATGGTGGGAAAGAGGGAACTGTGTGTGGTTCAGCATGGCTAGCCTGAGCCTGGGAGAGCAGTTAATGAAGACAGCAGTGGTAGCTGAGAAGAGCAAGATCCCCTTAGGAGTCCACCTTGAGGGCCCTACTGGAGCTGGAATGTAGTCAAAGGGCAAGAGGGAGCCATTGGAAGACAAAGGGGGACCATCACAGGGGCTGAGTTCGATGACCCAATTGAGTCCTGGATCCTCATCAACTGCCTCACTCCCCAGAACTGCAGCTGCCCACCTCTGCCCAAGGCTTTCCTATCACCCAGGCAGATCACGTTCTCCTCCTTGTCTGACAGACCTCATCCTGCTCACAGCCACCCTTGGAGGGATTTGAAAAGACTAAATATGCTCCACTAAGTACTTTGAGCTTCTAAAGACCAAGTGTGCACAAAGACATTTGAGTGGTAGTGAGGGGCTAATGAAATAGAACAAAGACAATTACCCTGGTAATTCCAATTAAAATTAGTAAAAACCTGCAACTGTCTTTTGAAAGTCTTGTAGAATGTCCCTAAGGACTCACCAACCACAGTTCAAACATGAACTCTTGTTTAATCTTTTTGATAAATTTCTGTTTTTAAAATGCTCGAATGCAATACAGATGTCTTCTATTGCAGTCTAGAGTGAAAATCTCAAATCACAGGCATTATTTTGTTTGAAAAGAATAAGATCTTAAAGGGCACAGGGAAGGGAGATCAGTGACAGTTTAAGGGAGTACGGGGCCAGTAGATCATCTGACAAAGACATAGAAAGCATTTTATTTAGTTTTGTTTGTTTTTAACCTTTTTTAGAGATGAAATCTCACTATGTTTCCCAGGCTGGTCTTCAACTCCTATCCTCAAGGGATCCTCCTGCCTCAGCCTTCCAAAGTACTGGGATTACAGGCATGAGCCACCATGACTCTCCAGGAAGCTTTATAAAACCGGGAGAAAATGGGAATGGAGAGAAGGGGTTGGAGACTCAGGGCACACCTAATTCTCAAGGGGACCTTTCCTCTGGTTATCTTGGAGCAAAAATGAAAATTCTCCACATAACCCTCAGTAAAGGCAATTTTTTCATTTCTCCCCATTTCACAGCATGGAAAGCCGAATCACCAAGAAGTGGCTCATGTAGGGAATTCACCCTGTGGCACACCCTCCAATCCATTAAGTGCTGCTTACCACCCTTATGACCAATCCAGACATCAGATATTAACAAATTACACTCAAAGTCTTCAGGAGCCTTGTTGAAAAAGATGTAATGTTATTTAATGGAAAAAAATCATGGCTGACAAAGCCAGCTTCTCACAGACTATTTCACTTCTCAGAAAGGAAGGGATCTTTGTAAATTCCTAAACATGAAATTTATCCCCAAAAGTATATTTAATATGGCTTGTGCCTTGATATTTGGTTTGTAATAGCAAAGGACTGGAAACTAAATATATGTCTATCAATAGGAACTTGTTAAAAAATGATGGCAGACGGCCGGGCACAGTGGCTCAAGCTTGTAATCCCAGCACTTTGGGAGGCTGAGACAGGTGGATCACCTGAGGTCTAAAGTTTGAGACCAGCCTGGCCAACATAGAGAAATCCCATCTCTACTAAAAGTACAAAATTAGCCAGGCACAGTAGTGCATGCCTGTAATCCCAGCTATTCAGGAGTCTGAGGCAGGAGAATCACTTGAACCTAGGAGGCAGAGGTTGCAGTGAGCCGAGATTGTGCCACTGCACTCCAGCCTGGGCAATAAGAGCAAAAATCCGGCCCCTCAAAAAAAAAAAAAAAGCTGGGCGCAGTGGCTCAAGCCTGTAATCCCAGCACTTTGGGAGGCCAAGACGGGTGGATCACGAGGTCAGGAGATTGAGACCAACCTGGCTAACACGGTGAAACCCCGTCTCTACTAAAAATACAAAAAACTAGCCAGGCGAGGTGGTGGGCGCCTGTAG
>NC_045453.1:44061079-44063409 GCF_002776525.5 Piliocolobus tephrosceles | reverse complement strand
AAAAAAAAAAAAAAAAAAAAAAAAAAATGATGGCAGAACCTTACAATTAATGCACTGGACAAAGGTAAGAGGCTAGAAGCAGTTCAGGTGTCACCTGCCAGCCATGTGAGTGAGCCCTTGTGGATGTCCATTCCAGTCAAACCCCCAGAAGACTCCAGTCTCAGCCGCCATCTGACTGCAACCACAAGGCAAGAACCACCCTGCTGAGCCCAGTCATCCCACAGAGATGGATGATACAATACTACATTATTTCAGCTATTAAATTTGGAGTTACTTGTGGAGCAGAAATAGGTTAATTGGAACAGTAATAAACATATCATTCTCTCCAGACGCCAGACCTGCCACATTTCTAAGTGTCTTTCCCAGGACTGCATGGTACAGAAGACATATCTGACTCCTGGACTCACGTCTCATGGGCCAGAGGACCAGTTGACCCTGCCTGGAGCAGGATCACGGCTCTGCTCACTGGAGCACCTTTATTATGTTTACATAGGTTTACACCTAACACTACCTCCTAAAAGTTAAAAAAGAGTTAGTCAGTCTTACCTTGTTCCTCTACAAGTAGTAAACTAAACTTAATTACATCTTAGTCATATTAGTTACAAAACAATAGTGGAATAGAGAGACAATAAATCTGAAGGATTGAAAAAAACCCTAGATCTGGCTAGGGGTGTGATATGGAATGTCATTTAACATTACTATGTCACAATTTCCCCACATGTAAAATAATAAAATGATATTAGATGATCTCTTCGGCAGTATAAGAAGATAAAAGCAGGGTCTGTTTTCCAGTTTCCTAAATTCCTTCAATTCCTGCTCCACCACTTAGTTTGTGGCAAGTTACCTAACTTAGTTGTAGGCAAGTTACCTAACTTCTCTAAGCCTTAATTTCATCACGTGTAAAATGTGAATAATAATATTTGTGTGGCCAGGCGAGGTGGTGTACACCTGTAACCCCAGCACTTTGGGAGGTCGAGGTGAGTGGATCACCTGAGGTCAGGAGTTCAAGACCAGTCTGACCAATATGATGAAACCCCATCTCTACCAAAAATACAAAAATTAGCCGGGCGTGGTGGCATGCGCCTGTAATCCCAGCTACTCGGGAGGCTGAGACAAGAGAATCGTTTGAACCTGGGAGGTGGAGGTTGCAGTGAGCTGAGACCATGTTGTTGCACTCCAGCCTGGGCAATAAGACCAAAACTCTGTCTCAAAATAAATAAATATAACAATAATAATAATAATAATAATTGCTTCTTAGAAATAAATGAAGAAATTAGCAGAGCGCAGTGGCTCATGCCTATAATCCCAGTACTTTGGGAGGCCAAGGCAGGTGGATCATCTGAAGTCAGGAGTCCAAGACCAGCCTGACCAACATGGCAAAACCCGTCTCTACTAAAAATACAAAAATTAGCTAGGCATGGTGGTAGGCGCCTGTAATCCCAACTACTTGGGAGGCTGAGGCAGGAGAATCGCTTGAACCGGGAGGCGCAGGTTGCAGTGAGCAGAGGCTGTGTCACTGTACTCCAGCCCAGGGGACAGAGTGAGACTCCATCTCAAAAAAAAAAAAAAAAAAGAAATGGAGAAATTAAATCTTAAAAGCTACTTAAAAAGGACCTGGTACTTTGTAAGTCCCATTATAGTTAGACCAACTCCAAAATCCTGTGGTCCTAAACAAAAGGTAATTGGTCAAAATTTCTTGTTTCTTGGCCAGGCACGGTGGCTCGTGCCTGTAATCCCAGCACTTTGGGAGGCTGAGGCAGGCGGATCACTTAAGTTCAGGAGTTCGAGACCAGCCTGGCCAACATGGTGAAACTCCGTCTCTACTAAAAATACAAAAATTAACTGGGTGTGGTGGTGCATGCCTATAGTCCCAACTACTCAGGAGGTTGAGGCACAAGAATCACTTGAACCCAGGAGGCGGAGGTTGCAGTGAGCCAAGATCATGCCACTGCATTCCAGCCTCAGCCATAGAGCAAGACTCGTCTCAAAAAAATAAAACAGGCCGGGCGCGGTGGCTCAAGCCTGTAATCCCAGCACTTTGGGAGGCCGAGACAGGCGGATCACAAGGTCAGGAGATCGAGACCATCCTGGCTAACACGGTGAAACCCCGTCTCTACTAAAAAATACAAAAAACTAGCTGGGCGAGGTGGCGGGCGCCTGTAGTCCCAGCTACTCCGGAGGCTGAGGCAGCAGAATGGCGTAAACCCGGGAGGCAGAGCTTGCAGTGAGCTGAGATCCGGCCACTGCACTCCAGCCTGGGTGACAGAGTGAGACTCCGTCTCAAAAAAATAAATAAATAAATAAATAAATAAATAAATAAAACAAAAAAA
>NC_045453.1:44036592-44060679 GCF_002776525.5 Piliocolobus tephrosceles | reverse complement strand
TCACCTGTCAAACTTCTAAAGGTGAAAACAACGACAAAAAAAGAACAACCTTTATTTTCTGTTGATGTTTCTAGCAGACAAGTTCATTTAGTTAATGGTCCTGTTTCCTATGGGAGGACATTCTGAGTCCAAGGCTACCTTCTGGTGGCCATTTGGACGAGATTTCCACCGACACGTTGCGATGCTTGAATGCTAAAAGTGTGCTAAGCATATTTCCCCAATTCGTTTGGCATTCAGATTCCCCTCCTGGTCCTGTGTACCATTTCCTTAGACTTCACAACTCCCCTACACGGTAGAATGGAGAGCCTTCTCAAATGCAGAGAAGATGAAGGGAATATATATCTTTATAAACCCAAAGAAGAAACCGAGGCCCAAAGAGAAATGACTTGCCCATGGCCGCATGACTTGTAGTGGCCCACCCTGAGAATTTTGAATGTGGTTGTCATCTGCAAAACTTGTGCCTACAGTTCCCTCCCCACAGGTCTGTGGGGCAGGAGGAGGGGGCATGAACCCCATTGTTTGTCTCATGTCATCATGAGTCCTTAATGTCAGACCATCAACACTAAGGGCTAAAGCATCAAAGCCACATGTTGACTACGGCTGACATACTGGACAATGCGGTTGTCCCATAATGCAATGGAACAATGCTGAAAAGCTAAGGATCCTTGGGTTGAGTTTTGCCACTAACAACTTTGAGGAACTCAACAAAAACTTGCTGGGCTTAATTTTTCTCACCCTGAAAGTAAGGAGATTTGGGGCCATACATGCTTTAAACGTTCCTGTAGTCAATCCTGTAGAAGGACTCAGTAGCTATCCCAACTCCTTTTGGTGGGCCTTCCTGTACTGCAGAAGCTAGAGAAGTGAAAACTACACTTCCCTGACTCCCTTGCCGTGAGGATTTGGGAAGTAACTTGGGTTCTACCAATTACATGCACTATCAGGAGATCTGAATTCAGTCCCGAGTTAACTGGGCAGAGGCAGGCAAGAGGCAATTGTTTTACACTCTGCAATGGCAGCCGTCGAGGTGGCAGCTTCCTGATTGGGCAGCAGCCGCAGCTCCTAGGTGGCCCAGTTCTGCTCTGTGGCTCCGAGTCATTCCTAGGAGCTCAGCTTGGTCTTTCTTTAGTCCATTTAATACCTTTCTCTGCTTAAACTAGCTATAGTGGATTCTGATGTTCATAACTAAGCCTATGTAGTCCTTTCCAACAATAAAAACCTACTTCACCTATATTCAAGTTTAAAACCAGGTAATGAATACATATTGTTCTCATATTCCTTCTTTTCCCCCTTTTAATTAATTTAACCTTCATCAAAAATCCATTCCAAGCATTTTTCCAGTATCCCTTTTCTTCCTGCTTTCTACGTTTTCCTTCAAATGCTATCACTCATGTCTAGGAACTGACGACTTCTTCCCCCGCCTGTATTCTTGTTTTATGTTGACTTATGTCCTTCTGTGACCCAGGCACTACTGCACTGGTTGCTGGGGAATACGAGCCCAGTTGGAAGTGTTCCCTGGCTCTAATGGGTCTAGAGTGGAAAAGAGAAGTCCGTTGGCCAAATGTGCAGCCAAGAAAATGGGCAGCAGGTTACAATGGGGACAGCGGGAGGAGTATTCAAGTCTGTCTTGGGAGACAAAAAATAAGAGGAAAGGAGTCAGAGGTGGAGCTTATATTCCCTTCCAAATATTAAATGAAATGGTTTTTAAAAACAGCTTAAATCCATAATAACAAAATGAATGAAATAACAGATTGAGAGCCAGGCTCAGTGGCGTGTGCCTGCAGTCCTAGCACTTTGGGAGGCTGAGACAGGAGGATTGCTTCAGCCCAGGAGTTTGAGACCAGCCTGGGCAACATAGTAAGGCCCTGTCTCAAAAGGAAAAATAAAGAGAAAGAAAAGAAAGAACTAATTAGCTATCAATGGAGAATTCTGGTTAACAACTGATTATCTTCATTTATAAAGGTAAATAAAATGAATCCAGCATTATTCTGCCTTTCATAAATGAACTGTGCCACTGAGAAACCAAGCAGTAGATGAGGCAAAGTGCGTCTCTATAGAAATACATCAGTTAATAAACAGGACAGAATTAGATTATTGCTGTTTTAGAACACCTAATAAGCCAAAATATTTAGGTCCTGAGCATCAACAGCTGCTAACATCAGAAAAAGAGAGATAACCAAATATTCAGTGCCTCTGATGAAGATAGATGCCTCCCACTGTGACATATTCTGGCTGAAATAGAATAGAGCTGACCAAGTAGGGAGAGTTGCATTGTCCAATAGAACTTTCTGTGGTGACAGAAAAATTATATTCTCTATTGTCCAGTACATTGGCCACTAGTCACACGTGGCTACTGAGCACTTAAAATGTTACTAATGGGACTGAGGAACTTAATTGTTATTTTGAGATGGGGTCTGGCTCTATTGTCCAGGCTGGAGTGCAATGGTGCAATCTTGGCTCACTGCAACCTATGCCTTCCGGGTTCAAGCAATTCTCCTGCCTCAGCATCCCAAGTAGCTGGAATTACAGGGACATGCCACCAAGCCCCATTAATTTTTTTTTGTAGTTATTTAATAGAGTCAGGGTTTCACCATGTTGGCCAGGCTGGTCTCGAACTCCTGACCTCAGGTGATCCACCCACAGCCTCCCAAAGTGCTGGGATTACAGGCATGAACCACGGCACCTGGTCTAATTGTTCATTCTTAATTGACTACGGCTGTGATAGTCACATGTGATACTGGATGCTGCAGCTGCAAATCCAACTACTCGTTTAGAGAAAACCTAGGGGACTGAGGAATGTTAGGCACATGGTGATGTGCTCAGCAAAATCCAGACTGTTGGGAACTCTACAAAACAAATCACCCATTTCTTCAACAATTAACTTGATGGAGGGAAAATGTATGAAATTAAAAGAGGCTCAAAAGACATGCCAATCAATTACAACGAGTAGACATTATGTGGACCTGATTAAGCAAACTGGAGGGGAAAAGTAAGAATTTATGAGACAATTAGTAATGTGAACACAATTGGTAATGTGGGTGTGATCATGAATTTTGGTTTTTATCCACTAAACGCACATTCTGAACTATTTGTGGTTGAAATGGTATGATGTCCTAGATTTGCTTCAAAATCATGTGTGGGGCAAGGGGTGGGGGTGTGCCTGGGCAGGAATGGCCATGGGTTACTGGTTGTTGGGGCTGGGTGGCAGATACGTACGACTGCGCCTTTGAGATTCTAAATAATACAAAGTGATGGGGGTATGGGGACGACTCCATAAACACACATCTGCACCACTACAAGACTCGTTAGAGAGCCGAGTAAAAGGCCAAGAATACTTTTGAAAGAATCTAAACTTAATTTATTTTGAAGAACCCATGGAAGAAGGCAAAAAGAAAGAACAGAATAGGACAGGGTGAGAGGACAAATTCCCTTGGTACTCCATACTGGGACCTGGGTCCTACCAGCCAGAGAATCAGGAATGAATACTATCAGTCAACCGGGTTAACTTCAGAGTTACTTAGTTTCTAATAAGCCTCCACAGGACAATGGTGATTAGTATTTCCTGGGTTTCTCCACCCTGCAGCTGGAGACCAGCAGATGGATCCAGCACAAAAGGGACCTGCCATGCACACTCTGTGGAATGTAAGTCATCTTCTCACCCCTATTTGTTTGGCAAATTACAGAATTCTCAGCAGTAAAGAGACAATTTCGCAATCTGCCCCGAGGCACACCGTCAAAAGGCAGATGGGCTGGGAAAGGCCAGCCACATTTCTTAACCTGCGCCTCGGACTTTTTCTAGATCCACCCATCAACACGATCAAGTTAGTGAAGCCTGTGTCCTTACTGCAGCCAACAAAATGTTGGGCATTAAAACTTGCTGTATGTCACTGTCAGCTAACTTCCTCTTGGGCAGTTTACACATACACAGAAAGCTAAACACTTTACACGCACCATCTCATTTAATCTATGCAACTCTTGGAGGAGGCTGATTCTTTGAGTCCTCCACTTTACAGATCAAGGAACTGAGGCTCAGAGGAGATAATGTATCCACGATCACAGCCGTTAAGAGGGGCCCGACTGGCCGGCTGGGTGTGGTGGTTCACACCTGTAATTCAGCACTTTGGGAGGCCAAGGTGGGCGGATCACCTGAGGTCAGGAGTTCAAGACCAGCCCGGAAAAATTGGCGAAACTCCGTCTCTATTAAAAACACAAAAATTAGCCAGGCTTTGGGGTAGGTGCCTATAATCCCAGCTACTTGGGAGGCTGAGGCAGGAGAATTGTTTGAACCCGGGAGGCGGAGTTTGCAGTGAGCTGAGATTGTGCCACTGCGCTCCAGCTCTGGGCGACACAGCGAGACTCTCTCAAAAAAAAAAAAAAAAAAAAAAAGAGGAACGCGATTGAAGTTTTCCTTCTGACATCATCCAGAGCTTCGCCTCTGCCCAGCAGGAGCACCCACACTTCTTGGCTTGGCCCCTTCACCATCTCACCCTGTCCTGCTATGAAGTGACAAAGCCAGCACTTACATGCTTAACGGCTACTGCCAGATGATTCTGGAAGGAACACCAGGTTGGGAGTATTTTTACCTCCTGCTGCCTTGCACACCCCAGGTGTTAGATGGGCCGAGTGTTGCCTCTCTGTGCCAGGCAATGGCTCAAACCTGCCTTTCTTGTGGTCCTGGGAGCCCACTGCCTAAGAAACAAATTCTTGCCGGGCGCGGTGGCTCAAGCCTGTAATCCCAGCACTTTGGGAGGCCGAGACGGGCGGATCACGAGGTCAGGAGATCGAGACCATCCTGGCTAACACGGTGAAACCCCGTCTCTACTAAAAATACAAAAAACTAGCCGGGCGAGGTGGCGGGCGCCTGTAGTCCCAGCTACTCCGGAGGCTGAGGCAGGAGAATGGCGTAAACCCGGGAGGCGGAGCTTGCAGTGAGCTGAGATCTGGCCACTGCACTCCAGCTCGGGCGACAGAGCAAGACTCCGTCTCAAAAAAAAAAGAAACGGCCTCAAATGATCCGCCCGACAAAAAGAAACAAATTCTTGGCTGGACACGGTGGCTCACACCTGTAATCCCTGCACTTTGGGAGGCCGAGGCGGGCGGATCACATGAGGTCGGGAGTTCAAGACCAGCCTGACCAACACGGAGAAACCCCATCTCTACTAAAATTACAAAATTAGCAGGCGGTGGTGGCACATGCCTGTAATCCCAGCTACTTGGAAGGCTGAGGCAGGAGAATCACTTGAACCCGGGAGGCAGAGGTTGCAGTGAGCTGAGATTGAGCCATTGCATTCCAGCCTGGACAACAAGAGCGAAACTCTGTCTCAAAAAAAGAAAAAGAAAGAAAAGAAACTAATTCTTAGAGAAACTCTGTGAGTTCAGCATGCCTTGGAAAGAACTTTATAATTATACAGGCAATTCGTTCAGTCATTTGAAAACTGCCAATGCCACGGCTGATAATAATTCTGGAGGCTTGGTGCATATTAACACCAAAATGTCTCCTTTTTGAGGGTAGAGGCAGAAAGAAGGAAGCTAAACATCCCCAGTAAATAAAAACTCCCCTGGAAACTATGGAAAGAAGACTTTTAACGGTTCCGGAGTGAATTGTGCCTCTCCGCCCCCCTTCCCCCAGAGCACAGGCAACTAATCTAGGAAATCAGATTGGTTTACGTCTTCCTTTAATCCAGGATTCCAACGGCCCTGTGTGCCTGAGGCAGAAAAGATTGCCTAAAATGTTGGTTAAGAGACTGGATGAGAATCTGTCACTTTCTCTCCAGGGGAATCTGGGCAATTGGGGGACAGAGGGGCAAACTAGCTGCAGAGGTTCCCAAAACAACGTTGCAATTGTCCTTTCAGCCTGGTGATAAATATGCAAGTGGGACACTTTGTAGAATTTCCCGAAGGGCAGAGCTACCAGCCTCAGGCAAATTGTTCCCTCCCATTTAACCCCACCTGGCCCAGAAGAGCCTCAGGCCAGTTGACTTTGAACCTCACCCTCACACTTACCGCTAGGCTACCGGCCCGCACAGTATTGGCACTTCTTTTTTAAAGAGATCTTTCCTTTGGATCCCAGCTGAAGCCTCAAACCTCCATTCATAACCAAATGCGCTTCAGCCCACCCCGGAGTCAAACCCTGGGAATATGGAACGTGCACAGGGGAGGTGTGGCCTCTCCCAGGAAAATGAGGACTGCTTTCTCAATCCACAGCAAAGCCCAGGCTCTCCCTCCCCACCCTCTCTCTACTCCCGGTCTGGGTGGCGGGAGGGCACCGGAGAACCCTGGAATTACCACCTACACCGGTGGTCTGGGGGTGCACAGCGTCTCACTGCGGCCCACCAGGCTAGAAAGTGGGGTCAAGTGATCATAAACCACCACCCACTAGCTCCAAATGGCCGAGTCAGTGGAATGGGATTCCTAAATCTTGGTGGGTAGCGGATACCTTTGAGCAGACCATCTTGGAAGTTCTGCCCGAAAGCGCAGGTGGGCTTCCAGAATGTTCGAGGGGGCCCTGAAAAGCGACCATAGATGGGAGCAAACACTCCAATCCACTGGGGTAAGGACGCTCGAGAAATCGGTAGTTGAACCCTTTTACCCATCAATTTAATTCAAGATCGGAAAGATGACAGATCTAAAGTGCCGTGCACGAGCCTCCTGTCTGACAGACACTGGGAACCGCTCGTGTTGGGAGAGGCCCACTATGTGTCAAGCTGCCGCCCATATCCAGAACATACGCATGGGGGGTGAACTCTCAGAACCGCGGTGCCAGGAACTGCGTTTCAGAGGGTGGAATTTCTGAGAGCGCCAGGGCTTCCTTTCCGACCTCGGGAACTCCGACGGCCTTCGTTATTCTAT
Source organism: Piliocolobus tephrosceles (assembly GCF_002776525.5). Lineage (NCBI taxonomy): Eukaryota > Metazoa > Chordata > Mammalia > Primates > Cercopithecidae > Piliocolobus > Piliocolobus tephrosceles. The sequence continues at coordinate 44,053,833 of NC_045453.1, read as the reverse complement.
AGGCCTGGCGCACAGAACGGGCTGCTGGCGGAAGGCAGCGATGCCAGTGCCTTTTCGGCAGTTCCAGAGGCAGCACTCGGCATCAGGCAGGGCCCCCGGACGGACGGAGCCCACTCCGGGAACCGGCCGCCCCTGCGTAGCAGCTACCCTGCGGGCGGGAGTACGCGCCGAGGCGCCCTGGCCGCCTCCCAGGGGCAGGTGCAGGAGCTGCGCGGCAGGCGCGCTCGGGGCGCGGGTGCCGGGTTGCGCGGGCGGGCGCGGCAGGGAGGGGCACCGGCCCCGGGAGCCCGACGCCAGGGCGTGGTGCAGGTGGCGGCGGGGGCAGAGTCGACACAGTACCTTGATTTTCGATCTGGCGACCGGGCGCTGCTTGGCCGCCAGGTGTCCATCGGGGCCCTCGGCGTCGCCGGGCTCGGGGGTTTCGCGCTCGGGGGCGTGCGGGGACGAGCTGCTCTCGGCTCCTCCAGGCTCCCCCGCGCTGCTGCTGCCGCTGCCGCTGCTGCTGCCGCCGTCGCTGCGGCAGTCCTCGGGAGGGTCGTGGAGCAGGCGGCCCAGGCCCACTGCGGAGGGAGGGGCCGCGCCCCGACATACACACTCGGCGTCAGCCGGTACGCCCGCGGCAGTTTGACCTGCGGGCGGTGCTGCCGCCGCCCCGCCCCGGACCTGGGCACCTCGCCAAGTGGGCAACGTCGCGGGGGTGGGCGAGTAAGCCCCGGATCGACCCCCACGGCTAGCTTGGAGTGTTGGGGGCCTCTTCCCGGTCCCAGCCCTGGCGCCCACGAGGAACCGGGTGGCCACGCGCGGCGGAGGACCCTGCGCGCCAAGTTTCCTCTCTGGGCGGGGGAGGCGGGTCTGACCTCTCCCCAGCTAGCCCCAGAAGGATTGGCGGGCCTTTGTGCACCCCCATGAGGACGTGAGATTGGGGGTAGCCCCTGCTGGCTTTCAATCCCTTTCCTGGGCCACCTCGGCCCGCGCTGCAGCCAACGGTCCGCCGCCGGGCAATTAGAGGCTCCCACAAGGGGGAAGGGGGCGCCCAGAGTCCCGGGCATCCCAGTCCCTCATTGCCCGCCCTCCCTCGCCCAGAAGACCCCCGCGTGCCCCCCGGAAGAGGGGGATGAGGTGGGGAGCCCGCCCCTGCCGATGAGCGGAGAAGACCCGCCACCCCTTCCCCCACCCCGGGAGCCCAGCGCCCAGGCCCGGCCCCCGCGCGCGCTCACCTGGGATGTAGGTGTCTGCCCTTTTCTCATCCGGGAGTTCATCCCAGCTGCGGACCGAGACCCCCAGGCTCCTCCTCTTCACCAGGAAGACTTTGGGCATGGTGGGGTCCCCTCTCCCGACAGCGGCCCCCTCCTCCCGGCTGCTCCCCGCTAGGGGCGACGGCGGCGGCTCCGTCCCCGGCTCCCGGCGGCCAGAGCCCACCTTCCCGCCTCGCCTGCCCTCTTCCTCCACCCCCCGCCGCGGCGTGGCCCAGGCCTCTCCCCCGCACGCCTGGCGACTCCCAGCCTCCCGGCTGGGCGACACCTATGCCTTAAATCGCGAGTGAGACCACGCCGGGGAAAAAGTTTCATAAGGTGGAATAGAAAAGGCACCAGGAAACTTGGGAGTGAGCATGCGCCCTGCAACATAACGGTGTCAACAAGCTCGCTACCTGTCCGACCGGTTCCGGCGGCCGGGGCTGCCTGTTCCAGCCCTTCCTTAGGCATGAATGTTTGCAAAAGAATTTAAAGTCTGCTCTTCCCCCTCCTCTTTTTAAGAAAGGAAGAACATTTTTTAATCAACCTCCGCCCCATTCCCCCATCACCTGCACCTCGAGGCGAGCTCTTCGAAGTAAACCCCAGGTTCGCCTCCCAGGGCACCCCTCCGGTGAGCTGGGGCCTCCCACGAGTTGTCCCCCTCCCCCGCCCGGTGGATTTGTCTTCGACGAGCCAGAAAATGGCTCAGTTCCTCTGGACCTTGTGGAGCCTTCCCGGGGCTTGATGAAATCAGGGCGGTCAGAAGGGCGAGGCAGCGGGAGACTTCCAAGGATTCTGATTATTAATAATGGGGGTGGGGGCTTAGGGGCTTAAGCTATCCATCAACTACAACTCCCCCCCCCCCCAAAAGCAGTAAAAATAAATTTTAAAATTCGGCATCTTTAGAACACGTTATTTTTCTGACTAGTATCATACAATTTAAGAAAAACAAGGCTTGCCCCGCCAAAGCAGCTTCTCCCCACAAGATGTTGCACCCCGAGGCCCCCTCACCCCAAGTAAACACACAATAGAAACAAAAGCCAGGAGCATATTAAGCAAATGCAGCCTCAAAACAAGCCCCCAGTCCTCGTCCACTCCCACCGTTGCCTCCCCTAACCACCCGATCCCCAAATTCTGAGACTGGGAAATACCTTTCCAGGAAGCCAGCATAGTGAACATTGGCTACATCTTCTCGCCGCCCCTACCGGGGAGGTAGGAAAGCTTTGCATTTATTATTATATCTGTTTGTTCCTATCAACCTTTATGCCTGGAGGAAAGAGGGAGAGAAGGAGGGGGAATTGGTAAAATATGCCAAGTTTCTAAAGCAGTTGTGCTCACGTTGGGGGGCGCGCTGCCCTTCCCAAGGCCTTGTTCGGGTGCGCCCAGGACAACGGGCACAGCCTCCTGTATCGCTGCGGTCCCCCTCCTCCAGGAGGTCGTCAGACGTGTGCCAGCTGCCGAGTGCTGCGGGGGCGCGTCTGACCAGGGATGCCCTGGAGCCCACGGCTCACCCAACAGCCAGCCTCACCTGTCTGTAACCTGACCCTCTGCGCTCGCAGCCTACAGCGCCCGGGAATCAACACAGCGGTTTTCCCTGCTCCCTTCCGCCCTGAATGGCCCTTGGGGACACAGCCGCCTGGTAACGGATTTCTCAGCGCTACTGGCGGACTCTCGCGGCGCAGGAAGCCGGGGCGCAGCTCTGCCGGGGCTGCGGGCTGGACCGGCGCGCCGCGCCTCTAGGTCTGCCCTCAAGGAGTCACCTTCTCTGAACTGAACCCTGAACTCCAGCTTTTCTCTAAGGAAAACCAGCTAAGAACGAAAAAGACTTTGATCCCAGTGAGCCGGAGAAGGAGGAGGAGGAAGACATTTCTGTGGCGGTGCAGGAAAACAAGGCTTCTTGTCTACGAGGCTGATGGGGCAGCTTCCGGGAGACTCTGCAGATGTATTTTTATCCGCCAACAAACGGAATTTGCTAGAAAGGAGGAGCTTGGGTGAATGGAAGAGTAAAAATAAAGTACAACTATGAAGCTACAGAATTATTCCCAGTCTTTAAAAACCTTCAAAACTTCACTTGGTTCAGAAGCCCCAATTATACGGAAGAGGCTGTCAACTCCATTATAAAGCTTTTTTTTTCTTTCATAGGTTTTCAAACCAGTGAGTGCCTGGACTACTTTACCTACTTGTATTATTTAAAAAGATTATAGGACGATGAGGTATAAGGCTAGAAACCTCCAAAGGAACACAACCTTTATAGATTTGGGGATGAAGACTTAACAGGATAACAACACTTTTATTCTATGATCACTGGATGCACACCTACTATATTTGCTGGGTGCTTCTTGAGGAGAAAGGAATTTTAATGTGTTTTATTTCTCTTTTTTTTTTTCTTGATCAGACGTGATGGGGTCTATCAAAATTATTAACATATACTGGCCGGGCGCGGTGGCTCAAGCCTGTAATCCCAGCACTTTGGGAGGCCGAGAAGGGTGGATCACGAGGTCAGGAGATCGAGACCATCCTGGCTAACACGGTGAAACCCTGTCTCTACTAAAAAATACAAAAAACTAGCCGGGCGAGGTGGTGGGCACCTGTAGTCCCAGCTACTCGGGAGGCTGAGGCAGGAGAATGGCGTAAACCCGGGAGACGGAGCTTGCAGTGAGCTGAGATCCGGCCACTGCACTCCAGCCTGGGCGACAGCGAAACTCCGTCTCAAAAAAAAAAAAAAAAAAAAAACATATGCAAAGAACCAGCTTTCATCTTGGTTGACTTGCCTCCATTGTAAGGTCGGTTTTCTAAGTATTATGAGAGGTGTTGATGAAGTATCCCAGAAAGTAGGATAAGAAAGAACCCAATTCTTATTTTCTTGCACTGGTATTATATGCTTATACACTGTTGGTGAGAATGCAAATTAATTCAGTCCCTGTGGAAAGCAGTTTGGAGATTTCTTAAAGAACTAAGAATAGAATTACCATTGGACCCACCAATCCAATTACTGGGTATACAACCAAAGGAAAATAAATCGCTTTACCAATAAACACTTGCGTGTTTATTGCAGCATTATTCACAATAGGACAGACATAGTATCAACCCAGTTGCCCATCAATGGTGGACTGAATAAAGGAAATATGGTATATATACACCATGGAATACCATGCTGCCACAAAAAAAGAATGAAATCACATCTTTGCAGCAACATGGATGCAGCTGGAGGCCATTATCCAGTGCAAATTAACTCAGCAACAGAAAATCTAATACTGCGGGTTCTCAATTAGAAGTGGGAGCTAAACATTGGGTACACACAGATACAAAGATGGGAACAATTAACAAGGGGGATTCCAAAAGTGAGGAGGGAGAGAGGGGGAAAAGTTTGAGAAACTACCTATCAGGTACTATGTTCACTGTTTGTTGTTATTTTCATTTTATTTTTGAGACGTAGTTTCCCTCTGTTCCCAGGCTGGAGTGCAATGGTGAGAGCTCAGCTTGCTGCAACCTCTGCCTCCTGAGCTCAAGCAATTCTCGTGCCTCAGCCTCCCAAGTAGCCAGGACTATGAGTATGCACTGCCACACCAGGCTACTTTTTGTATTTTTAGTAGAGACGAGGTTTTGCCACATTGGCCAGGCTGGCCTTGAACTCCTGAGCTCAAGTGATCTGCCTGCCTCGCCTTCCCAAAGTGCTGGGATTATAGACATGAGCCACCACAACCGGCCTGTGTTCACAATTTGGGAGATAGGATCATTAGAAGCCCACACTTTAGCATCATACAATTTACCCATGTAACAAACCTGCACATGTGCCCCCTGAATCTAAAATTAAAAAAGAAAAGAAAAAGTAAATAACACTTTAAAACTTTTTCACATTATTTCCTAAATGCCTTTATTTACATTCATTTGATAATATTATTTGTCCCATTTTTTAAGAAGGAGGGAAAATAGGCTATGAGAAACTAAGTAGCATTCAAGTTCCGCCGGGCGCTGTGGCTCATATCTGTAATCCCTGCACTTTGGGAGGCCAAGGCAGGCGGATCACCTGAGGTCAGGAGTTCGAGACCACCCTGGCCAACATTGTGAAACCCGATCTCTACTAAAAATACAAAAATTTGCCAGATGTGGTGGTGCATGCCTGTAATCCCAGCTACTTGGGAGGCTGAGGCAGAAGAATCACTTGTACCTAGGAAGCAGAGGTTGCAGTGAGGCAAGATTACCCCACAACACCCCAGCCTGGGTGACAGCAAGACTCTGTCTAAAAAAATTCTTACTGTGTTGCCCAGGCTGGAGTGCAATGGCATGCTCTCAGCTCACTGCAGCCTCTGCCTCCCGGACTCAAGCGATTCTCCTGCCTCAGCCTCCCGTGTAGATGGGATTACAGGTGCCTGCCACCATGCCTGGCTAATTTTTGTATTTTTTGTAGAGATGGGGTTTCACCACCTTGGCTAGGCTGGTCTCGAACTCCTGACCTCATGACCCACCCGCCTCAGCCTCCCGAAGTGCTGGATTACAGGTGTGAGCCACTGCTCCCAGCCCAATTATTCTTTATATGCACATCCTCATATCTCCTTTGCAACAAAGTCAGTTTAACCTATTTGTTAAATAACAAACTATCTGCATGAGTTAAAAATATATAAAAGTAGACATTTATATCTGAGCCTCTTATTACATTAAGTACAAAATGTACTTTTGATTGTCTTGTCAAATCGTAGAGTTAAGTTGCTGAGACAGTGCAGATACGTTTGGTAGAGCTGAGTGAATTTGGGGTGTAGCTATTGGCCTTGAAATAGATTCATTTCCATTCCTTCCACCTGGGATCGTGGCCTCTGCCTTATTTGGATGGAGCCCTCATTATGAAACCAATTTATCTGGCTCATATTACACAATGTGTTAAATACCTTGTTACCTCTTTAAATGTAGACATTTTGGTCATAGTCAAAGTTGAATACTCAGAACTTAAAAACACCCACAAGGTGTTAATAAAACCAAGTTCAATTTTAAAAAAAGAAGAAATGAATCCAATTCTTTACAAATCTCAAGACTGAAGTTCGAAGAGACAGGAGACATAATGTGGTCCATACCCCACCCAATATTGGGGGTGAGGGGTCTGTACAGCATCCTTGGTAGGTGTGTATCTAGCCCTGCTTGAGTACTTCCAGAGCTGGGAAGCTCACTGTCTCAAAAAGCAACCTATTCTCTGGTTAGACAACAATGATGCTAAAAAGCTTCTCTTTCTGCTTGTGGAAATCTGCTTTCCTGCCCTTCCATCTCCCCTTTTACTCTGTCACCCGGGGCTGCTGAGACTCCCTCTGCACTTCCTCCTCTTGCACTCCCTCCCCCTGGTAGTTCTTCAAATTCTTGAAAGCAGCCATCTGCACCCTTACTTAAGGCTTCTTTTCTCCAGTAATATATAGTCAGGTTGAAAGGAGGCAGGTACAAACCTGCTCAGTGGCATCCCTGGAGCACAGAGCAATAAGGAGAGGGTAAGATATTGAGAAAATATTCCTAAGGAAACTTTATTTAAACTTTTTTTTTTTTTAAGACAGAGTTTCGCTCTTGTTCCCTAGGCTGGAGTGCAATGGCAGGATCTTGGCTCATTGCAACCTCCGTCTCCCAAGTTCAAGCAATTCTCCTGCCTCAGCCTCCCGAGTAGCTGGAATTATAGGCATGCACCACCATGCTCAGCTAATTTTTTGTATTTTTAGTAGAGATGGGGTTTCTCCATGATGGTCAGGCTGATCTCGAACTCCCAACCTCAGGTGATCCGCAAAAAAGAAGAAATAAGAATATAAGGATTATAAGAGAAAACAGCAAAACTACTATTGTTTGTAGTCAGTATCATTGTCTATGGAAAACCCAAAAGAATCTGTAGATAAGTTATTAGAATTAATAAGAGAGTTTAGCAAGGTCGCAGTGTAGAAAATCTGAATGTGGGCTCGGCACAGTGGCTCATGCCTGTAATTCCATCACTTTGGGAGGCCAAGGTGGGCGGATCAAGAGGTCAAGAGATTAAGACCATCCTGGCCAACATAGTGAAACCCCGTCTCTACTAAAAATACAAAAATTAGCTGGGCATGGTGGTGCATGCCTTAGTCCCAGGTACTCGGGAGGCTGAGGCAGGAGAATCACTTGAACCCAGGAGGTGGAGGTTGCAGTGAGCTGAGATCGCACCACTGCACTGCAGCCTGGCAATAGAGCAACACTGCGTCTCAAAAGAAAGAAAGAAAGAAAGAAAATCTGAGTGTGTAAGGTTTGAGTGTCAATTAAATTTCTACATGACAGCAACAGTCAGAAAAATAAAAAGACTAATCAAAAAATGATTTAAAACACAACAAAAATACAAAGCCCCTTGGAATTGATTTTTTAAAAGTATTGTGCAAGCTCTTTGTGTATAAAATTAGAAAACTTTATTGGTAGCCGGGCGTGGTGGTGTGCACCTGTAGTCCCAGAGACTCAGGAGGCTGAGGTGGGAGGATCACCTGAGTCCAGGACGTGGAGATTGCAGTGAGCCTATATGGCGCCACTGCACTCCAGCCTGGGCCACAGAAAAAGAAGACCCTGTCTAAAAGACAATCAAACAACAACAACAACAAAAATCTTTATTGGAAGACATTAAAGAAGGCACTAATCAATAGAAAGTTTTACCATATTAATGGATTGGAAGATTCAGAATCAAAGAGGCCAAAAATCTCCAAATTCATCTGTCACTGTAATACAATTTTAAAAAATACTTGACAGTCTTTTTGTGGGACATGATAAATTTCTTTCAAAGTTTATGTGAAAGAAGAGTCGAAACACTCCTGAAGGACAAGGTATGTAGACTTGCTCGATCAGATATCAATAGTAATTAAAATGATGTGGCATTCATTCACAGAGGGACCAGTGGTACCTGAGAGAGCTTGGAAACAGCCCCACACATATGTGTGCATTGATTTATGAGAGAGGGTATGCAGTGCATCAGGGAAAGATGTCATATTCAATAAATGGAATTGGAACAAGTGGTTATCCATTTGGGAAAAATAAAAGAAAAATAAAGGAAACTGAATAACACATATCAGTTTCTGGTGGATTAAACATTTAGATGTGTGTGAATACATATACACGTATATGCACATAGACAATGTAGAAGAATATGTTTATGGCCACAGGGCAAGAAAGAATTTCTTAAATAAGACCCAAAAAATAAACCACAAAAGAAAAATGGTTTTCACCTTGAAGAAATGTGAATTTAAAAAAGAAAAGAAAAAGGTTGGGGCCAGGCACAGTGGCTCACGCCTGTAATCCCAGCACTTTGGGAGGCCAAGGCAGGCAGATCATGAGGTCAGGAGATCGAGACCATCCTGGCCAACATGGTGAAACCCCGTCTGTACTAAAACTACAAAAAATTAGCCAGGCGTGGTGGCGTGCACCAGTAGTCCCAGCTATTCAGGAGGCTGAGGCAGGAGAATTGCTTGAACCCAGGAGGCAGAGGCTGCAGTGAGCCGAGATAATGTCACTGCACCCCAGTCTAGGCAACAGAGCCATACTCTGTCTCAAAAAGAAAAGAAAAGAAAAGGTTGATAAATTTAATTGTAGACAAATTAAGAATGTCTTTATCAAAACACACAATAAGGAGAATGATATGCTAAACAATAAACTGAGTAAACTTTTTGAACACATTTCTCTTACAAATGATGAGAATCCACAATATATAAAGAACTCTTATGAAAATCAATTTTAAAAAAAGACAAACTCAATAGAAAAATGGCAAAAGACATGAACGGGCATCTCCAGGAAAACATTAACATATAAACATACATATAAAAGATGCTCAATCTCATTCATAAACAAGAAAATGCAAATTAAAATGACAATGAAATACTGTTTTATGTCAGACTGACAAAATCGAGAAGTCTGAAAATATCAAGTATTGGTGAGGGCACCAAGCAATAGGTTTGACTTTATTTAGTAAAATTGAGCCAGATATTCCAATCCACATTTTTAATCTAGAAAAAGTCATACATTAGTGCACCAAGAGTCACAGGCAAGAATATTCATAGTATCATCATTCATAATGTTCCAAAAAATAAAAACTCAACCTAAAAATAAAAGACACAACCCAATTATCTGTCAATAACTAATTGGATGAATAAATTGTGATAAATTTATGCAATAAAAATACATGACCCCACAGCCACACACATCAATAAAGCCACACAATCAAATATATAGTTGAATGAAAAAAGTAAATTACAAAAAAACTTATAATATTCAAATTATTTTTAAAAACACATAAAAGTGAACAATAGGCTATTTAGGAATGCAAACATATGTGTTAAAACCATTACACAACAGGCCAAGCGTGGTGACTGAGGCGTTTAATCCCAGCACTTTGGGAGGCCAAGGTGGACAGATCGTCTGAGGGATCCTGAGGTCAGGAGTTCAAATCCTGAGGTCAGGAGTTCAAGATCAGCCTGGTCAACATAACAGAACCCTGTTTCTACAAAAATACAAAAATTAGCTGGGCATGGTGGTGCACACCTGTAATCCCAGTTACTCGGGAGGCTCAGGCAAGAGAATTGCTTGAACCCAGAAGGTGTAGGTTGCAGTGAGCCAAGATCCCAACACTGTACTCCAGCCTGTGCAACAGAGCAAGACTCTGTCTCAAAAAGATAAAAAAAAGGAAAAACAACAACAACAAAAAGAAAACTATTAGGCAACAATGGACAATTATGGAAGAATATCAAAAGAATTATGATGAAGAAAAAAGCCAATCTCAAAGTTTACATATTTTATGATTCCATTTATATAACATTCTTGAAATGACAAAATTAAAAAAATGGAGAAAAGATTTAGTGGTTGCTAGGAGTTAAGGATTTGTAAAAGGAAGACACAAAATATTCTTGTGGCATTGGAATTGTGCAGTATCTTGAATGTGGTGGTTGATATACAAGCCTATATTGCATGGTGAAATTGTATAGAACTAAGTACACACACACACACACACACACACAAATGAGTACAGGTAAAATGGGGTAAATCTGAATAAAAGCTGTGGATTGTTTCAATGTCAATATCCTGCTTGTGATATCATACTCTAATTCTATAAGATTTACGGTAGGAGAAGACAGGAAAAGGGCACACAACTGCCTATGAATTTGTATTATCTCAAAATTAATAATTTAAATAATCATTAGTTACAGTAAGAAAATGATTAATAACAAAAGTCAGGATAGTAGTGACTACCAGGGGGAGAGGAAAGGGTATACACAAGGAGTGTCCCAACACAAAGAAAATATAAATGTTTACTTTGGGAGGCCGAGACGGGCGGATCACGAGGTCAGGAGATCGAGATCATCCTGGCTAACCCGGTGAAACCCCGTCTCTACTAAAAATACAAAAAACTAGCCCGGCGAAGTGGCGGGCGCCTGTAGTCCCAGCTACTCAGGAGGCTGAGGCAGGAGAATGGCGTAAACCCGGGAGGCGGAGCTTGCAGTGAGCTGAGATCCGGCCCCTGCACTCCAGCCCTGGCGACAAAGCAAGACTTCGTCTCAAAAAAAAAAAAAAAAGAAAAGAAAGAAAGAAAGAAAAGATAAATGTTTGAGGTGATGAATTTCCCAATTACCCTAATTTGATCATCACACATTGTATACATCTATCAAAATATCACAGGTACCCCCAAAATATGTACAACTATCGTATGTCAATAAAAAAATTCAACAAAATGGCCAGACGCGGTGACTCATGCATGTAATCCCAGCACTTTGGGAGGTAAAGATGGGCGGATTACTTGAGGCCAAGAGTTCACCAACATGGCAAAACCCTGTCTCTACTAAAAAAAAAAAAATTAAAAATAAATTCAACGATCCCTCCCCGCCCCCTGGGCCGCTCCGCACCCTGGAGTGACTCGGCACTGAGAGTCCCGGGAGAAGACGCCGCGGTCGCCACCTCTTCTGTCCAGGCCTCGGCCTTCCTGAGCGTCTTTGCTTCCTCTCCCAGATCGTCTTCTCCTTCAGTTTCGAAGCCAGTGGCGTCGCGGCCACCCTGCCGGGCTCTCTATGAGGATGGTGGGGGTGAAGCCCGTCGGGAGCGACCCAGATTTTCAGCCAGAGCTGAGCGGCGCGGGCTCCAGACTCGCCGTGGTCAAGTTCACCATGAAAGGGTGCGGGCCATGTTTGAGGATTGCCCCAGCATTCAGTTCTTTGAGTAATAAATATCCACAGGCTGTTTTCTTGGAAGTCGATGTACATCAATGTCAGGGAACAGCAGCAACAATATATCAGTAACACCTACATTTTTGTTTTTTCGAAACAAAGTGAGAATTGATCAATATCAAGGAGCAGTTGTGGGATTAAAAGAAAAAATCTAGCAGCACTTAGAAAATGACCCTGGAAGCAGTGAAGACACAGATATTCCAAAAGGCTATATGGATTTAATGCCTTTTATTAACAAAGCTGGTTGTGAATGTCTTAATGAAAGTGATGAGCATGGATTTGACAACGGTTTAGGAAGACACGACCTTCTTGGAATCTGACTGTGATGAACAGCTACTTATTACTGTGGCATTCAGTCAACCTGTTAAGCTTTATTCCATGAAATTTCAAGGACCAGATAATGGTCAGGGCCCTAAATATGTAAAAATTTTTATCAGCCTACCCCGATCTATGGATTTTGAAGAGGCAGAAAGAAGTGAACCAACTCAAGCTCTGGAACTGACAGGATGATATTAAGAAGATGGCATTGTTCCACTTCGTTATGTTAAGTTTCAGAATGTTAACAGCATAACTATATTTGTTCAGTCGAATCAAGGTGAAGAGGAAACAAGAATTTCGTATTTTACTTTTATTGGTACTCCAGTCCAGACAACAAATATGAATGACTTCAAACGAGTAGTTGGCAAAAAAGGAGAACCACTAACGTGCAAAAGACACTGGACAACCATATTGCAATCAGATCTACAACTCCTGGATAATTGCTTGATTCTCGCCAGAGACTGTCAATGTTTCATTCATTGCCATGACCAATAAATCATTGCTTTTGTTCAGATGGTACCACTAGTGTTTCCATTGTAATCTTGACACGTGCAATTGTAAATTAAAGTCACTACTTTTGCCAAGCTTAAAAAATAAATAAATAAATAAATAACTTCCACAAAGCTCACTGATTTGTTGAGATTGACTCTGGCCCTGTTGACTGCTGATGCTGTGCTCCAGCCTTCTCAGTTAGGGGACTCAAGATCTGTTTGGGACCTGGATTGTCTGGTAAGAGTCAGACTTGACAGCAACCCCTCTTTCGAGGTTGAACCTTGAGTCCCGTTCCTTTTGGTAGATCTAATGGATTACTGTTCTGCAGCCAGTTCTTCATGTGGTACCTGTTAGGCCAGTCCTGGGGGGGGAGGCATGCTCCTCTTTCTTTGCCACAGAACAAACACTAGTCAGTCTTGCAAAGCCTTTCTTTCACTTTAAAGTGAGATTGTTAATTCCAATTTGGTTAAAAACTTCCTAAAAGAGAAAATGTAGTCTACTGATTTGGAATAGGTAAATGGACTTTAAACTTTCTTTAAAGTTGGTAGGTACCGTTCGATTATAGTCTTGAGGTTCATATGAAACTAGTGTTACCTTATTTTGATTTCCTTGATCAGTTCAGGGCCTGAAACGTCTGCGATAGGGGAGGCAAAAGAATTCAATATTTTCTGTATGAAAGCATTTTTCACCAAAATGAGCCTCATCCCTTTATGCAAAACACACACACTAAAGGAAATAGGGAAACAGCCTTTTAATTTTATTTATTTATTTTTTTGAGATAGAGTCTCATTCTGTTGCCCAGGCTGGAGTGCAGTGGTGCCATCTTGGCTCACTGCAACCTCTGTCTCCTGGGTTCAAGCGTTTCTCCTGCTTCAGCCTCCCAAATAGCTGGGACTATAGGTCACTACTTTTGCCACCACACCCAGCTAATTTTTGTATTTTTGGTAGAGATGGAGTTTCACCATATTGGCCAGGCTGGTCTCAAACTCCTGAGCTCGAGTGATCTGCCCACCTCAGTCTCCCAAAGTGCTGGGATTACAGGCGTGAGTCACCATGCCCAGCTGAAACTGCCTTTTTATTTCTCCTTACCGTGTATAAGTTCAGTCATTGTCTTTAACACTGTCTCAAATACCTGTTTTTTGTTTTGGATAGTATCTTTTCTGAAGAAGAAGCCGAACTTTCCACAGAGAGGCCCTGGAGTCTAAAATTATCAGAAAATTAATTTAATTGTGTCTTCTATTATGATCTCTTGTTCTGACAATAAGAATCCTTATTACTGTTAAAAAAAAAAAATCAACAAAAATCCCAAGGAAAGACAAAGAGAGGCTGGGATTTCAAAAAGGTTCAACAAAAATCCCAAGAAAAGACAAAGAGAGGCTGTGGTTTCAGGCTGGTAATGTTGGATTTCTAAACCAGGAAAGTAAGAAAAAGTATTATTATTATTATTATTTTGAGATGGAGTTTTGCTCTTGTTGCCCCGGATGGAATGCAATGGCATGATCTCAGCTCACTGCAGCCTCTGCCTCCCATGTTCAAGCGATTCTCCTACCTCAGCTTCCCAAGTAGCTGGGATTACAGGCTAATTTTTTGTATTTTTGGTAGAGACAGGGTTTCATCAGGTTGGTCAGGCTGGTCTCAAATTGCTGACCTCAAGTGATCCACCCACCTCGGCCTCCCAAAGTGCTGGGATTACAAGCATGAGCCACTGTGCCCAGCCAGAATAATTATTATTGTTTCACTGTGTATATATATATAATACACACTCTTATCTGTAAAATATATTTTACGACAATTTTTTTTGAGGTATAGTTGACAAGAATTGTATACATTCAAGGTATAGGTGATGTTTTGCTATACACATACACTGTGAAATGATTACTTTAGTCAAGCTAATTAATGTATTCATCACCTCACAGAGATACGTGTATGTGTGTGTATGTGTGTGGTGAAAATACTTAAGATCTCCTCCATTAGCAAATTTCAAGTATACAATACAGTGTTATTTACTATAGTCACTATCCTGTACATTAGATCTCTAGAGCTTATTCATCTAATTACAGAAAGTTTGTAACCTTTGGTCAACATCATCCCTTTTCCCCCATCCCCTCCCCCTGGTAACCGCCCTTCTACTTTCTGCTTCTATGAATTTGACTTTTTAAGATTCCACATGTAAGCGAGATCATGCAATATCTGTACTTCTCATCCTCCAGGTTCATCCATGTTGTAGAAAATGGCAGAATTTCCTTCTTTTTTAAGGCTGGATAACATCCCATTATATATATATATGTATAGTATATATATATTTTACGTTTATATATTATATATTAACAAGCCACCAAAGAAAGGTATATATCCAAAGGAAATATATATTATATATAATAAATAAAATATAGCCAGGCGTGGTGGCTCATGCCTGTAATCCCAGCTACTCAGGAGGCTGAGGCAGGAGAATGGCTTGAACCCGGGAGGCAGAGGTTGCAGTGAGTGGAGATCACGCCATTGCACTCCAGGCTAGGAGACAGAGTGAGACTCCATCTTGAAAATAATTAATTAATTAAAAAATATATATATACACCATGTAAGATATACACATGTTCTTTATCCATTCATCTGTGGATGAACACTTCAGTTGTTTCTGTATCTTGGCTACTGTGAATAATGTTGCAGTGAACACAGGATATCTCTTCGAGATACTGATTTTATTTCCTTTGGATATATACCCAGAGGTAGGACTCTTGGATCATATGGTAGTTCTATTTTTATTTTTTTGAGATACTTCCCTACTGTTTTCCACAATGGCTGTACCAATTTACATTCCCACCAACAATTTCTGAGGGTTCCCCTTTCTCCACATCCTTGCCAACACTTGTTATTTGTTGCCTTTTTGGTAATAGTCACCCTAACAGTTGTGAGATGGTATCTCATGGTGGTCTTGATTTGCATTTCCCTGATGATTAGTGATGTTGACTATATCACTGTTAGTCATTTCACGTACCTGTCAAGCCAGTTTGTATGTCTTCTTTGGAAAAATGTCTATTCATGTCCTTTGCCCATTTTTTAATTGGGTTATTTGGGGTTTTTTGTTATTGAGTTGCATGACTTCCTTATTTATTTTGGGTACACTCTTATTGAATATATGTTTGCAAACATTTTCTCCTATTCCATGGGTTGCTTTGTCCTTTTGTTGATTGTCACAATAATTTTTTTTTTTTTTTTTTTAAGCAAGGGATTCCTCTGTTGCCCAGGCTGGAGTGCAATGGCATGATCTTGGCTCACTGCAACATCCACCTCCTGGGTTCAAGAGATTCTCCTGCCTCAGCCTCCCAAGTAGCTGGGATTACAGGCACCCACCACCACACTGGGTTAATTTTTGTATTTTTAGTGGAGACAAGGTTTTACTATGTTGGCCAGGCTGGTCTCGAACTCCTGACCTCAGGTGATCCACCTGGCTCGGCCTTCCAAAGTGCTGGGATTACAGGTGTGAGCCACTGCGCCTGGCTGTCACAGTAATTTTTAAAAGAGAAAACCCAATCAGTTAGCATAGTGGGCATGCATCATGCTTTTAGGAACCTGCTGCACACCTTTATGCTTGGGCAATTTTACACTTATGAGTTCACTTCCTCACAACAGAGTCTGCAAATTACTTTCCCAGACTCCATGCTACTGAATGCAAGTGTGTGACCCAGGTTCTATGACAAAGATTTTCCCATAGACTCCAGTTAAAAACAAACAACATAAACAATGCGAACCAAGAGGAGCTGCCAGTGTCTGCTGGGGCAAGGGTGATGGAGAGAGACATTCGCAGCTTGGAGGGTGCTGTGGCCAGGTTCCTGGTGGTCGAGCCCTGTGCTCAGCAAGAATGGTACTTAGTTTCTCAGGCATCCTGGCCAGAGATGGCAGAGACAGACGCCCTCACAGGAGTGGCCTGCACTTTAATTTGAGCGTCGATTCAGGACGCTCCCTTCCAAGATGGAGTCTCCATCTCCAGAGATTCCATGAACTACCTAGCTGTGCTTACACATTCCTTTTCTGATTCAACTGGCTACAGTGGGTTCTGCTGCCACATCTTGGGTCATTGATGGTGTCTCATCATCCCCACCCCATCGCAATTCAAAATAAAAGCAATGCTAAACCACAAAATATGTACTTGTCTTCTTTTTTTTTTTTAGATAGAGTCTCACTCTTGTCACCCAGCCTGGAGTGCATTGGTGCGATCTCAGCTCACTGCAACCTCCACCTCCTGGGTTCAAGCAATTCTCCTGCCTCAGTCTCCCCAATTACAGGCATATGTCACCATGCTGCCTAATTTTTGTATTTTTAGTAGAGATAGGGTTTCACCATGTTGGCCAGGCTGGTCTTGAACTCCTGACCTTAGGTGGTCTGCCCGCCTCAGCCTCCCAAAGTTCTGGGATTACAGATGTGAGCCACCGTGCCTGGCCTATGCTTATCTTAAATCTCCACTTTCTAGGCTATTTTGCAAGGTTCTGGTTAAACTCATCAAAGCAGAATCTCTCTCTCTCTCTCTTTGTCTCTCTCTCTCTTTCTCAGCCCCTCTCCTTTGTCCTCCTGCTTTTTTGGTGTCCTAAATTTATGCCTAATCTGCCTCTAGTCCTGCACTGTCCAAATGGGAACTGCAGTTGGTTACACGTGGCTGCTGGCTATTGAGCCAACTTGACAGGTGGATAGTCTGAAACGAGATGTGCTATAAGGGTAAAATACACACCAGATTACAAATCTTTAACATGAAAAAAATAATGTAAAACATTAACCGTTTGTATATTCATTTACATGTTGAAATGATAGTGTTTTGGATACATCAGGGTAAATGAAATATATTACTAAAATCAATTTTTTAAACTTTTATTCATTTTAAATTTTTTTAAGAGATGAGAATCTCACTATGTTGCCCAGGTTGGAGTCCAGTGCCTATTCACGGACACAATCA
This sequence comes from Piliocolobus tephrosceles, assembly GCF_002776525.5. Taxonomy (NCBI): domain Eukaryota; kingdom Metazoa; phylum Chordata; class Mammalia; order Primates; family Cercopithecidae; genus Piliocolobus; species Piliocolobus tephrosceles. Next base: position 44,036,668 of record NC_045453.1, on the reverse strand, counting down.
CGGCTAACTGCAACCTTGAGTTCCTAGGCTCAAGGGATTCTCTTGTTTCAGCCTCTCTAGTAGCTGGGACTACAGG
>NC_045453.1:44029105-44031592 GCF_002776525.5 Piliocolobus tephrosceles | reverse complement strand
TCATCCCTCATCTCCCGGTAACTGAACTCTCATTTTCTTGGGAAATTGCTTCTTTCCTACTCTCATGATGTTCCAGATGGGCCGGTTCCACCCCTCCTAGCACAGGTGGGAATTTTACCCAGCTAATTAGAACCCTCCACTATCTTGGCCATGGCAATTGTTTCAAGGACAGATGTGACATCCAAACAGAGCCAAGTCTGTAGGTGAGCTGCTGTGGAGACTCCCGTCCCTCTGAGGCTGAGGAGAGGACGTGATATAAGCTTAGGGTTGGCAGCTACCTCTGCCACCAGCAGCTGCCTGCAGATGACGCCAACAGAGGAAAGTGGAGAGTGCAAGGGCAGGCCCACAAAACTGTGCTGGATCCAGCCCTATCTGAAGCAAATTTATCCTGGAGTGCTGAAATAGATTCTCCTCTGTTTTCTCTCTCTCTCTCAGTCCAGGTGGAGTTGTGCTTTCTCACTTGCTACTAAGAATTTCAACTAAATACCTATTAAGATGATACTCTCCGCTCTCCTAGCACCTGATGGAAAACATAGTGTGTCCTTTCCCAACAAACCACAAGTTGGTTCTCCAAAGGCCACCAGGCCACAATAATGTTTTAGCTCACCCTCAAGAGGCAGAGATTGAAGATACACATGTAAAACAACAGATCGCCATCATTTGGGGCACCATAAAAATATAAATGTAAATAGATGGCTTGGGAGTGAGTTGATCATCATTACAAGAATTATTGGCCAGGCGCAGTGGCTCAGGCCTGTAATCCCAGCACTTTGGGAGGCTGAGGCGGGTGGATCACCTGAGGTCAGGAGTTCAAGACCAGCCAGGCCAACATGGTGAAAACCCCATCTCTACTAAAAATACAAAAATTAGCTGGGCATGGTGGCACATGCCTGTAATCCTAGCTACTTGGGGGGCTGAGGTGGGAGAATCGCTTGAACCTGGGAGGCGGAGGTTGCAGTGAGCTGAGATCACACCATTGTACCCTAGCCTGGGCAACAGAGCAAGACTCCATCTCAAACAAAGAAAAAAAAAAAAGAATTATTGGCCAGACGAGGTGGCTCACACCTGTAATTCTAGCACTTTGGGAGACCGAGACAGGTGGATCATAAGGTCAGGAGTTCAAGATCATCCTGGCCAACATGGTGAAACCCCATCTCTACTAAATACAAAAATTAGCTGGGCATCATGGCATATACCTCTAATCTCAGCTACTTGGGAGGCCGAGGCAGGAGAATCACTTGAACCCAGGAAGCAGAGTTTGTGGTGAGTCGAGACTGCACCACTGCACTCCAGGCTGGGAGACACAGGGAGATTTCATCTCAAAAAAAAAAAAATTGTTTAAGATGCTTATAGCTGTGTAGGGCTCCAGATGTACACACTCAAGTGTGTGGATAATGTCATGTGATTTTATTTTCTTCCATTTGACTCCAAGGCTCCATCCCGATGTGGTGGGTTTGCCATGCAGCTATCTTCTTCCTTCTCCACTTTGGACTCTGTCCTCAAGGAGGGGAATGGGAGTCCTCACTGCTCTCTGGATCCCAAGCCTCTGTCCTCCTCCCTAGCTTGAGCAACCTCCTTCTATCCTTCCATGGTCCTGTGTCCACACACCTCTCTTCCCCACTCATGAACTTAGCTTGCTTTGAAGACTACAAGAGAAGCGCCTTCAAAAGACTCTGCTCTCTCCACACAGACCCCCCAAAGACAAGAAGGCATGAAGAACAGCTAACTGATTGGTGCTGATGGAGGAAAACTTACTATTAGAACAAAACACAAATTAATATTTCAATAGTTTTCCTGCCACAAGGTTTCCTCAACAATTAACTTATCATTACTGCCTTTCAACCATGTGTGTGGCTATGTGTCCATTTGAGGAGTATTTACTGGTCTATGGTAAATGTTAACATGGAACCCCAAAATGAGAAAGTTATTCTTTCTTTAATTCTCTTTTGATACTTCTGATTAGATTCAGGGGAAAGCCTTAGTCTGATGTGAACAGGGTTATTTTGTGTGGTTTGTTTATTTATTTATTTATTTATCGAGACAGGGTCTTGCTCTGTCACCCAGGCTGGAAGGCAGTGGCATGAGCACGGCTTACTACAGTCTCAACCTTCTGGGCTTAAGTGACACTCCTGCCTCAGCCTCCCAAGTAGCTGGGACCACAGGTGCATGCCACCACAACTGGCTAATTTTTGTATTTTTAGTAGAGACGGGGTTTCACCGTGTTGCCCAGAGTTCATGGTCTTGAACTCTCAAGCTCAAGTAATCCATCCACCTCTACCTCCTGAAATGTTGGGATCACAGGCAGGAGTCACTGCACCCAGCTGTGAATAAGTCTTTTTTTTTTTTTTTTTTTTTTTTGAGACAGAGTCTCGCTCTGTCGCCCAGGCTGGAGTGCAGTGGCCGGATCTCAGCTCACTGCAAGCTCCGCCTCCTGGGTTTTTGCCATTCTCCTGCCTCAGCCTCCCGAGTAGCTGGGACTACAGGCGC
>NC_045453.1:44025562-44029005 GCF_002776525.5 Piliocolobus tephrosceles | reverse complement strand
CTCGTGATCCGCCCGTCTCGGCCTCCCAAAGTGCTGGGATTACAGGCTTGAGCCACCGCGCCCGGCCGTGAATAAGTCTTTAACACCTTCCTAACACTAGCTAAACTCCCTTTAAAGAGCAATCCAATCTCGGACTTTGATCCTCTGGCAAGTAAGCAATGAGAAACTGGCTAAAATTTAATAACATTATTTTGTTGGTGTATACCTGTACATTTTCAGCTTTCCCTCTATTTATGGCAAGTGATTTTGGCTTCCTATCTCCAGTAGCGATGTAAAATTCCGTCTTAAATACATTGATTTAATGAAAAGTTGAGTAAGTAGATTGTCTAAGAAGCAGATGCCAAGAAGGGATTAAACATGCGAGAAATGTACTAGGGGGAATGTCTGTGAGAGAAATGAAGAGGGAGCCAGAAGGTTTTGTGAGGCGTCAGACTGGGGTGCAGGGCTGACCCCAGGGAGCAGCGAAGAGCAGGAAGGAAGGAAAGAAGTCTGACTGGCAGCATCTTAGTCTGCAGGGCAGTTCTAAGACAAGTTCAGCAAGGCCTTTGAGGAGTCCTCAGCTGGTCTTCCGTCAGAGGATCCCATAACGGGCCTACCTTACTACGCTACTGTGCTCAGGCACTGGCTGGAGTAGCCCATGGAAAGCATAGCCCCAGCCCCAATGCAGTGAGGCACTTCAGAGTGCAGTGGCCAAGGCCCTGGGTCCGTCTCATTTCCTGCAGTCAGAGATGTGAGTGGCACATTCTCACGGCCACCATGTGATGGAATGGGAGTTATATCCATGGAGCTGAAATCTTATAGGTGGTGTCAGAAAAAGGATTTGGGGGCAATACTCTTGTAAAGGAAGATGGCTTTTTCCGTGAGAGAGGCTGATCCTCTTCCGCCTTGCTCACTCCCACTGTGGTAGGCTGAAAAATGCATTCCCTCCCCACAAAAGATATCCATTCACTGATTCCTGGAAACTGTCAATATTACCTTATTTGGAACAAGGGTCTTTGCAGATGTCATTGGATTAAGGATTTTAGGATGAGGAGATTATCCTGGATCATCTGGGAGGGAATGCCCTAAAAGCCAACGTAAATGTCCTTATAAGAGAGAGACCAGCATACACAATGCAATACTAACTAGCAATTAAAAAGAACAAAATTCTGTCATTTGTGGCCACATGGTAAGCTTGGAGGACATTATGTTTAGTGAAATAAGCCAGGCTGGGCATGGTGGCTCACACCTGTAATCCCAGCTCTTTTAGAGGCTGAGGGGGGCAGATCACCTAAGGGCAGGAGTTCGAGACCAGCCTGGCTAACGTGGTGAAACCCCGTCTCTACTAAAAACACAAAAATTAGCTGGGCTTGGTGGCGGGTGCCTGTGATCCCAGCTACTCGGGAGGCTGAGGCAGGAGAATCGCTTGAACCCAGGAGGCCGAGGTTGCAGTGAGCCGAGACAGCCTGGGCAACAAGAACGAAACTGTCTAAAAAAAAAAAAAAAAAAAAAAGCGAAAAAAGCCAGGCACAGAAAGATAAATACTGCATGTTCTCACTCACGTGTGGAGGCTTAAAAAGTTGATCTCATAGAAGTAGAGAGCAGAGCAATGGCTACTAGACGCTGGGAAGCGGAGGAAAGGGGCGATGACTAAAGACTGGTTGCTGAATAGAAAACTACAGCTAGATAAGAGGAATAAGTTCCAATGTTCTTTTTTTTTTTTTTTTTTTGAGATGGAGTCTCACTCTTGCCCAGGCTGGAGTGCAGTGGCGTGATCTCTGCTCACTGCAAGCTCCGCTTCCCGGGTTCACGCCATTCTCCTGCCTCAGCCTCCTGAGTAGCTGGGACTACAGGCGCCCGCCACCACACCTGGATAATTTTTTGTATTTTTAGTAGAGACGGGGTTTCACCATGTTAGCCAGGATGGTCTCGATCTCCTGACTTCGTGATCTGCCCACCTCTGGCTCCCAAAGTGCTGGGATTACAGGTGTGAACCACCGCGCCCGGCCAGTTCCAATATTCTATAGCACTATAGAGTGGCTATAATAAACAATAATTTATCGTATGTTTTCATATAGCTAGAAAAGTGGATTTTAAATGTTCCCAACATAAAGACATGATGAATGAGATGACAAACATACCAATTACCTGATGTGAGCGTTACACATTATATACTATATTGAAACATCACATTAGACGGGTGCAGTGGCTCACGCCCGTAATCATATTTTAGGAGGCCAAGGCAGGAGTGCTTGAGTCCAGGAGTTTGAGACCAGCCTGGGCAAGATGACGAAACCCTGTTTCTACCAAAAATACAAAATTATCAGGGCGTGGTGGTGTGCACCTGTAGTCCTAACTACTTGGGAGGCTGAGGTGTGATAATGACAGGATTATAATGAGGGGAAAAATACCTTCTATTGTTTAAGCCAGTGATGTTTCTTGCAGCCAAATTAGTAATACATTCATATTTTGATAAACCCTGATCTAAAGGATGTTGGTAGAGAGAGAGAGAGCGTGAAAGAGAAGAGAGAGAGCTTTTTACAATAGAAGGTGGGGTTTATTTCGAGGCTGAATGACTTTGAGACCTTTTCCTGGTACTTCACTGTCCCCTCCTTTTGAACTTTAGCAGTTTTGAATATAGTAAAAGGGATGCCATGCCACATTGTGGGCTATAAAAAATCAGATGTTTCTGCCTCGTGTCTCCGTGAGTGCTCACTCTGGGGGAAGCCAGTTGTCATATAAGAGGTCCAAGTATCCTGAAAGGAAGCACAAACCAGCTGCAGGGAGAGGTCTCATGGAGCGAGTGGCACCTGACCAGCTCTAGCTGCTCCAGCTGCCCTAGTCTAGGGCCAGGGATGTAAGTGAAGATGACACAAGCCTCTGGCACCATCTGCCTGTAACTGCATGAGGCAAGTGACAGCCGCCCAGCTGAGACCATTCACCCCTAGAACCATAAAAGATCATCATAAGCAGTGTTTTAGGCCTGTAAGTTTTGGGGTAGATTGTTACATAAGAATCAATACTCAGGACAGGGAAACACAGTTATTATCATTGCTTTAGAAATGCGAGATGGAGACTTAGAGAGGTTCTCTAATGAGAACATCAAGCCAGAGTGTGGCCAGCTGACATGTGAGTCCTCGCTGTCCGATTCCAGCTGTCCTGGTTTGGAGAGCATTTGGAAAGGAAGGTGTGGCGAGGGAGTTGGGCCAGGCGCAGTGGCTCACGCCTGTAATCCCAGTACTTCGGGAGGCCAAGGCGGGCGGACCATCCGAGGTCAGGAGTTCAAGACCAGCCTGACTGACATGGTGAAACCCGGTCTCTACAAAAATACAAAAATTAGCCAGGCATGATGGCATGTGCCTGTAATCCCAGCTACTCTGGAGGCTGAGGCACAAAATTCGTTTGAACCTGGGAGGCGAAAGTTGCAGTGAGCTGAGATTGCGCCATTGCATTCCAGCCTAGGC